>NC_056737.1:138389578-138552078 GCF_019279795.1 Protopterus annectens | reverse complement strand
CAGTTTTTGTATCAGACAGACCTGTGGGGGCAATGTCTGTTAGCACTGCTTGAATGTTGCCACACATATTACCAGATTCCACATTATTATTATGCACATACATCTCACTCTGTAAATGCATACACTCTCCTTATAGCTTCACAACATGGGGGTGGAGTTGGGACATACTTTGCTTATTACTCTCATAGCACTTTGGTGAGTTGCTAGAGTGACATGTTTGTTCTTATGGATATATTCCTGACAGTTATGTTGTCTGACAATCAGTTGCATGTCATTATTTGTTGCCTAAACTTCTGAGATCATCCCACTGATTTGCCAGGGGGACAGGGTGACATGCAGGGGACTTACACCAATTATCTGAACTTCCTGGCAATATCTGTACAGTTGTGAGGTATGATTCTGCATACAGCTTACTACCACTCCCAGGATTCGGACCATGGCTATGTGTGCTAAAAATACAACACTTCACATCTCAGTTGAGTGTGGTATTTGGATTATGTTGTTTATATTTTTACTGCTTTCTGTCTAAGTCTCTCTCATTTGTACAATATGACCTCTTGTGATTACAACAGTCGTATGCAGACATTCCTACACATTTTATTTATGTACCACAGTGTGGGTAACAGTGCTTAATACAACAGTACTATTAAGAGATTGCAACACTACGTTACCATATGATACCAGAGTAAACACAAGCAGTCCAGCAGTTAGACTGTTATTGTCAGACTGTTAACCTTTTATTTACATAAAACTATATGAGACTCTTCCTGCCATATTGTCTGGTTTATTCAGTACATGCCATACACAATACAGGTTTTATACTGACAATTAACTTTCTACTACTTTTAGATTTATTTCTAATGACAGTACATGCAAGAGTATTACTAACCTACCTCGCGACACAACCTCTGCAATCTACAGGCATGGACTTCCCGGTTCACATCTCTCTCATCTCTCCCTGTTAAAGACATAAGAGGAATATTTAGCCATACCTACCCATTATATACATGAGCTGGCAATTATTAAACAGGTAGTAGACTGATAATTACACACGGGTGGGACATCACCTGTCTGCCTAGCCTCTTGGATCCACTGATCCAAGATCTCCCACTTTTTCTGCTTCAGGTCGGCATAGTGATGCCTGACCTGCTCACTAGTTCTATGTATGCCAGTGGCACTGATGAGGTCATGGGCGAGACGGTCTCAGGCTTCCGCTTTATATTGGGAATCCTGGTACTGGTCCTGCAGCAGTCTGTAGTCAGGGTCTTTAACAAGGAGACCTGACATGACTTTGGACTCCTGGATGCCCCAGCAGTGCAGCCAGAAGCACACTCATTCTCCCACACTGGTCATAGTGCCTACAGGATGAAGCTGCAACCAGTTATGAGATGTATTCCCACCTGTGGGGTTTAAATAGGGCAGATTTCCCGCACTTTGCCATGAGTGGATGGTTTTGAAAATGCTAAGCTATGGGCAAAACTGCTTACCTAAGGTTGGCATTGCTTAAAGGTGTATACCAATGGGCAAACTGATTTAGCTGGCCTACACATTGCTTTCACCTAGTAAGCAGGGCTGTGCAATGCTTAGCATTGCTTAATTTTTAATTTGCACACTATTTGCTGTTTGGTATTGATTTATTATTCATTGCATGTTATATATGTGTTTGGTATCCATGATTCATGTGTACATACACTGTATGGGGTCCTTGTGTTAATTAGGGGATTTCAACACTTTATTACAATGACACCTCACATCTGGACTTAATGCAGTACTCCAGTTCACATATTTATATTATGTAGTAGGTTATACAACATAAAACGGTATATAGATTCCTTTCACATGTTAAGATTGATTTTCCTATAGTGAGGATCAGATTGGTGATACCTCAGTCTTATGTACTGCTGTGATGGCTTACTGGTTAAATACTGTGACTATAGTGTTCATGGTCCTAGGTTCAAGACCTGCAAGGGCTGTTTATTTTGTTGTTGGGCAGAACAATGGTTGCTGGATACACAGTGATTAAGGCTCTTTTAAACAATTGTAAGCATGTTTGTGCGGGTTTGCATAACGGTAAGCAATGCTAACTTCTGATTAAATATGCTTACAGAGGGTTAGCTTCAGTATTGCTTAACCTGTGTTCGCATTGCTTACCCCCATGCAAACAGGATTAAACCTGCTTACTGCTGCTTAAATATACTTACTCCCGCTTACTACTGCTTAATAGTGTTTACTCCCGTTTACCCCCGCACTAATTTAGACAGAAATGTAACGTGGTTCTTGGGAAGGTGGTGGATTTGGACACTCTATGGATTTATCATTCATTACACATTATACCTTCGATTTATTTGTATCCCTGATTCATGTGTACATATATTGTATGGGGCACTTGTTTTTATCTGTAGATTTTAAAACATTATTACAATACCACCTCACATCTGCATTCACAAATATATGTTATTTAGCAGATTATACAACAAAAAATATTGTTCATAAAGTGATTTGACATGGAAAATGGAATTTACTGGAGTGAGAATCATACCGAGAATGACTGCTCGTAAAGAAAATGCTCTGACCACTGCACAATTGCAATACTGTTTCTTTTGCTTGTATCTTGATATTTATCTTCTGGCGCCATTTAAGCTGCAGTATGCGTAGCTAAGCAATGGGCAAATCCGTGCACCTATGGTTAAATTTAATCTGTTTGATAAAAAAAAGTGTTTATATTATTATATTTTAAATATTGCTCTTGCACTTGGGGGTGTTGCTAGGGTAACAGGATTTGTTTTTATGTACATTTTCTGATGGATTTGATGTCTGACACTCGTATGTTTGCATTATTTCAGATGAGATCATCTTAGTGATTTGGCAGGGTAAATGAGGGACAGGCCAGACGTATGTGCCACATATCTGGACATTCTGCATTGATCTATGCTGTTGGGGGTATGCAACCCCCTATGAGCGGTCTCGCTCATTGTAGCTGCCAAACGGAAGTTCTTGATTGTGAGGGTGTGTATATTGTGAGACCTCTGCTCTCAGACATGCCCCCTGCACTTGTCCGTGCTCCGTGTCCATTTAGGACCTGAGGCAGCCTGCCTTCATTACTATACATGGCACACTGCCGTGCTGCTCCTAAACGGTCACTTCCATGAAGGAATACAGTATTCCTGCATAGAACCTTACTGAATCCTGGGGTTACTTTCAAACAACTTTTTAATGTAACTAGCTGTTTGGTTTTTGAGATTAAAACCCTGACTGTTAATTGTCTGACAATTAAATAGAGCTACCTACATATTTTTAGTGCAGGCCTTTTTCTTTGTGAGTATGTGTCTCTATACACCCTTCACAATATATATATATATATATATATATATATATATATATATATATATATATATACTAACTCCTGGAATGCACTACAGTTGGGAACAGGGCATATACCTTTGAACAAAATGAGTTTCAGTCAAATGAGTTTTCAGTGAAGTGACCCTTCAGTGAATTGTGCTCAGGCAACTGGTTTTCAGTGAAATGAGTTTTCAGTTAAATGAGTTTCAGTGAAGAGTGTTTTCAGTGAAATGAAGTAGACCCATATATATATATATATATATATATATATATATATATATATATATATATATAGATAGATAGATATGTGTGTGTGTGTGTGTGTGTGTGTTTGTGCATGGGTTCCCTTCAGATGATTAAAGGCAGAGACCATATGATTGAAGTTTTAAAACTTAGAACGTTCTGAATGGAGATCTCCATGCAGCACGGAATGGGAAATGTTTCCTTTTTTGTCACTGTATTGCAATCTCCGAGATGGTATATTTAAATAGCAGAGGGTGTGGGGGATCCAGGAATTTTTTTTGTTTTGTTTTTCTTTCAGGTGTTCGAAGTTTTGAAACTTCGATCATATGTTCTTAGCCATATGAAATGCAAAGTTTTAAAACTTCGATTATAGTAAGTGTGTGTGTGTGTGTGTGTTTGTGTGTATATATATATATATATATATATATATATATATATATATATATATATATATATGTATATATATATACAAATACACATTTTCCTTTAAATTCAACATTCGGAAACGTCAATATGCATTGCATACATTACTGCACTTTGAAAATACCTATAAAAAGTTGAGACTAGAATTTTTATGAATTTGTGATCGGCAAACTGAATTAAAAATAAAAAATAAATCAAGAAAACAAAAACTTAATATTACCTTCAGACATAGGTTTTCTGAATAACGGTTGTTTTAGGGGAAGTTATTTTGTAAGGTAATGTGTAGGGTTGTGCTTATATTAACACATGAATAAGAAAAGACTGAAATGATTACTTTGCAGATTTCACATCAGGCAGAACTTTCATTCTGCAGTCCCAATGCCTATGTCTCCCAATGGGAATGTTATGCATGACAAAATGGACCAAAGTTTTATATTTACTGAAATTGTGCATGTAAGTTCAGCTGTCATGAATGCTATCGGGAAAGATTACCTTTCTTATAAAGAAATGTCATCTCTTAGATAGAAATGTTTGATGTAGCTATATGTATGTGATGTGATACCTGCTTTCATTTGTATTGTAGTGCTGCATATAATCTAGCCTAAACATAATGCATTTACCTTTCATTATAGTTAACGTTTATACCAGCAGATATACTGAGTTTAGTATTGCATTTTTTACTTTCATTTAAAGAAAGAGAGAGAAAAATTCCTTCTTCTCCCAGAGAACTATTTAGATTCTGCCATTGTGTTATAATGTTTGTGGTTTACTAATTATATTAACTCTTTAGTTCTGGTGGCCAACTTTCTACTATAATCAAATCACTTTGCGTCTCAGAGCTGGCTGTTATTGTCTTGTTGGCATTCATATATTCCAGAGGACGAGAACTGCCATCTTGTCATCACTCATTGACTATACTTTCGATTACATTATAAATATGCAAATTCTGTCTTGTAAAAAAGTTACATTCTGTAAAAAATGCTACTCACGCAATCTGTAGCATACCTGCATAACTGCTTACGAATATGGATAATGTCACTATATTTCTGTTAAAATTTCAAAAGTCAAACAACTCAAAAAAAAATGCTTGACATCATGAGAAAGTGTTTATTACAATGGACAAAACTCTCACTGGCACTTTATACGGATCCTTCCCAACTTTCTGTGCATGTATAGAAATAACTGCATGTTTATGATTATTTATGACATATCAGAGAAATGCATTTGCATTTCTCAAAAACATAAAATTTCATTTTCATGAGATGAAATCTAGGAAATATACCCAGGATTTTACGTGCACACTCTGGACTTTACTACAATTTCATTATAATTTCCTTTTGCATCTATACACTTGCAAAGTTACGGCAGATTTTTTTTATTAAAAATGACAATTTTCATAAAACTTCAATGCTTTTGCATTACTTGCACAATTCAAATTAGGGATTTGCTGCTATATTTCTCAGAAAAATGTTCACAGTCCCTGTGAAAAATAAATGTTTTTCATACTTCTGTTAGCATTTATCTGCTGTGGTGCAGTGGTAGCATTGTTGCCTCACAGCAAGAGGTTTTCCCGTTCAATTTTTGGCTGGAGTGCCTTCTTTATGGAGTCTGCATGTCCTCCCCGCGGTTGAGTGGCATTCGAAAGACATGCATGAATGGGCATGCGTTCGTTGAAGGTTGGGTGTCGGGCTGGCACCTCAGCACCATAATTTTTTACTGCCAATCATTAGCGGACCGGAGTTCCGCTGTGGCGACCCCTAACCCGGAAAAGCTGAAAGAAGAACAGCTTCTGTTAGCATTTAAAAAAATGTACATCTTGGTTTATAGTATACGGTGATCTATGAAAGATCAGCTTATGGCGACAAAACTAGTAATATACGAGTGGTATACATAGCTTGGGACATACCTCATTTTGTTAAGATGATTACTTACATAAATCACACAGAGTTCGTTTTTGTTAATACTTTGAATACCAAATATGGTGCAAACTATTTCATAGCATAATGTGAATTGTCACATTATTATGACAAAAATGGTCGATGATCTCTATGGTGTACTGCATTACAACATTTCTGTTATTGAAACAATAACATTTTTTCAACAAAGAATACAGTTCAATTGGATTTAAATTTTTATAAAAACAAATAAAATGATTAGATATATTTACTAACTTCTCTTTATATTACTTGTCCTTGCAGTTCACTAAACAAAGAGGTGTGTTTAGTGTTTGTTAATAAGCCAGTGAGATGAAGAAAAGTGATGCTTGATTATTATGTCTTGATTTTTATCTGCAGAACCCTAAGGTACAAATTAACACTATGTAATAGGGCATAACTACTAACTTATATATTTGTTGATGAGAAAAATATTTCAGATGATATCCGTATTTTGTCTGCTTCTGTGATGACTACATTTAAATCTATCTGTGAGAAGAGACTTGAAGATATTTGTGTTAATGCTTAGATGGAATCTCTCCATTTCTGATACTTTTAACTGAAAACCTAGGTACAACTGCAATATTATGTCTTCTAGAAGTTCTCCAAAATGATATAAAATTAAGCTTGTTAGGTGGTGTAAAAATAACGGTCTGTTTGCTGTGGCTTGCTTAGGAAAAGTATGCCAATGGAATATATTGCTTTAATACACACATTTCTAAGGTGAAAGCTGTTACATGATCAAGCACTTATATCCCTAGGCTAGCAGAATATGAATGAAGGGATATTATAAGGAAATGGCTATGCAAACTGAGTCATACATTAAGCTGACGTGAAGATTAGTATAATCTGAAAAGAATTTAAAAGGTCAGCCTTGCTACACCTTTTTCAGCGTGGTAAGAACTGTAACATGAACTCCAATAATATTAGATTTTTTGTAGATTAAATACAGGACATGTGGCTGCTAAACTATTTGAATTTAAGAAAGAAGTATATATTAGTATATCAGCACTGCCATGTCAAACAGACATGGGTAGCAAGCTGACAGTCATATACATCACCACTATGTGTATGTGTAGCACCCATTAAAAAAGTAACAGACATATACATTTTTGATTGGAATGCAGAACATAGATACAGTAAAGCACCCTTCTGCATGCAGCTAAAAAGACTGCATTTAAGTAAGGGGGCTGCCCTCCACAGCCCCTTAATTTTGTGTACTAAGTGTATGGTTAAACAGCAGTGATTGGCACAGGGAGTTAATGCTCTGAGTTGTAGTTCCTATGATACAATAGTAGAATCTCACATTTGCCTACTGTGTGACCCTGACCAAGTCACTTAACCATATAGTGTTTGAAGTCAACTTAGAATTCGGGCTAGGCTCCATAATGCTGCAGTGGACTGCAAGCCTGGTAACTACCTATGAATGATTTAAGTGCAGTACACTCCATTTTGCATTGTAGCCAACCGCAATGCATTTGACCACTTCAAAAGTCAACTGCTACTATAGTTTACTAAAACATACTTTGCGCTTCTAGGCCAATAACCATCTATGTATGTACTGGTATGAGGTAGTTTTCAAGGAATTACAGCTCAGACTATATGCCTGAACTTTGCTCAGGCCATTAAACATATACTAAAAACATTATGTTTAAAGTCTAATGTGAAAATCATTAGAGAAAATCGTGTTTTCATCACCAAAAAGGAACTTGATTTGTTATATAACACAAATTTCTTTTTTGTACCATTTTGTTTTGTAGAAATAGGTCCCAATTTCCATTTCTCTTATTCTCAATGCTCTACACATTCTTGTTCAAGATTCAGTTCACTGATTTTCTTAGCACAGTAAGAACTCAGTGAGACTGTCTCCCAGTCTCTCAGTTTTTAACCCAGCCTTTCAAAAATGACCTCCCCTGAGTTGTGTTCAGCTCTGTAGCAGAATCCTTCTGTTTTAGGCCTCAGATTTCAGGGTAGTCTCCTTTATCAGTTTTGCTGTGGTTGTCTGAAGCACTGTACAAAATATGATCACTATTCCCCTCTTTATTCCCTGTGCTTTGCTGTACATTTCTCTCTTTTGAGTCATAACACTCTATCTACTTAGCATCGCTAGATTCTCAGTTTTGTTTCTTGTAATAGAAGGTTATCAATTATCTCTTTAACTTTTCCTCTTTTCTCCTTATTTTGATAGGATTTGATGAACTCCCAGTGTTCTACATAATTAATTGCATTTTCCTTGTTGTTTTTTCCTATCCTTCCCTGCTTTCCCATTTACTGCCATCTTACATAACCACTCCTCTAGGCCTAACCTGTGAACTGACCATTGTGTTCTTTGCCAGAGGCCTAGGCTGAAAGCTCTCCTCCCCATCCCTGATCTCTGAGTCTCTGCCTGTTAGCACTTACATTTGGGTAGCTATGCCCTGGATATGGGCCTTTTAAGACCTTCTTTTATTCCTTTCCAGAGTTCCTTACACTACTACATTGCATGCCAACCCAGTACTGATGTCCCAAGCTTTTCATATTACAGTATTCCCATTCATTGGTCTCCCCTCCCCACTGTTGCTCTCTGGTGTGTTGCACCAGCTTTATTTGTATGATAGTCCAACATTTGTTTTTTATCTGCAGTTTCACTGCTCTTTAATATGCCCTTTTGCAGCATCCTTCATTTCACATTTTCTGTGGATTGTCTTTTTCTTTTCCTTTACTTTTCCCTTGTTTCTTCCCATACATTCTTTCATGCCCTCAGTTGTGACATCAGCAATTATTACTGTTTTTCTCTAAAAGTTAGACATTAATCTTATATTTATTGCACTTTATTGTACATCAATAAGTAGTTATCAAAAATATATTGCTTACCATGGAGGCGTGACCCTATGCCCCTTAACTGCATTACCAGTCATTGCCCTGGGACCTGATTCTGTTAATAAAGTTTTTATGTTGTGCTCTCTGCAGTGTATTTCACGAGTTAAGGATCTGTCACATTGAATGGCAGATGACTGTGCACAGAGCAGAAAGACTATATTCCGAATTCATTTCTTTTACTTATTTACTGCTTTTCTCCTTCTGTGGTCACTTTCAGTCCTTCTGTAGTTCTGCCTTGCACATCTTTATCTCTGCCATGCATCATGAATGCTTCTGTTCAGCTTCGGTCCCTCATTCGTCTAGCAGTTTCACTTCTGAGTCTAATGAACCATTCAGCACATCCTCTTTTTATTTCCTTGTCTGTCTCATCTCTCTTTTTGCTTCTTTCTCTGTTTTTGTGTGTAAATCTTCCTTGCAAGAGACTTCACTTACTTCTTTCCCTTTGGTGTAACTCTTTCATTTGTTTCTACTTCACCATCTTATCTTTAATCCTCTGTGGTTGTCTTTGTGATTTGCATGAAGCCCCTCTGCACTTCCTGGTCTGTCTTTTTCCCTGTGGGGGTTTCATCATCTGACATCTCCCAGCATCCCAGTGTCATTGAGTCATCTGTGCTGTGCCTGAGGTTGCTCTCACACTTCATGACTTGCAGACTATTTCGAATTTTAGTACTTGGGTTGTTTAGCTATCTGTCCTACTTTTGTTTAAATTTTTGAACATCCTCCAAATTTTGTAGACTGGACCATTTCCTTTTCTGCTGATTTTTCAGAATTGTAGGGTATTTCAGCAGTTTAGCTGTACCATTCATAGTTCATTTAATACATCCAGCATGGCTTACATTCTCTTATATGATGTTTCTTCTGAGTAGTCCTGGAGTTGCTTTATGATCAACCGTGCAAATAGAATAACTTTGTATTTTTGCTTGCCTTATTTATTTAATTTTTACAGTTGACTTAATGGTTAAGGCTTTGCCTCACATATGCAAGGTACATGGTTTGATTATAATGTCTAATTATTGGCTATGCTTTTAAAGTCTGTAAACTGATAACTTACTATTTATATATGAACCTGTGGGCATTGTGAGTTCTGAAGGGAGGCTTGCAATATTTATGCACCTCAGGGGCTGCATTATAGTATATCCCAGGCACATGCAGCTAGGTACTTCTTTTGTGTGCAGTTCTCCTCAACATGATATTGTGTTCATTGGTTCATAGAATGTTACTAGGCTAATAGCCCTAGAACCCTTGCAAGCCTAGCCATATTTATCCCAAGTTGCCCAGCTGTCGGTGGTTAGTTGTGGGAAGTTCACAGAGGTAAGGATCTATGGTAGTTAATAATGATTTCCTCTATCAAGAGTGACATGGGCACCACCCCAGGAGTGAATTTGGAGTCACTCATCCATTGATCCTGGTTGCATTTGAAGAGAGCCAGGGAGGGTGTGTGTTTCACTTGAACTGGAAGCTTGTTCCAGAGAAGTGGGAGTCTCTGGGAGATGTATCTATCTCTCTAGCATGACCTGCTCATGTCAGAGGTTAGGTTAAGATCCCTGGAGCAAGTGACAGTCCTGCACTTTGATTTATTAATATGTAGCATTTCCATCAGGGCTTGGTCAGAGACTGCCCTGTAAGCCAGGTGCAGGTGACCCCTTAGCAACCTGTAGGAGACAGAATACAATGACAGGGCTTTCTGTCTTTCAGCATAAGACTTGCTTTGTGTGCCCTATCATTTACTGGTGAGAAACCTCTGTGGTCTTTTCAATTGTTGCAGACATCTGGTGATATACATGAAAAAAGGGGGAATTGTACTCAATTATTGGTCTGATCAGGGCCAAGTATAATGGAATTATGACATCCTTAGATCTAGATGTGATTCCTTTACTTATAAGAGGTTTCATATAGAAAGATTGCCTTACTACTGTAGATGCGTGGTGGTCAGAGTTCAGATTGCTATCAACCTGAGTACCCAGATCGTGTATCTCTGGGTCTGCAGTTAAGGGGGTGCTGCCTATAATATAAGTAGCAAGGATGTCAGCTTTCCCAAAGGGAATAATATTGCATTTTTTTTTGCATTTAGCTTTAATTCATGGCTTTGGCACTAATCATTTGTCTGCAATATATTAACATCACTGGGAGACTCAACGAGTGCTCCCAATTTGCAATTACCAGTGAACTTGGTCAGCAACAGGTCATCCAAGTTTGCCTGAACGTCTGAGAAATTAATTCCAAACAGTAAGGGGCCCCATGCAGAACCTTGTGAGACACCACTGGTAGCTGCTCTTTTGCTAGAGGAAAAGTTACCCACGTTGACAATATTATGTCCTGTTGGTGATCCAGTTGGCTATCCATCTGGTAATGCAGGGCTTAATTCCCAGTTGGAAGAATATCTCTATAATACCTGAGTGGGTGATTGTGTCAAGTAAGTTGGCTAGGTTGAAATAGGCAGCATGCACTGCCTTTCCCTCGTCAAGGGCCTTGGTGACTTTAGCAATGAAATCAACTTATGGGCCTATAATTCCCAGGTTCGGTTGGTAGGTCCCCTTTGTGCAGAGGGATTACTGTTGCTGTCCTTGATTCTGCTGGAACATAGCTAGTTTGCAGGCTGTGGTTAAACAGGGATTCAAGTGAGTCTGGTAGGTCATGTTTTAAGTTGTTTAAAAGGCAACCTGGACTGTTGTCTGGCCCCATTGATGTGTTTTTGATCTTGCAGAGTGCCAAGATGACCTGGTCTCTTGAGATAACAGGCTGAGGAACAGTGGCAGGTATACTTCGGGGGATGACTGGAGGGGACTGGTGTGTTAAGTTTGCTCTGAATTTGTCAGCTAGTAGGTTGGCTATTACCTCCAGTTGAGTATGGGTGGTGCCATCCACAACCAGTTCATTGCATAGCTGGGTATTGCCTTTTAGATTTTGGACTAGTTAAAGAATGCCTTGTGATTATCCTTAGGTAGGGAGGCTATTTTTGCATCATAATTAGCTTTGAGTATGGTGTCCTGCTGTTAACAAATGGAGCAGCAGATGTACTTCTTGGTAGGGTCTGACATACAAGTCAAATCAGCAACAGCAAAGCAGGGTAAAAGATCAGGTGAGAAACATGCAGCAGAACATCCACTGCATAGGCAGAGGCAGGTGCAATATGCTGCAGCACCGGTAAAGTAGTGGTATGCAGTATCCGACCCATGCTATGCAGGACAGTGCATGGAATGAGTGCACAGTGCATAGTATATCACCATACACTCACAGGATGGAGGTGAGTAGGACAACTTTGTCATTTCTTGCACAGATGAATGGAGCACAGTGACAAGTGGCTTCATTGTTGTAAAGCAGGAGGGACATGCAAGTTGAACACAATAATCCCACATTATGGAATGTTGGGAGAAGATGGGAATCATATACTGCAATTTTGGGAGTTTATTTTTCCCCATTTTCCCCACTAAACTTAAAACAGACAACTCTAAACTACAGATTACAATATCTATATACTGTCCCCAGTATATAAAGACTAAGTAATGTAGATAACTTTCATTCACTAGAAGTCAGTACGAATTCAAAATGTGTATACTACACAACACCAAAGCACCATGGCACAAAGCAAAAGGTCTTCATAGGTTCATAGGCAGATACTAGGCTATCTGCCCTAGGGCATTTATAAGCCTAGCCAGAGGGTATTTGGCTTCCGCCTCCCTATTAGATTAGCCTACTGTGCCTCTGTAAAGTAGGTCACAGAAGGTACCCTTTTAAGATTAGTTTACTGTGCCTCTGTCTAGCAGGGACACAGAAGAGATCCCAGGGGTGAATTTGCGATTTCCCATCCACGCGTCCAGATTTCGCTTGAAGAGGGTCAGCGAGGGGCTAGGTCTAACATGAATTGGGATTCTATTCTAGAGTGAGGGGAGCCTCTGGGAAATGAATCTGTCCCTCCAGCATGTCCTATTTATTTTTGTGCTGAGGTTTAGGTCCATGGAGCGTGTAGCTCTAAGGGACTTGGATTTTTTTGAGGTGGAGCATGTCCATTAATTCTGGGTTTGACGTGGCTTTGTACGTCAGGCATAGATCGCCTCTGAGTAGGCGGTAAGCAACTGAGTAGAGCTGGAGTTTCTTTAGTCGAGCTGCATAGGACATCTGTTTGTAGCCCATGATCCTCTTGGTGAGGTACTTTTGGGTTCTCTCCAGTTGCTGCAGGTGTCGGGTAAGGTACATCCCAAAAGGGGCATTGTATTAAATTATGGACCTGATGAGTGACGAGTAGAGGGGCACAATGACCTCTCTTGATCTAGATGCGAACCCTTTCGTGATAAGGTGGGCTATATAGAAGGTCTTTCTAACCACTTTGGCAACGCGATTATCAAAGGAGAGATTACTATCTACGTTGGTCCCCAAATCTCTAATTACTTTTTCCATACTTAATGGATTACCACTTATGTGGTAATTTGTGGGCACCTTGTTTTTCCCAAAGGGGATGACTATGCACTTTTTAGCATTTAGCTTGAGGCCATGGCTCTGGCACCAAGCATCCATCTCTGTGAGACCCTTTTTGGAGGATGCTTGTGTCAGCTGGAGATTCGATTATGGCCCCCAGTTTGCAGTCATCTGCGAACTTTGTCAGCCATAATCCCCCCGTGTTAGCCTGAACCTCAGAGAAGTATATACCGAACAAGAGAGGTCCCAGAACTGAGCCCTGTGGGACGCCACTTGTAACTGGTTTGGATTTGGACATGCCACCTGCGATTCTGACCATGTGGGTTCTATCTCTGAGCCAGTTTGCAACCCATCTTGTGATATAGGGGTTGATATTTAAGCTGGTAAGCTTATTTATGATGCCCGAGTGGGGTATTGTGTTGAAGGCTTTTGCGAGGTCCAGGTAGGCTGTGTGGACTACCTTGCCCTCATCTATGGCTTTGGTAACTGTTTCAAAGAAATCAACTAGGTTTAAGAGGCAAGATCTGCCCTTAACAAGGCTGAATTGGGTAGGGTCCAGTGTCTGGAGGCTCCCAATGTCTTTGTTTATGAGTTCCATGATAATACGCTCCATAGCTTTACAGACCAGACTAGTCAGGCTTATGGGGCGATAGTTTCCGGGGTCCGTTGTGGCACCACCTTTGCAGAGTGGAACCACTGTAGCTGTACACCATTCTTTGGGTACATATCCTGTAGTAAGGCTAAGTTTGAACAGTGACTTAATATGAGGGCTCAGTTCTTCTTGGAGCTCGTGTAAGACACAGCCTGGAACACCATCCGGTCCCATAGATGCTGTGTTTTTTGCTTTGGAGAGGGCAGCTTTCACCTGTGCATCTGTGATGTCAGGGAGGTTACATTCAGTTGGGATAGGCATTTGCTCCTTTGGGGGGGGGGAGGGGGGGAGAAGCTTGTGCTGAATCTGTCTGCCAGGATGTTGGCTATGTCTGTAGGTTCGGTATATTTTGTATCGTTATGCAACAATTCAGAGCATATCTGGGAGTTTCCGCCCATGTTCCTGACATAACTAAAGAAGGCCTTGTGATTATCTTTAGTGTCTAGGGCAATTTTTCTTTTGAAGCTGGCTTTTGATGATTTTATGAGGGATCGAAGTTTCTTGCTAATACTGATCAGAGATGCCTTCCCTTTTTGGGATTTTGTCTGTCATGTAGTAGCTTCCTCCTTCTGTTGTATAGCTTATTTATGGCAGGGTCCACCAGACCGATCTCCTGTTTTTGGAGGAGTGAGTCTTGGTTTTATTTGGGATAGCATGATCCATGCATTCCTGCAGGTGCTCATAGAATGCATTTGTAAAGGATTCTGTGGATTGGGCTGTATTATCCTTTGGCCCAGGGGCTTTGAAGGATTCCACCTCAGTCTTGAGAAGTGCAAAGTTGCTTTTGAGAAATTCTTTACAGTGATTTCCTTGGCTGGGGGTGGGGATGGGATATGGATGTCCAAGGAAATTTGTTTACGGTCTGATCTTACCAATGAGGGGTTTACCTCTGGTGTGGAACATAGAGTCCCCATGTTGGTGACGACCAGGTCCAATATGTTGTTCCCTCTTGTGGGAGTGGTGATCAGTTGTTCCATTGCATTAGACTTTATAAATTCAAGGAACCGTTGGGCGAGGGTGTTTGGGCTTGAGTAGTTTTCCCAGTCAATGCTTGGGTAGTTGAAGTCACCCAATAACATAGTGTTTGGATAGACCTTCATATTCTCCAGTGTTCTCAGGAATGCCAAGTGCAAATTAATTTATCTAGCAAAGAAAATTCTTCTGGCATGGGCTATACAAATCATCCCTGGGTAAGTTATAAGCAACAACTGCCCCTCCTGCAAATAGCCAGAAATAAAGCACCCTTGTAAAATTGCCAGCCTCATTCCCTGTAGCATTAATAACAAATGGTCCCTTATTGAAGCTTGGGTGTACACACACAAAAGCCTGACATTGTTGCCTTTACAGAAGCTTTGGCTGACAGTGACTGCTAATAATTATTAGAGATAACTCTTCTACACTCCTAAATTACAGACCAGTTACTAGATGGGGAGGAGGCACCATGTGTCTGTCAAACAAAGCCATCCCTTAAAGTTGTAAACCATTCCTGAGCTTCATCACCAGATACCAAAAGCTCAAAGTGGTTTATGTGTCACATAACAATAGGCAATCATCTAAATCTATCCACAGGAATGGTACAAATACCACCCCATCTGTTTCCCAGAAAAAATACACAATAAGAGAATTATACTAGGTGACTTTAATCTCAATGTTTGTCATCCAGATTAGTTAAAGAAGCAAAGAATGCTAAATATTCTCGGACTGGATCAACTAACTCAACACCCCAGAAGACCAAACATAAAAACAGGAAACCGTATAATGATTGACATTATAACAAACATCGTGCATGAATGCTATCCATTAATATTCACCATTATTGTATTAGTTCCCACTCCTTAGTCACCAAATCAAAAATGTCCAGCAGTACAGCTAGGCCATTTCCTCACAACAAAGAATAACTGATTGTTACTTACCTAAGAGATACAGACCAGACATGTCTTACTCTAAACATAATCCCACACTGTCTCTTTCCTATTTCACTGATACCCTATCAAATGCACAAGAAACCATCTTAGCCATAACAAGGAGATGACTCATTGGACAGAAATGTCACTGGATTACAGGCATCATAAAAGAATCAAGGAGACAGTGAAACGAGGAATGGAGAGTTTGTTAACCAAATTATTCAAACAATATCTGGCATTAAGAAAGACAAGACTGGATACAAATAGTGCCAAAGCCTTAAACCTTAGACAAAGGCAGAATCCCTTGTTGACTAGCCCAAGGCTATTATACAAGGAAATAAAATATCTTTTAGGTAATATTACTAATCCTAGTACAGGTACAAGTAATCATTATCTCAACTCTAATACTAACTTTACCAATGACTATAGAAACTATATAATCTCAGATATAAATGATATGACTAACTCTTTTTCACCAACTCCTCCCCAAAATTGTACTGATCCCCCCAGCTCTACCATTGAACTGCCTCTGCTGCCACCCTTCACAAAATTCCTCAGCTGCAAAATTCAACAAACTACACCCCCCCTTTACTCAAAGTATGTACATTTTATTCATATAATATAGTAACAATATACGATCTGCGACATGTATTCATATTGTTCTGTTGGGTTTTACAGTGATACATTATTTGGCATGTGGCTAGATTCCTTCTGACTCATTTAGAATCCATTCATTATTGTCCTGCATTGACAGCCTGAGCTGAACCAAAGATGCTCTTTGTTAATCTTCCTCATTATTTCTTCAGGTAGCTGCTAGGCTAGTTAAAAATCTGCATTGCTCAGCTGTCTCAGTAGCATGAGAAGTACTATTTTCTTTGCATGCACTTATTACTTGAAGATTTTGAGTGTTGCCCGTCTAACTGGCTCATAGTTACTCATTCTTTCTAAGATTCTTCTGCTTTTACCTGTAGTCACTCTAAATCTTTACATGTTCTATTACTAGATTTAATCTCACTTTCTCTGTACTGATAATGGCCTCTGTTATGAGACTGTATGAGATACTGCTTAGCTCTTCTGTCAAAGCTGCTTACCTGGTTATACAATTTATTTAATTTTGTACACGTATTGTGGTTATTTGCTAATTTGAAAGGTTGTAACTGCCTTTGTCATGTAACTTGCTTTTTTGTTGTCATCTCAAGTCTCTGTATTGTACAGATCTGTATTGTACTGCTGCAGCACTCCTTGTCTGGATGCCCTGTCAGCTGGACTACCATGTGATACTATTCCTTGTCTAAATCCCTGATGCGATACAATAACTATCCAGATATTGGAATCATTTGTTCACTCTGTAGGACTAACCTCCTTAACAACATGTAAGTAAACAACCAATACATTTGTTAGAAAATATCTAAGCAAACTAAATAATTGAATTAGAATTAGTTTTAATTAACAGGCTGTCTGTTTTTTTAGTTGATAAAGATGAAGAGGTGTGAAGCAGGAATTATCATTTTAAGGTGAATTTTACAAAATATATTTTTATTACTTGCTCACAGTGAAGTACTTATAAAATATTAAATGAGCCACTGACAGCAGTGCACAGCTCAGGTATAATTTAGTTTTTTTCAAGACGTAGTACATAATGATTAATCTACAGGAGCTTTCAAAAGACATGCTGTTTTCATAATGAAGGCAATTAAAAGTAGCAAGTTATTTCAGAATTTATATGACTAAAAGAGGCTGCAGACAGCAAAGCACATTTTATAACTCAATGACAAGCAACACCTTGTCAATTCTCAAAAAGTCTATACATTCTGTAAATACTGAGTGAGATTAATGAAACAATGCATGGTGTGAAAGACCCTTGCACAGTTTTACAACCATGGGAAAAATGCATAATTCACAAGTGTCCAGGCTTTGAAGTAGAGCACAATATATTCCCTGGTCCAATTCAACTTATAAATTATATGCAAATTAGGTCATATGCTGCAGATAGTTATGTGCCATCCTAAATGCAATTCATAAATGATATATGATATTAACCAAACCAAGACTCTGCAGACTGCCAGTCTGTAAACAAATGCAATGGAAAAAAAAACACGCTCCAACAAGTGATGCAAAGTAATGCAGCCATCATTTTTATTGTACTTGCCATTGATGTTGAGGCAGTGACATTGCAATAGTTCTGAGCTAACAGAGTGCATGGGGTACTTTTGGGTGTCATGTCAGTACAATCCCTTTACTCAGCATAAGCATAATGATTGGCTGAAACCACACAAACATCTCTGGGACCTGTACTGAATGATGAAGGAACAGAGTACTAGACATCATCTGGCTGCCCTACAAATTAGGTCCACCATGGCTGTTGCTATTCTGGCTACTGTCACATTTCCAAGGCCTACTGGTGATATAAATGCTATATTCAGCCTGCTGCATCTGTAGTGCACCCGCAGGTGTAGCTGAAGAGATATGGGTTCCTTCCTACCTGACTCTGGTGACACCCCTATAGGCCCAACACACCAAGGTGGCAAGAGGGAGAGATTTTATTCTAGGTGACACATCTAGTTTAAAAAGGCAATAGCACAACCATAAACAAATTATTTCAACAGTGCACCAGTTAGCAATAAGGCAAGGTGAGATATGCATGCAATGAAAACATACAATTACCCTCTTCCCCAGAACTCAACAGAAAAAGGTCTTGACATTCAAACATGCACAAAGAAGGCAATATCAATGAGCAGTAAAGCTTTATAATGCAGCAATACAAACACGGAAAAAATGCAATGTCATTAAGCAATAAAATAGTTATAATACCACAATACAGGTATGAGAAAATGCAATATCATTCAGCAGCAAAATTCTTGAAGGCAGCAGTACTAACACGAGCAAAATGCAATGTCATTGAACAATGCGGATTTATAATGCAACAATACAAATATGAGAAAATGCAATGTCATTGAGCAGTACTAACACCCTCAACCCCCTTGATCAGTTCTAAACAGACCAACTATGAAACACTCTATTATACCCTGTTCACTGGCCAGTGACTACTTACAGTCTTGCTGCCGGCATGATGGGGCCCAAGTTGGAGCTCATATGGATCCCAGTTATTTGAAATCCACAAAGCATTTAGGTTGGGGGGAACCACAATCTTATAAAAATATAAAAATGATGGCCAGAGCCTCTCACCACTCCGTCGAGAATATCCTAGTGACCAGGCGCCCTGGTTCCTCTGATGAGAAAATTAGAAAGTCACCTACCAGAACTCTGGTAATCATCTATGGCTTCTCGGTACAAGGCCTAATGGAACTCCTTTTCTTGCTGAATCATAGCAGGTGTGGAGCTACTGGTTTCAGATTTCTCTCCTAATTCCACAAAATACCATCATCCAGGATTTCAGCCAGAGACAGACACAATCTGCTGCTTTGCTTCCCTGTCCCAAAGCACTAGAAAAGAAAATCCAGCCATGCTGCAAGGCCCTTTTCCCTTTAGCTACCTGTTTCAGTCTTCCTTCCTTCAGTTAGTGTTCCAGTCTTCTCTTTCACTTTCAAAATTGTCTTTTATATTCCTGAATAGGAGCACCACCTTGTGGTTTAATGGAAAACTACAGTCTATTACTTCTACAAGAAATACAGTGGAAGCTACACATCTGTCTGTGATTTTTCCAGTTCTAGATGTCTCCTGCAAAAAAGTACATCAGAATGTCCTAAAATCAGGCATAACAAATCCTTTGTACTGTAGGTCTTCCATAGAATATCCAGACTTCCATGATTTATCTATGGTTTGGAAGCCACACACCTTGCTTTCATGCAGAGCCAGATCCAGCACTAGGTGACCTAAGCAACTACCAAGTGGGGGTCTGGCTTCACTATAAAACAAATAAAACATGTTCCCTAAATAAACCAAGCCCAAGAGATTGACATCCATAAACACTGCAGGGCTTTAGGATCTGGAGGGAGACTTCTGCAAAGAACAACAGGCCTCAGAAAACTCAGCATTAGGATGTTGCCCTAACATTATTTTAAGAAAGACTAAAGGCAGGATTTTTAAGAAGGTTGAACAGAACAGAGTAGCAGCCAAACAAATGGATCTTTAGATTATTCAACAGGGGTTGCTGCAAATTGAGCCATTCCAGTGATCGATTAATGGAGGAAATACAAGATTAATCCATAGCAGAGCTATTCTTGTGTGTGTGTGCATGCGTGTGCGTGTGTGTGTGTGTGTGTGTGTGTGTGTGTGTGTGTGTGTGTGTGTGTGTGTGTGTGTGTGTGTGTGTGTGTGTGTGTGTGTGTGTGTGTAAAATGGCTTTGTTATGGGGGCTGTCTAGTTAAGTAACTTTGTCAGAGTCAAATCCTGAATCTTAACATTGACAAGCAAGTGGCTTAAATCTCCTCACCAACTTTCAGACCTCCTTTACATTTATTTATTTATTTGGTTTTGTAAATTACTGAGGATTGCACTGTTGGTGTCAGTCATAGAGTTTAATAGTCACTGTTCAATGTCAGTGGTGCCACAAGTAGTATATTTCCTTTTGGAGCAGAAGGTTATGGCTTCTCTTCTTCCCACACCAGATCAATTGTTGGCATAACTGTGCAGCATAACAATGGGGGGGGGGGGCATGTTGCACTCCTTTTGTATGAGATGCCTAGTAACTATAGACCTGTTGTTGGGTTACTAGCCATTCCCTATTGCATATCACCAGCACACCATTTTTTTTTTTGAATGTCAAATACGCAATTTATTTTTCAAGGACAGCAAGCACTGAATTTATAAATGAAGCACTGAAATGCAAAGTTGTTTGGTAGCGCCAACCTCTTGATTAGTTGAAGTGCTTTTTAATGTGGTATAATTTAGATGACTTTTACTTCTGCAAAGATTATGCATATTGACTGATATTGGTAGATTATAATGACAATCAGTTTGAGTTGCCTTTTATATAGTTGAAATGTTCTGAAGTGGGTAGTTTTGTCATTATTGGTTCACATGTTTTATTTCACTGCTTACTGGAAAATGCTCAAAACTACAAATATAAAAGCATACTAACAGATGTTACAGTATTAAACTGGGAGTATAATTTAATTGAATCAGAAAGGTGAATCAGAAAACACATTCATTTGTGTATGGTCATAAAAATGTCTGTGTGTGTGGTGGTGGGGGGCATGGTTTGCAAACAGCCCAAAGGTAAACAATCTACCACTGACCAGATGCTTTTTCTATGAATGTGGGTTTCAGTGTTGTTTCAACAAATTAGGGTTTCAAGGGCAGAAGTTTACTACTGGTCAAACTAAGTCAGTTTTCATTGTGAGACTGTATAGTTGTGTTTAGCAAATGTCTATCAGTGTTTGCGCTATAAAATTTGTAATAAAATAAATTATATTCAAATATCTGCAATCATTGTAGAGGTAAAGAAAAAAAAAATGTATGCACACTGACAGGTCTGAATAGTGTTTATGGTAACTGAGGAGAGATAACCAAGTGATGGAACACTGGAAAGGCTGGGTCATTGGAGCCCTGATCCATTACCCTGCCTAGGGTCCAGTTTGACCTTGATCCAGTTGTGTATCCATGCCCCTGTATATGCCTCTGTCAGTAGAAATGGGTATCACTCCATGTAAGCCCATGAGGTGTGTGACCATAGTGGATAAATTATGGACACATTTGACAACATCCTGAGTACAGCTGTTATGCATATGCCTCCTATTATAGTAAGCTGTATCATGTTGTTGAGGCTAGCATCATCCCATGTATTTCTTTTATGGGAAGCAGTAGCTATCCCCTTGAAAATGGCTTGCCCACCCCAGTCTTGGGATCCAAATACCATCTGAAAAGGCATATAATGCTTCCCACAGGTAAGCAAGAGTTATCAATGAGTCTGTGACTGAATACTAAGTATGAGCTTCCATTGACCATATGCTCCAGAAGATTGTTTTTAAACAAACCAGACAAGGCCTGTAGAATTTTTGTGGCTTGTTGCCCAGTTCATAACCTAACATAAGACTTCTGGCACTAAAATATGTATCACCACAAGAGCAAAATCCTAACACCAGGCAGCCATAGTAACTACCTACATAAACCACAGTCTAGAAGGTGAAGTGCTGAATAATACATCTGGTATGTTAGCAAGATAAGTGATACATGAAAAAAGCATGACCACTGTTAAGTAAATGTAATACATAACAATGTGGACAGGCCACAGTTTAGTGGGGGGAAAAGACTACAAGGGATCAGATTAGGCATATCATAATCTAAGGAAAGAGCTGACAGTGCAACCAATCAGCAACTGTGACATGCAGCAGTAGATTTAAATCATAATTTCATGGCCTCATACAATTCGCAACATTAGGAGTGTGATAGTTTACACTAATACCAACCGTATACCTCTTGCTAAAACACCGCAACCCCGTCTGTTTCCTAAAGGGTCCCCAAGTTCTGGGGAAGCCATATGTTCACTAAGTAATGAATTGCCTCCAGGTGTCATGATTCCATTGTTATCTTTTAAGACTTCTAAATGTGGTGTCCAAAGAGCAGATACATACCTTTGAGACCAAGGTGATGTTGGGTTAATGCTGTCTGATGTAGACATCTGCTGATTCATTCTATTAGCTACCCACTACATAGCGCAGAATGGTAGCTGTTCATTTTGAATGAAGGCTTTTCCTGCATCTGCACCAGTTCCTGAGCACCAGTTGTTAGAGCATTCATGTCATGACAAAGCCTGAGGCTTAATCATATTGTACTGCTCACAAAAATGACTTGAAAGGAGAAGGCTACAGCTGTCACATTTGGATATGTTGCCTTTCAAAGTGTAGACAGAATTCAACCACAGAAACCTAACAGCTCATAGCAGCAAAACTGTTCAAAGACATAATTTAATGTATCACTGAATTTTTCATGGTAGGTTTACTCCTCTTTCCCCCATGTTGTGTGACATGGAGTTTTTTTGAATAAGCTGTGAGGTGTAGACAATGCTGCTTCCCACTACAGCAAGGGTGGAAGTTTTTCATTTTGCAGGAAAACCCTATGAAAATCTCAGTGATGCAATGAGCTAAAGCTCTGATGAGCTTTTGACTGAGTAAATCATTAAGAAGACCTCATGCATGACTCAGCCATATTGTTGCCAGAAATGTGCATTGGCACTAGTTGTTTAGCCCTATGATTTATTCCAGTCTGTCAAATTTTAAAAGCATCAGCAATGTTCATAACATTAACACCATGCCAAAGAGCCACTTCGGGGATACTGACAGGTCCATATCAGATCATCAAAATGGCTCATTATCGAATGCTGTAACATCGAACTGCAAAACCCGAACCCTAACAATATTGAAATCTCAAAACAGCGAATTTTTTCCCAGGGAAAAAATTTGCTGTTCCGAGAAACACACACACACACCACAAGCACACTAAAAAGCAGTATTCCACACACATACACTTAAAAGTTACATCTAACCCTACACTACACTGCACATACACTACTATCTATCCACTTACCTTAACCCAGACCCTAACCCTAAGGACCGTCACTATCGCACACTCACCTCACCCGCCCCTTCCCCTAACTCACTTAACCCGCCCCTAACCCCAAATTCTCACTATCGCACACTCACCCACGCCCTAACCCTAACACACTTAACCCACCCCTAACCCCAAATTCTCTCACAATCGCATACTTACCTGACCTGCGCCCTAACCCTAACTCACCCAACCTGAGCCCTAACTCAAACGTCTGCACGATCACACACTTACCTTAACCCAACCCGTAACTTTCCACCGCATCGCTGAAAACAGCGAAGCCACAACAATGGCCAACCAAATTCTTTCCCTAGGAAAGAATTTGGTTTTGTGCACCTTCACTGTTTTTAGTGCTTGCGATATTGGGTTCGATATTAGATCAGTCAAAATTCTGCCGTTTCTATGACCTAATATAGACTCAATACTGACACAGAAAAAAACACAATCAAACACCAAGCCATTTAATTTGAAATACTGAGAGCTTTCATCTTTAATTGAAACAAAGTTAATTGAGACAGATTCTATCAGTAATGAAAAATGTAAACATCTTAAAATTTAGACAGGTAATAGAATGTCTACAGAGTGCATTAGTATTTTTCTTTTTTATTGATAGAATCTGTCCTTCACCTCTATGTGGGGATATGGATTTAGTTTTAGAGATTAAGGTTCTTAAATGGCAGATTAGGCTTAATGCCATGACAGCACCTGGTTTAAATGATGCAAACTCTATTAGCAGCTTGTTGTTAAGCAGTTTTGCATATATTTATATATACCTGTTTATATTTATTTTTATATAGTGTATATTGTTTTATTCTATTAATTTATATTATTTATGTCATTTAGGTGTACTGCTGTTTTGACAGTCTGTATTGCATTTTGTTCATTCTCATTGATTTTTTTGAACATAGTTTTTAATACAGACACTTTCATTTTTTGTAGTTTTGCACATGGCATATATAATATATAAGGATTGCATAACAGTTATCTTGTAGTTTTTTAGGGATCAATAGATAAATATATATATATATATATATATATATATATATATATATATATATATATATATATATATGTGTGTGTGTGTGTATATAATATGTATATTTAAATATATATATATATATATATATATATATATATATATATATATATATATATATATATATATATATATATATATATATATATATATATATATATATATATTTATATAAAAAAATATATATTTAAATTTATTTACATATTTGTTGCGTGGAGGACGTTCAGTTTAACTCATTTAGGTGTGCATTCGGATATTGTGTGTGATTATTTGAGTAATTGATTATGCATGTATGATGTTTTTACCTCCTGAAGTGGTTTCATTGATTCACGTATTCTTTTTAATGTATGGTGTTTTTAAACAATTGTACTCAGATGAAGTCTATTTCAATTAAAGATGAAAGCACTCAGTATTATTAATTAATGGCTTGGTGTTCACTTGCGGTTCATTCTTTTTATATTTGTTTGCCTTTGTTAGAGTTTGTGCTTTTGGATACAGAAACAGATCATGTCGCCTCCAGCAAAGGTAGAGAAGTACCACTTAACATATATCATCATTATCATCATCCACTGCACCTGAAAAGTTTAAACAGGAGAGGCCTCATATTTATTGCACCTTACCTGTCCTTCATTTTTTATGCAGTCTGTCTGATGTAAAGTTGAGGAACATTTTGCTAAACCAGAAAATGAGAATGTCCACATGCACCTGGGGCATCAGGCTAAGTCATTGTAAGAACAACAGTGGTGTTTTCAGCCTTGTAGATAACAAAAGAATCAAATACAGAAGTACTGTGTCCCAGCTCACATTCCTTCTAGTTCTCCTGAACAAGAGGAAAACATTGTCAGACACAGAAGTTCAGCCCCCCCTCCCAGCTGCTTGAATGATAACTGGCACTCATGCCACATGCAGACACCCCAGATGCTAGCAGCAGTATTTTTTCTTACTGTAGATATAGTAACCTATCCAGCAAAACCAACTAAAGTTCATAAGTTATTTCAAAGCATTTGATCAGGAAGATAACATGTAGCCTAGCCAGTACAATTCACATTAATTGTGAGCTTTGTCCATAAGAAAGTGTTGAATCAGTCTGGGAGTGTATTTATGGTTCCTCATCCATTTGTCAAGGTGCTATTTAAACAAGGTTAGGGAGGTATTATGTTTATTATTTAGAGTCGTCTTTTTCATTGTATAGGAATTCTTTGCAAATTTATCTAACCCAACAACAGATTCTATTTTTATTGCTGTGGAGGCTTTGGTCTCTTGTATAGGCATTTCCTGTGTTGCAGGCTCTGTGAACATACAAAGCCAGCGAAGTACTTATCAATACGACAGCAGACATAAACAAAAACATCAGAAGAAACAGCTTTACACCTTAATTCTCCTATACTTATTTCCAAATGTGGCAGAATGAAGTACATACTATTTTAAGGCTGTTTTACTTCTGGTACTGCCCACTTTTAATCTCTAGCATAAGTTTATCTTTTAACAGCACTTACAGGTTTCTAACAAAAGCTTGTTAGGCACCATTCTGATGTCAGAAGTGTATTTAACAAACTTCTGTTCCCCATTTTTGGAGCATAATTGCAGCATTCCAAGAACTTTATTATCACAAACAAAGTCATCTTAATAGCTAGGTACAAATATCTGAAGGAGAATAAAAGATCCCCCAGATTGAATAAAGTCCATGTAGGCTCCTTGTAGAGCCTACATGGAATGTACCCATGTACACTGCCACAGTTCCCCATTGGCAGTGCGCAATGCATATCAACCATGACATGCTGCCGAGGGAGATCACAGTAACATGGATATTGAATCCGTGGAAGAAGCAATGTATGGGGCTGTCCCGTACTTGTGGTCTGTCTAGGAAAATCATGGAGAGTTGGTAAGCACAGGATGATAATCATCATAATATACTTTACTATTGTATAACTATATATATATATATATATATATATATATATATATATATATGTTTCATTTTCTTAATCTGCCTATTTGCTTGGTGTGGCATGGTACTTAGCGATGCCAAGCTGTGATTATATAACATAGCAAATACCTGTCATATATCTAAAAATAAAAACCATATGTAATCATTTGTACAATATATATATATATATATATATATATATATATATATATATATATATATTTTTTTTTTTTTAATTGTGCTTGCTTGAACAGCGGGGCATTGTGCTTACTGATGCCGAGCTACACTTATACATACATAGCAGACACCTGCCATATATCTAAAAATAGAAACCAGATATAATCAATTGTACAATTTGTTTTTCTTTTAATGTGTGTTTGCATGGGATGGTGTGGTGCTTATCAATGCTAACAGGCACCTTAGTAGTATATATGAAGATATACTGGTTTTCTCAACTATCCACGTGGCTAGATAGGTTGAGTCACAATCTACCGTGTAGTAGGTCCCATGATTGAGTCCTGGCCAGTCATTCCTTTTACATTTATTGCTGTGAAAATGTGTGATGTGACTGAAATGGCAGTTCAAAATAAAAAAAAAATTGTTACATTTAGAAAACCTGTGCAATGCTAAGCATGGCTTCAAAATGGTCAATGGCCTACAGTGTTTGTGCATTGCTACGTTTGCTGAAACATCAGTTGTGGGAGTCTGCACAATGCTCAGCAAAGCTGAACTGGTTTCCATGATGCTAAGCAACGTGGCACTTTGTTGAAAGATACAGTATGATGCCTAAGGGCGGGAATGCAGCCCATATTAAGGCCAATAGGTGGGAATTTCACACCATTCCTTGGAGTCTCACTTGGCTGTCGGTATGCCTGGTGGTGTTGGAGAGGGAGCAAACTTTCAGGTGCAGAGGTGGGGTGTGCAGGAGTCCAGAGTGTTTGTTTGTCTCCTGGTGAAAGACTACAAATCCCAGCTGCTGCAGGGTGACTACTAGGGCTCAGAATGTAAGCCTGAGGCCTGGGATCATTTGGCTAGGGATCTTACCAGCACTACTGATATCCCCCGCACTGGTGAGCGGTGTCACCACCACTATGATGACCTGAAGTGAAGGAAGCGGGGAACCTTGGACACCTGGTTTCAAGAGGCTAGGGCTGGGAATACCCCACAGATTTTCTCTGTTTATTTGCTAAGTTTTTCTGCATAGCTGCCTAGCTTGAGCATTTTCTGGCTTGTTAAACTTGATTTCTGTATTAGTAGCTGTATTTAGAGCACAACCAAAAGCTGTTTGCTGAATTTCCTGTTTGCACTTAATTTTAAATCGTTTTTTTCTTAAAACTTGCATATTTTCTGTCCTTGACCTAGCACTCTTGTGTGGGGTCATTTACTGCACTGTTATAACATGATATTACTTGTGAACCTCTGCTATCTCTGTAAAAAACAAAAACAAAAAAAAATCTTGCTTTTTTCCCACTTTTCTGAGAGTTATAAAAGTTCAGTTACAGGCTTGCTGTTCCTGAACTGTTTGAAAGTTTCTGTGAGGCCATTTTTGCTTGGGCTGAAGGAGGGTCTCTGTGTTTATCAGTGGCAGTGACTAACATTGAGCAGCTTCCCTGCCCCGGAGAGGTGGTTACTGACTTGAAAGTGTAGTTTTATTGCCCACTAGGGTCATTTCCATAACTCCTTCATCTTCCTCTCTTAAAACCTAGTTGCCTCGTGGTTTGAGCATCTTTTCAGGCTTGTTGGCTGTTGGTGAAGCACCCTCCAAGAGGAAAAAACGTTGAGAGAAGAAGGGAGCCACTTTTGAGATTTTAAGTATTTTTCTCTGTTTATTTGCTAAGTTTTTCTGCATAGCTGCCTAGCTTGAGCATTTTCTGGCTTGTTAAACTTGATTTCTGTATTAGTAGCTGTATTTAGAGCACAACCAAAAGCTGTTTGCTGAAATTCCTGTTTGCACTTAATTTTAAATCGTTTTTTTCTTAAAACTTGCATATTTTCTGTCCTTGACCTAGCACTCTTGTGTGGGGTCATTTACTGCACTGTTATAACTTGATATTACTTGTGAACCTCTGCTATCTCTGTAAAAAGCAAAACGAAAAAAAAAATCTTGCTTTTTCCCACTTTTCTGAGAGTTAAAAAGTTCAGTTACAGGCTTGCTGTTCCTGAACTGTTTGAAAGTTTCTGTGAGGCCATTTTGCTTGGGCTGAAGGAGGGTCTCTGTGTTTATCAGTGGCAGTGACTAACATTGAGCAGCTTCCTGCCCCCGGAGAGGTGGTTACTGACTTGAAACTGTAGTTTTATTGGCCACTAGGTCATTTCCATAACTCCTTCATCTTCCTCTCTTAAAACCTAGTTGCCTCGTGGTTTGAGCGTCTTTTCAGGCTTGTTGGCTGTTGGTGAAGCACCCTCCAAGAGGAAAAAACGCTAAGAGAAGAAGGGAGCCACTTTGAGATTTTAAGTATTTTTCTCTGTTTATTTGCTAAGTTTTCTGCATAGCTGCCTAGCTTGAGCATTTTCTGGCTTGTTAAACTTGATTTCTGTATTAGTAGCTGTATTTAGAGCACAACCAAAAGCTGTTTGCTGAATTTCCTGTTTGCACTTAATTTTAAATCGTTTTTCTTAAAACTTGCATATTTTCTGTCCTTGACCTAGCACTCTTGTGTGGGGTCATTTACTGCACTGTTATAACTTGATATTACTTGTGAACCTCTGCTATCTCTGTAAAAAACAAAAACAAAAAAAAATCTTGCTTTTTTCCCACTTTTCTGAGAGTTATAAAAGTTCAGTTACAGGCTTGCTGTTCCTGAACTGTTTGAAAGTTTCTGTGAGGCCATTTTTGCTTGGGCTGAAGGAGGGTCTCTGTGTTTATCAGTGGCAGTGACTAACATTGAGCAGCTTCCCTGCCGCCCGGAGAGGTGGTTACTGACTTGAAACTGTAGTTTTATTGGCCACTAGGGGTCATTTCCATAACTCCTTCATCTTCCTCTCTTAAAACCTAGTTGCCTCGTGGTTTGAGCATCTTTTCAGGCTTGTTGGCTGTTGGTGAAGCACCCTCCAAGAGGAAAAACGTTGAGAGAAGAAGGAGCCACTTTTGAGATTTTAAGTATTTTTCTCTGTCTATTTGCTAAGTTTTTCTGCATAGCTGCCTAGCTTGAGCATTTTCTGGCTTGTTAAACTTGATTTCTGTATTAGTAGCTGTATTTAGAGCACAACCAAAAGCTGTTTGCTGAAATTCCTGTTTGCACTTAATTTTAAATCGTTTTTTCTTAAAACTTGCATATTTTCTGTCCTTGACCTAGCACTCTTGTGTGGGGTCATTTACTGCACTGTTATAACTTGATATTACTTGTGAACCTCTGCTATCTCTGTAAAAACAAAACAAAAAAAAAAAATCTTGCTTTTTCCCACTTTTCTGAGAGTTAAAAAGTTCAGTTACAGGCTTGCTGTTCCTGAACTGTTTGAAAGTTTCTGTGAGGCCATTTTTGCTTGGGCTGAAGGAGGGTCTCTGTGTTTATCAGTGGCAGTGACTAACATTGAGCAGCTTCCCTGCCCCCCGGAGAGGTGGTTACTGACTTGAAACTGTAGTTTTATTGGCCACTAGGGGTCATTTCCATAACTCCTTCATCTTCCTCTCTTAAAACCTAGTTGCCTCGTGGTTTGAGCGTCTTTTCAGGCTTGTTGGCTGTTGGTGAAGCACCCTCCAAGAGGAAAAAACGCTAAGAGAAGAAGGGAGCCACTTTTGAGATTTTAAGTATTTTTTCTCTGTTTATTTGCTAAGTTTTTCTGCATAGCTGCCTAGCTTGAGCATTTTCTGGCTTGTTAAACTTGATTTCTGTATTAGTAGCTGTATTTAGAGCACAACCAAAAGCTGTTTGCTGAATTTCCTGTTTGCACTTAATTTTAAATCGTTTTTCTTAAAACTTGCATATTTTCTGTCCTTGACCTAGCACTCTTGTGTGGGGTCATTTACTGCACTGTTATAACTTGATATTACTTGTGAACCTCTGCTATCTCTGTAAAAAACAAAAAAAAAAATCTTGCTTTTTTCCCACTTTTCTGAGAGTTAAAAAAGTTCAGTTACAGGCTTGCTGTTCCTGAACTGTTTGAAAGTTTCTGTGAGGCCATTTTTGCTTGGGCTGAAGGAGGGTCTCTGTGTTTATCAGTGGCAGTGACTAACATTGAGCAGCTTCCCTGCCCCGGAGAGGTGGTTACTGACTTGAAACTGTAGTTTTATTGGCCACTAGGGTCATTTCCATAACTCCTTCATCTTCCTCTCTTAAAACCTAGTTGCCTCGTGGTTTGAGCGTCTTTTCAGGCTTGTTGGCTGTTGGTGAAGCACCCTCCAAGAGGAAAAAACGCTGAGAGAAGAAGGAGCCACTTTTGAGATTTTAAGTATTTTTTCTCTGTTTATTTGCTAAGTTTTTCTGCATAGCTGCCTAGCTTGAGCATTTTCTGGCTTGTTAAACTTGATTTCTGTATTAGTAGCTGTATTTAGAGCACAACCAAAAGCTGTTTGCTGAATTTCCTGTTTGCACTTAATTTTAAATCGTTTTTTCTTAAAACTTGCATATTTTCTTTCCTTGACCTAGCACTCTTGTGTGGGGTCATTTACTGCACTGTTATAACTTGATATTACTTGTGAACCTCTGCTATCTCTGTAAAAAACAAAACAAAAAAAAAATCTTGCTTTTTCCCACTTTTCTGAGAGTTAAAAAGTTCAGTTACAGGCTTGCTGTTCCTGAACTGTTTGAAAGTTTTTGTGAGGCCATTTTTGCTTGGGCTGAAGGAGGGTCTCTGTGTTTATCAGTGGCAGTGACTAACATTGAGCAGCTTCCCTGCCCCGGAGAGGTGGTTACTGACTTGAAACTGTAGTTTTATTGGCCACTAGGGGTCATTTCCATAACTCCTTCATTTGTCCTCAGAGGAGTGGTTTAGGGCAGTGACTTGTGGTTTGTTGGCCAATTTGGGTCATTTCCTGTCTTTTCCAGCCCCCTGCTATAAAGCACGCTTTAGCCGATTTAGCCCGATTTAGCGGAGTTGCTACTGTTGCACACTAGGGCAGCGCCGGTTAAGCAGGTTTAAACTATTCGGGCTACCTATAGTCCACTCTTCAAATTTTCCCTTAAAACTACCTTCCTCGAACTATACTACTGATCTAATCAGCGTATCCTATAATTAAAAAGATCATCTCTACTTGACTCCAAGTAGACTATTCTCTATCTGTTAAACGTAGCACTTGCTCCTACAGTACTTATTACCTTGATACGGCACTCTTGTCATAGATAGTACCCCAAAAAGGCAACCCCCCATTTCTCGGTCACCACGTCCCCCGGAATCTTTTTAAAGTTTTTTTTGTCTATTCCTTCTAGCATGTTGAGGGATCAGTTGCTAGTGTCCTCTTCTGCTCAGCTGGTGAACCTGGGAATATTGAGGCAATGTTACAATTGCCTCATGTACACAGACAACCCTCTCCTCCTCCCACAAAACACAAATACATGCGAGAGATGCAACTATACGGCCAAACTGGAGGCTGAGCTCTCTCAACATAGGACTGGCAAGACCAGTCAGGAGGAGAAGGTTACCACACACACTATAGACCCAGTCTCACATATTACCATTACAACCTCAAATCATACACATAAACACACAAAGACATACTCGGAGGCTCTGATCAAAAATCTACCAAAACAGCAGAGGCCACCAAAGCAGACACCCAAAAACCACCACCTCAGAACACAACACCTGCAACACATAGACCTCACAGTCAGAGTGTCAAACAGTCACAGCCCTTAAGGCCAAACACAATGCCAGACACACTAGTCATTGGTGACTCCATAGTCAGACACACTGACGTCCGCTCACCAGACTGAGTAAGGAGAAGGTCACAGTAAGCTGCCTGTCGGGCGCTAGAATCCGCCACATAACGCAAGCACTCAGGTCTCTCAACAGCAGGTACAAATATGATTCAGTCATTGTCCACGCTGGTGTAAACGACCTGAGACGTACCTCCTTGGACTACATGAAAAGAGACATTGAGGAGCTCTCTGATTATGTAGCCCAGACAGGTATGACCCTGACCTTGAGCAGTATCCTACCTTCACCAAGAATGATGCCACAATACAGAGATAAGATGATCAGCTTTAACAATTGGCTTAAACACTGGTGTCATTCAAAGGGATCCAGTGTCTGTCTGCCTGGGATGACATGCTGGACAAGCCACGCTGCTTCGCAAGGGGCCGCTTGCACCTGTCACCCCTGGGATTCCGGAGACTGGCAAAGGCTCTTGCTACCCCATAGTGCCTTTTTATAGCAAGGCTCGAATACTAAACCTACCACCCTAGAACACAAAAAGGAAAAAACTAAGGGTAATGCTGCTCAATGCCAGAAGTCTAAATCTCAAAATGCACGCACTCGAGGCCCTTCTCAGTATGGAGAACATCGATGTCTGTGCTGTGACAGAAACCTGGTTCAAGGCTCCTGAGAGCACCCCAGCTATCAGGTTTTACCTCATATCATGCGTTCGCCCCAAAATCTGGACAATACCAAGAAAGGAGGGGTATCCATATTCATCAAGGACACCCACACCTCAAGACTGGTGGCAACGCACGATGCATCTGAGACCATCCAGGTGCAATTAACCATAGGCAAGACTGCTCTGCAAATTGTAGCATGTTACAGGTCACCCTCACAAACTCAGGAACCTCACATGGCCTTCCTGAAAACACTAGAGGGATAAATGTATCACCAAACACCATCATACTAGGTGACTTCAATTACCCTAATATAGACTGGGAACACTACTCAAGCCCAAACACCCTAGCCCAAAAGTTCCTGGAATTCATAAACTCAAATGCCATGGAACAACTAGTCACCATCCCCACAAGAGGAGATAACATACTTGATCTCATCATCACGAACATGGGAGCACAATGTTCAACACCGGAGGTGTACCCCTCACTGGTGAGATCAGACCACAAACTAATCTCGCTGGAGGTCCTCATCCCACCCCACCTGAAATAAAAGACCACAGTAAAGAACTTCTCAAAGCCGACTTCACACTTCTAAAGACTAGTGTGGTCTCCTTTAAGGCCCCGAGCCGGAAAACAGTACTCAAGCCACTGAATCACTTACAAATGCCTTCTACCAGCACCTGCAGGACTGCATGGATAAGGCAATCCCAAGCAAAACAAAGACTCTTTGTACCAAAGGCAAGCGTCCAGTCTGGTGGACCCCAGCCATAAACAAACTCTACAACAAAAGGAGGAAGCTACTACAAGATAGAGCAAAATCCTTAAAAGGTAAGACACCCTTGATCACTATAAGTAAAAACTAAGAGCTCTCATAAAATCATCCAAAGCAAATTTCGAGAGAAAAATAGCTAAAGACTCAAAAGACAATCATAAGGCCTTCTTTAGCTATGTTAGAAACCTGGGAGGAAACTCCCAGATATGCTCAGAGCTAGTTCAAAATGATGTGAAGATTACTGATCCTACAGACATTGCCAACATACTGGCTGACAGGTTCAGTGCAAACTTCTCCCCTCCCCAAAAGGAGAGATATCTATACCAAACGATTGCAGCCCCCAAACATCTCCAGCCCAAGTGAGAACTGCTCTCTCCAAAGCAAAAAACACAGCATCCATGGGACCTGATGGTGTCCCCGGCTGTGTGCTCCATGAACTCAATGAGGAATTAAACCCACAGCTAGGACAGCTGTTTAATCAAAGTCTTACCTCTGGATACGTACCCAGGGAGTGGCGCACTGCAACTGTGGTACCACTTCTAAAAGGCGGTGCCTCCACCGACCCTGGAAATTACCGGCCCATTAGCTTGACAAGCCTTATCTGCAAAGCCATGGAGAGGATCATAATGGACCTCATAAATAAAGACATAGGGAATTTGCAGACTTTGGATCCAACCCAGTTTGGCTTTGTCAAAGGCAGATCATGCCTTTTAAACTTGGTTGACTTTTTCGAAACAGTCACCAAAGCCATTGATGAGGGAAAGGCAGTCCATACAGCCTACCTCGATCTGGCTAAGGCCTTCGATACAATACCCCATTCGGGTATCATTGAAAATCTCATCAGCTTAAATGTCAACCCATACATCACAAGATGGGTTGCAAACTGGCTGAGTGACAGAACCCACAGGGTCAGAGCTGCTGGCGCCATGTCAGACTCAAAGCCTGTCACAAGTGATGTCCCACAGGGCTCAGTCCTGGGCCCACTCTTGTTTGGCATCTACTTTTCCGAAGTACAAGCAAACACAGGAGGGTTATGGCTGACAAAGTTTGCAGATGACTGCAAACTGGGCGCCATAGTAGAAAACACATCTGACACAGATATCCTTCAGAAGGGTCTCACAGAAACGGATAACTGGTGCCAGAGCCACGGCCTAAAGTTAAATGCCAAAAAATGCATGGTCATACCCTTCGGGAAAAACAAGGTTACCTAGCTACCAAATAGGTGGCAATCCACTGAGCACAGAAGAAGTTATCAGGGACCTGGGGACCCAGGTTGATAGTAGTCTGTCATTCGACACCCATGTAGCTAAAGTAGTTAGGAAGACCTTCTACATTGCCCACCTTATCATGAAGGGATTCTCATCTAGATCAAGGGAGGTCATAGTCTCCCTTTACTCATCACTCATCAGACCAATGATTGAGTACAATGCCCCATTCGGAATGTATCTAACCCGACACTTGCAGCAGCTGGAGAGGCCACAAAAGTTCCTCACCAAAAGGATAAAGGGTCTCAAAATCTGTCCTATGCTGCCCGACTGAAAGAACTCCAGCTCTATTCAGTCGCTTACCGCTTGCTCAGAGGTGACCTTTGCCTAACATACAAGGCCATGTCAAACCCAGATTTGATGAATATGCTTCACCTCAAAAAATCTAGATCCATCAGAGCCACAAGGGTGGGAGACTTAAACCTTGACACGGCTATTAATAGGACGTGCTGGAGGGATAGATTCATCACCCAAAGACTCCCTATGCTGTGGAACAAAATCCCGGTACATGTGAGGCAGAGCACCTCGCTGGCCTTGTTCAAGAGAAATCTTGACCAATGGATGGGAGATCGCAGATATACCCCAGGGATTACCTCAGTGTCACTGCTCGACAGAGGCACAGCAAAATAATGGGTATAGTTCCCCATACTAAAGGGGTGGCGTAAGCCACAAAACGATGGGCTAGGCTTGTAAATGCCCTCGGGCAGATAGCCTAGTATGAACCTATGAACCTATGAACCTATATGTAAGTATATTTGCCAGTACTTTACAAATATACAAGCTGAATCTATGCAAAACTGGTAAAATGGTTTGATTCTCTTTCAACAGCTGCAGACAAGAGGGCTCACAATTTTCAGTCTCATGCAGGCCACCTGGCCAGGATGAGGCATGAGTGTGGTGAGTAGACATCAAAGTATTAACCTAATTTACAACTTACTGTCAAAATAAATTATTTGCAGAGTTTGCAGTTGTAACAGGTATAACATACCAGGGAAATGTTATATATTTATTAATGTGTCACTGCCTGCCTGAAATGGTAAAGCAAGTTAAATTAAGTAAACATGCATTACTATGTAGTATAACTTCCAAACATCATTTGATGTTATGGTCTGCCCAGATTAACAGTCACTGTTCTGCTCTGCTCATTGTGAGAAATATGCTGTATGTTGCACTCAAGTAATGATGGTGGCATATAGGATATTTCTCAGAAGTCTGACACAGCTATCCATGCTGTACATGCTAGACTTCAAGCAACGGTAATCAATAGATTTTAAATGGTGATGGTGCTGTATAAACAAATACGTGTTCACTATTCTTCTAGTCACTGCATGTGTGTTCTAATTTGAGTTCAGTCAACTATAAAAAGGAAATGAATAAAGAGTGCAGAAAAAAACTGGCTGATAAATGCAGTGCAATACCCACAGTAAGGTTCAAGCCTGAGTTATGGACATTTTTTGTCAAATAATACTGTATATTCCTTCCACTGTAGGAACAAGGTATATGGGTATGTTAGATTAAATTCTGGCCAGATATCCATGTGTATAAATAGGTTCATAGGTTCATAGGTAGATACTAGGCTATCTGCCCTAGGGCATTTATAAGCCTAGTCAGAGTGTATTTGGCTTCCGCCTCCCTATTAGATTAGCCTACTGTGCCTCTGTAAAGTAGGTCACAGAAGGTACCCTTTTAAGATTAGTTTACTGTGCCTCTGTCTAGCAGGGACACAGGAGAGATCTCAGGGATGAATTTGCGATTTCCCATCCACGCGTCCAAATTTAGCTTGAAGAGGGTCAGTGAGGGGCTATGTCTAACATGAATTGGGATTCTATTCCAGAGTGAGGGGAGCCTCTGGGAAATGAACCTGTCCCTCCAGCATGTCCTATTTATTTTTGTGCTGAGGTTTAGGTCCCTGGAGTGTGTAGCTCTAAGGGACTTGGATTTTTTGAGGTGGAGCATGCCCATTAATTCTGGGTTTGACATGGCTTTGTACATCAGGCATAGATCGCCTCTGAGTAGGCGGTAAGCAACTGAGTAGAGCTGGAGTTTCTTTAGTCGAGCTGCATAGGACATCTGTTTGTAGCCCATGATCCTCTTAGTGAGGTACTTTTGGGGTCTCTCCAGTTGCTGCAGGTGTCAGGTAAGGTACATCCCAAAAGGGGCATTGTATTCAATTATGGGCCTGATAAGTGACAAGTAGAGGGGCACAATGACCTCTCTTGATCTAGATGCAAACCCTTTCGTGATAAAGTGGGCTATATAGAAGGTTTTTCTAACCACTTTGGAAACGTGATTATCAAAGGAGAGATTACTATCTACGTTGGTCCCCAAATCTCTAATTACTTCTTCCGTACTTAATGGATTACCACCTATGTGGTAATTTGTGGGCACCTTGTTTATCCCAAAGGGGATGACTATGCACTTTTTATCATTTAGCTTGAGGCCGTGGTTCTGGCACCAAGCATCTGTCTCTGTGAGACCCTTTTGGAGGATGCTTGTGTCAGTTGGAGATTCGATTATGGCCCCCAGTTTGCAGTCATCTGTGAACTTTGTCAGCCATAATCCCCCCTTGTTAGCCTGAACCTCAGAGAAGTATATACCGAACAAGAGAAGTCCCAGAACTGAGCCCTGTGGGATGCCACTTGTAACTGGTTTGGATTCGGACATGGCACCTGCGATTCTGACCATGTGGGTTCTATCTCTGAGCCAGTTTGCAACCCATCTTGTGATATAGGGGTTGATATTTAAGCTGGTAAGCTTATTTATGATGCCCGAGTGGGGTATTGTGTCGAAGGCTTTTGCGAGGTCCAGGTAGGCTGTGTGGACTACCTTGCCCTCATCTATGGCTTTGGTTACTGTTTCAAAAAAATCAACTAGGTTTAAGAGGCAATATCTGCCCTTAACAAAGCCAAATTGGGTAGGGTCCAGTGTCTGGAGGCTCCCAATGTCTTTGTTTATGAGTTCCACAATAATACACTCCATAGCTTTACAGACCAGACTAGTCAGGCTTATGGGGCGATAGTTTCCGGGGCCCGTTGTGGCACCACCTTTGTGGAGTGGGGCCACTGTAGCTGTACATCATTCTTTGGGTACATATCCTGTAGTAAGGCTAAGTTTGAACAATGACTTAATGTGAGGGTTCAGTTCTTCTTGGAGCTCATGTAAGACACAGCCTGGGACATCGTCCAGTCCCATAGATGCTGTGTTTTTTGCTTTGGAGAGGGCAGCTTTCACCTGTGCATCTGTGATGTCAGGGAGGTTACATTCAGTTGGGATAGGCGCTTGCTCCTTTGGGGGGGGGGGAGGGGGGGAGAGGTTTGCGCTGAATCTGTTTGCCAGGATGTTGGCTATGTCTGTAGGTTCGGTATATTTTGTACCGTTATGCAACAATTCAGAGCATATCTGGGAGTTTCCGCCCATGTTTCTGACATAACTAAAGAAGGCCTTGTGATTATCTTTAGTGTCTAGGGCAATTTTTCTTTCGAAACTGGCCTTTGATGATTTTATGAGGGATCGAAGTTTCTTGCTAATACTGATCAGAGATGCCTTCCCTTTTTGGGATTTTGCTCTGTCATGTAGTAGCTTCCTCCTTCTGTTGTATAGCTTATTTATGGCCGGGGTCCACCAGACCAGTCTCCTGTTTTTGGAGGAGTGAGTCTTGGTTTTATTTGGGATAGCAGGATCCATGCATTCCTGCAGGTGCTCATAGAATGCATTTGTAAAGAATTCTGCGGATTGGGCTGTATTATCCTCTGGCCCAGGGGCTTTGAAGGATTCCACCTCAGTCTTGAGAAGTGCAAAGTTGGCTTTGGAGAAATTATTTACAGTGATTTCCTTGGCTGGGGGTGGGGACGGGATATGGATGTCCAGGGAAATTTGTTTATGATCTGATCTTTCCAATGAGGGGTTTACCTCTGGTGTGGAACATAGAGTCCGCATGTTGGTGATGACCATGTCCAATATGTTGTTCCCTCTTGTGGAAGTGGTGACCAGTTGTTCCATTGCATTAGAGTTTATAAATTCAAGGAACCTTTGGGTGAGGGTGTTTGGGCTTGAGTAGTTTTCCCAGTCAATGTTTGGGTAGTTGAAGTCACCCAATAACATAGTGTTTGGAGAGACCTTCATATTCTCCAGTGTTCTCAAGAATGCCAAGTGGGGTTCCTGTAATAGGGAGGGTGTTCTGTAGCAGGCTACAAACTGAAAGGCAGTTTTGCCCACATTTTAAGGTACATTATCAATAAAGTTTAAAGCAGGATTCTGCTTTGATAACTAATCTGTTCAAATAAGTGTGCAGTATGGCTCTATTCACTACATGAGGGTGCTAATCTAACACCTGTCAACTGTAAAAAGGAAATGAATAAAGACTGCAGAAAAAAAATGTCTGATAAATGTAGTGCAATACCCACAGTAAGGTTCAAGCCTGTGTTATGGCCATTTTTAGTTAAATAATACCATATATTCCTCCCACTCCAGGGACAAGGTATATGGATAAAGTAGCTCAAATTCTGGGCAGATATCCATGTGTATAAGTGACAGATTTTAAGGAACAATATCAATAGTGTAAAGCAGGATTGTGCCTTGATAAATAATCCTTTCCAATAAGTGTGAAGTAGTCCTGCATGCATAGCATATCTTTTTCTAATCTGACAGCAGTCAACTGTTAACTGTTAAATTAAGTGTACATTTTCCCTGGAGTCACAGTTTGTGGGTTTTAATCCCATGGCAGCTAGTCTACTTAATGTACACAAACATACCTCTCAACTGTCATGAGTTTCAGGAATGTAATGACTAATGCCCCATATGTCTGTTCTTTGATTAGCAGATAAATGACATTACTTTGAATGCAATTTATAGGCAAATCCATTTACAAAACACCTCAGTAGTAATGTATGAGGACAGTGTTTAAAACAGTTCCCTGTAGTTGTGTACCAGCATTTGTTAGTGCTTGGTCCATACTGACCCATGCTAACAAGTTGAGAGGTATGTACATATCATCTGTACAAGAACTGGAGTCACTGTACTCACAACTGATACTGCAGACCTGTAGAAGTATGTATTATTAGTCTCTGTAGTAATATCACCTGCAAGGTCACTAATGGTGTGTTTTTCTCTCTCTCCCCACCTGTTATCTTCTTTAATTTATTAATGCTGTTTATTATTATGATTTGATATTAATATATTATTTTAAACTAATTGTTATGTTGGCCTTATTGGTTATTTCACACTGGTTTGCTGTTAGCATATCTGCTGTTATGTTATTTATTGTTGTGTTCCTCATAATATACCTTAATATGTATTTTGATTAATCAATATTATCTTCCATTATGTTAATACTAGCATTTGTTTGGTTATTACTTATCTTACCTTATGTTTATATTAAATTTACTACAGCACAACAAGGTAGAATGATTCCAGGTGATCCACCTACCTTGGCCCCCTCGGCTATTGCACCGGGGCCCCGCACATCTGGATCACAGCCTGGTGGTGCAACCTCTGCTGCCCCTGCACAACCTGTGGCATTGGGTATTTACGTGCCACAGACTAGGACTGGGCCCCCATCTGGGAGTGGAATTGGAGGGGATGATTTTGTCACCTGTCAAGAACTGCCAGGTATGGTGTGCAGGGTGCTCTGCCAAAACTGTCAGGGCATGCCTGGACCAGATGGAGAGCATACTTGCCATCCTGGTGGGGCAGTATGGCCCCGGATGCCAGCCTCCACCACTGCCACCACAGGGGCAGTAAACGAGCAGTGCTGATAGTCACATGGTTGAGGACTTGAGTCACGTTGCTACTGTGTGGATGCTCATGGGACTGGGATTCCACAACACGCTCCCCATACAAGGTGTTCACTCCCCTCTAGTGTCACACGGCAACCCTGTCTGCTGTCTTGTCTGTCTGCAAAAGCTTCCACACCTTCACAACTAATGTTCTCTCCACACGTACCTATGTCCCTTCCCCAGCATTACACTCTCACCTTAAAAAAAAAAAAATGGGCACCTGTCCCAAAAAAAAAAAAAAAAAAAAAAAAATTCAGCCCATACATAGCTCACACTGGACACACTTAATTTGGTCCAGTTGGCTTGACAATGCACTTATGTTGTAATCACCTCTCTCTGGGGGGTGCTGACAGTCCAAATTCAGCAATAAAATTTGTGAACATGCACAGTTGTTGCTATTGAAGAAATGGATAGATATGGTTCTTTCCTACACCCATCCTGCACATCCCTACTTGCCTGTCATCATGTTTTTCTCCCTGCTTGCACCCCTTTTCACCACTGTCCTACCTCCCAATTTTTTTTTCTTTAAAGATTTTTTGCATGACACATCTACATGTGTGGCATACTACATCTCTTAGCAATGCTAAATAGAGCTATATTGATATATGCTTTTGGAACAATATTAATCAAATTCAAAAAGTATACCTGCATCCTCTTTTGAACCCACAACCATCGCACCTGCAGAACAGTGGATCAACAAGCTACACAGCTGCTAATCAACACAGGTCTTTTAAGGAAAACATACTAATGCTGAAGATCCCATCATTAAGTGTGTTTAAACAGTGCTGCACATCATGCCACACCATGCAAATCAGCTAAGAAATTACTAGAAAAATAGTATTGTAATTGTTAATCTAGTAAATAAATACATCACTATGAAGGCACACACATACGCTTAGATGTAAGTGAGGTATCTGATAGAAGGTAGCCCTGCAATTATGTCTACAACATGTCAGAACACACTTTATAAAACAATGGAAAAGAGGATTTTAACTGGGACTCTGGTATATAAATACAGCACTCTAAAGCCATACACATAATAATAGATGTAAGTACAGTATTTAACAGCAGATAACTGTGAAATTATAACTACAACATGTAAAAATTCACCTGCTATAACAGTGACTCTGCAGCTCAGTCTGTAAAATGCATTAAAAACATAACTTTTTGGTATATATGGTCCTGGATTCAAGTACAGCTGTATCTACCAATGAAAATACACGTATGTGACCATCAGTATTGTAAAGTGTGATATGTATGTCTGCCTCATCACATATTTATACTCCCAATGCAGTACAGCTGGAATGTCTGCATCTATATAATGGAAGACAAAGGCTTACAGATAGGACCACTCTCATCTACTCCTAGTACAACATTATAAAGTGCAAATAATGTCAGGTAATGCATTAGCCAGAATTCTCAGAGGATGTGGAAGTATGTATTGAAATTGTGGCCCAATAATATCACACTATACCCCGCAATGTTTTTCTGGTGATATCACAGACAACCACAACTGCACAAGTAACATACATATATAGAGGTTGAGCTAGACCAAAGGGTCGCCAGCACACACTCAGCAGGGGACTACCATGACATAACATGTGACTTGGCAGGTGTCCAACTGTGTGATATCATGGTTAATGTACACCTACCTATTTTCTGGGGAACACCAAACATTTTGCCTTGCATTGTCTTACTGATATAATTAGCTGACAGACTTGCCTGACACACATAACTTACTTCCCAGTGGGGTGGGTACTCTCAATCTGGCTCTGCCTATACAACAAGACTACCACAGGTCCCACACCTACTATTAAAGCTTGTTGCCCTGTAAATGTTCACCTTTTCTGCCTATGCCTATTGCCTGCAGCATCACCTTCAGCTTCAGCCTGTAGTACACACATTTGTATGCAAATAGTAGCTGCTACAGACATTCTCTCTACCATGATGTAGTATCTGTCCCCTACTATTTTCAAACCAAACATATGAGAAAGGGGTTGTAATCTACATTAAGGTCTTATGTATTGTTCAGTGGTTGCATGGGACTGACTGATTATACTGCAAATCAGCTGTGTTGGCTGCACTTAGCATTTCAGAAGCACAAATTGGCTCAGAAGCAATCACTTGCTAATAGAGAACCATGTTAAAAAGGCAGACAGCTAGCTAGGGGAAACATTGTATATGACAGTTACTTTGCATGGCCAACTCATTGGCATAACAGTCATATATCTGTACCATTCAACAGAAGAGTATCATACTTCATCAGGCTCCATCAGGTATGTAACCATTTTGTTTCAAACATGATGCATATGTCTACATATGCTTAGGGGGAATGGGGATTACAGCAGTAAGCCTTGCTTGGAACTGTACTGCTGACATGTCATTCATCTTCAGATGTGTTACACCTACAGAGGATCTAGAGTACAGTACTGTTAGAACGCTCTTTGTTAATTAGGTATACCAGTCTCCTGGAAATTTTCTGTTGATAGTAGTGGTAATACTACACTGCTATTTGTGTGGCACTGCTGGTTTTCAGTATTATGAGGGGGTTTACACATACAGACCACAACTTAATGGACTGCTGTGTTGGTTGTGATCATACAACAGTATCTATCATGGCAAAAACAGGAATAGATGAGTGCTGCTACTATCCTACTCACATCTACACCCTTACTATGTTTTCATGGTGTTGAATATGAGCTGTGTAACCAAGCCGTGTCTACTGATAGTCATCTATTATTGCTGTATCTCTACATACTATACTGCTATGTATGTGATCCTGACATATGTTCCCATTTTGTTGTCTTCACGAAATATGTATCCCTGATGCTGGGCCCCTTTTACATCGGCAGAAAATGACACTATTCTGGACGCCCTGCTTTCCAGGGAGAGGACAAACAGGGAAGAGCAGGCGGCATTGTGGGCTGACCTGGTTTGCAATGTCAGTGCAATTGGTCAACAGAGCAGGATATATGAGCAGGTGCAACAGCGTGCCACTGATATGATAAATGCCACCTGCAGAAGAGCAGCAGATGTGGCCAGGGATCATGCTGTCACTGGTGGAGGGCCTGCAGCAGAACAGCCACTGTCAGCCACTGAGGAATTCCTAGTGAACTTAGGAACACAGGAACCTATCCCAGGCATCCATCACATGTTATGTTGTGGATGTGGTTGCCACCATTTCCACGCAAGAGGAGCATCTAGGTATGCTTAGTTGGATAAGCATTGGAATACTGTAGCATTCAGTGTGTCAGGCTGTACATAGTTTTATGTAGATGGCAGGTATTTTTATGGGGGGGGATTAGTTTCAGTTTGAATCTCATGCACAGATTGTGACCAACATACCAGTTAACATAGTATGTACTCTACATGTGAGATATTCGGATGTAGTAGCCTGTCATAGTGCAACATGGGTTGCTGTTTACATTAACTCTCCCTCAATTTTCACTGGGCTGTCAGGAATCAGACAATGCCATGCGCCTGCTCCTGGTAAGCATAACACTGTTGTGTTACAGCTATAGATTTAGTGCATATTATTTACTACAGTGTCATATTAGGCCTGCCAGCTGAATTGATGTACTGTCTGCATGATTGCCAACCTCACAGATTTTTACCAATGGAACACGGTTTACAGTCAAAACAATGCCTTGTAGTTGTGGCCATACTGAAAGATTTGCAGTATTTGCAAGATAGTACAGATTTCCTTGTGTGTCAAATGTGCAGAGTTTTGACAAATGTCAGCAGTGTGCATCACTGTTTTTCATGAGATTCTTGATTAAGTAGCTTATTCTTTACAAGTTAACTACAGAAGTTTTTTTAGAAAGTAATGTCCTCGGGTCTTGGTATATGAGGTTGGAGGTTAAACTAGGCTATAATTCTGACAGCATTATATACAGCTTAACATGTATTGCAGGATAGTACTGTAGAGCACAGTAGTCCATGTATTAATGTACAACTTTTCCCTTTCAATCACAGGTGACCAGGAGGGTTGGTCTCTGTCCCCTTCACAACCTGATGTCAGAGTGTCTTCAGACTCTGATGATGATGGTGGCTAATGTGAGGCACAGCTCAGGGATGCAGGGCCTGAAACTGTCACAGAGGTTTACATCCCTCCTCCACCCTCATTATCACCATACACAGTCAGTATGCCTACGCATACCCAGTCCTGTGTGTACATAGATATTGGACAGTATAGGGTGGGGACATTGAACAGGGAAGTGTGGGTACTATGGCTGCAGTGAGTGTTGACACTGGCCATAGCCAAAGAGATGGTGAGGTTCCACTCAAGCAGATTGATAGGGGTGCTCGTAGGAGGCCTGCTGTACTTCCACCACCTGTTGCAGGTGTCTCATCATGTGTCACTCGGTGTATGTTGAGAGGCATCATGGAGGCACAGGCACATTTCAAAAGGACCTCCAGACAAATGCTCAGGGTTATGGATAAAGCACAGTCTGACATCTGTGACTGCCTCCACCACATTGCTGATATCCTTTATTAGTTGACTGACACAGCAGAAAGACAGTGGTCTGACAGAGATCACAGAATATCTGTCTTGAAATGGTCATTGTCTGTGATGGAACATCTGGTTAGAGTTTAGCATTGGACTCATGGACATAGGTCAGCAGCTACATCTGCTGAGAATCCACACAGCCATGCTCAGTCATACTTTCATAGTGGCAGTACATCCAGTGACCCAGAGGCAAGTGTGCTGTCCCCACAAAGACATGGCAGGCCATGGGGTCATGGTCCTGGGCGTTCCTGTGGAGGACATGGTTCCAGCAGACAGTAGCCACCCTCAGGTAGTAGCACCATGTCTGACTTTGTACTTTGCTATGACACACAAACAAAACATGTGACAGATGTAACTAAATAACAAACCTTGATTCCATGATGCCTCACACACCGGTCAGTACATATGGCAATGACCAGTTTGACAACATGCTCACCTCACCACATACTCCACCCACACCCACATCACACACAACTACAAGTGTGGCGCCCCTTACCAGACACATACACAAAGGATAGACACCTCAGGAACCCACTTCCAAGCTCAGTACACATGCACATATCTCTGAAGAACACAGCACACATAATAGCACATGCACCACTATCTCACCGGTCAAACACCTGAGGCAAAACACAAACTCATCCCTATTATTCATAGGTGATTACATCATGTGACACACTGATGGCCCTGTTACCAGGCTAAATAAACATTGGAAAGCTCACAGTTAGCTGTCTGTGAGGTGCCAGGATATGCCATAGCACACATGCACACAGGACTGCCAACATCAGGTGATATTATGACGATGTAATAGTTCCTGTTGGTGTGTACAACATGCAACAAACTGTGATGGACTGTGTGCAGACACAGGACTGAACTTACAGACTCTATTTGCAGCGGGTATGCTATTATCCTTCAGCTGCCTTACATCTTCACCTAGGATGATGGCTCAATACACATGCAAAATGATTGAAGTCAGTAATTGGCTTATCATGTGCTGTCATTTTATGGGGACTCAGTAAATGTCAGCCTGTGATGAGTTGCTCAACAGACTTCGATGTTTTGCCACAGATGGTGTTCATCTGTTACCCCTGGGAGTTTGTGTGGTGGACAGGGCTGCTGACGTCACCATAGTGCATCTTACAGGTGGTGTCTCATGGGAAAACTTTCCATAGAGGAAATGCCATTCTCAAACAACATCACAGTTATGCTGGTACATCCTAGGAATTCCACCACTAAACTCCACTCACTGAAAGGTGTCCCCACCTTGGAAGATGCAGACTTTTGTGCAGTCACATACAGTTGGTTCACGGATGTAGACAGCACCACAGCCATTCCAGACTACATGTCCTTCCACATGTTCAGAACCCACACTAACAGTATGTCAGTTAATGCAGATAGTATATCCATAGTCATTGAAGATAGATACACAACACATTCAGATTGGTTAAACGGTGTGATTCCCTGGAGACAGTGGAGGTGGTATTCAGTGCTGGTAGGCCACCTAATTAAGCCATTGCCAGCTACGGGGCATCTCCATGACTCGTGACACCTGTTGTGCTTACTGGAATCTACCTGTGTCTATCAAACTACATCACAACACCATGGTATGGGGTGACTTTCATTAAACAGCAACTGTGTTGGTTACTCATGTTCAAACTCACTTGGCCAAAGGTTATTCCACATCCTTAAATAAAGTGCCCTGAATCAGTAGAGGGATATCTCCAGAAAGGTGCCAACTTACAGCTTCAGGTGTTTTAACAGTATGGGTGACCACTGTAGCACCTGCACTGTGATGTCCTCCATGGTAAGATCTATTACATTTTAGACTCACACCTTAACCCCCCTTCAGCAAACACAGATGTAAACTTCAACAAAGCAAAGGATAACCTCTTATGGGATGGTATAAATGGTGTGAGTGCACCACCACCGTCAGATGGGACAGGCAAGTATGGCGACCTCTGCAACAATGCTTTATGCAACCATCTGTATAACTGCATAGATTTGGCTGTAGCTGACATCAGGACAATAATTACCTCATGCCACAACAAACTGGGAGCAGCCATACAATCTCCCAGTTATGTCACTCACCTACAAGAGGGCCTTCATGAACATATGCTTGTTCACATACTCATGGCTGTAACCCCATGTACATATATATATATATATATATATATATATATATATATATATAGTATCATTTCCATCGGTAACAGCAATGTTCCTGTTCAGTAGCACAACATTAGCAACAGCTGATGTACATACTCATGGGTGATAGACCTCGACACACAGGCCTGGCCACACAGGTTTACACCTACTTTAACATAGATCTCTATGTCTCCAGAGGGTAAGAAGGGTACTATATCATGCTCATGTCATTAATGAGGGCACTGTCATCCGATAATGATATAGTTATAACCTCCGTGTAGTCTCTCCTCAGCATGACAATATTTCACTGCATTGGCCATTTTCTCATGTGCCTTTGCAAGCAGCAGTGGCAATTGCATACAACACAAAGTTTCCTCACATGGAAACTTCAAGTCCCCAGTATCTGTCCTACGGGGATTGTGTGCAACAACTGTTGTTGTAGCTTGTGTCATGTAGACCACTCAGAAGTGATCTCTGCCTTGCATACAGAGCAATATCTGACTGTGCTGTACTAGAAATGCTGCATATCTGTAAGTTGAATGGTGCATTTATTATCCACTATAAGGACATTACCTGATATGTGACGTTAATAATACATGCTGATGGGGGAGATATGTGTACCACACTTTCACAAACCATTGAAACAGACCCCCCACCTAATGGCAAACAGTGCACCTCATTGGCCCTCGTCAGATGCAATCTGTATGATTGCCTGGATGACTGTCATTTCACCATGGAGCTTATGCATGTTTCCCTTGTGAACAAGGGCAATATGTGCTGATCATGTAAATAAGGGTAAGAACATGCGCATGCACACACACAAACACACTCACACGCACACACACACACACACACACACACACACACACACACACACACACACACACACACCTAACTACATTGAGAATAGTACCACTATTACTTCATATGTACAGAGCACTACACAGCATACACAGTCCAAGTAGGCTGCAACTCAATTAAAACACCTAGAGAACATCTACCAATCTAATGGTATACACTAGAAATCACAGTATTTAATGCATGTGCCACACCTCAAGTGTGTTACTAACATCTCTTTAGGAAATGTTATGCAGGTGCATGTCACCAGGACAGTCAAAATACTCTAAGTCAATGTGGTGATCTTATTTATTTTGCATGGAGACAAACACACACACACAGTTGGAGTGAGTTTAGAACCCCTACCTATATAGTCCTTCCCACTACAGACTACAGTATTTACAGCACACACCACAGCTTAAGTCCGACATTATGATGGCAGTTGGTAGTGTTAAGGTACATGAAATCAGCAGGCCTTGCGGAACAGAGATGTCTGCAGGCCAGCAGCACCTGCAAGGGTGAAAAAATGCAGGCCTATTGGAATTTGGAAATCAATGTGGGATTTCCATTTGTTACGCAGGGAGATGCACGTGCACACGCACACACACACACACACACACACACACACACACACACGCACACACGCACACACGCACACACACACAGACACACACATTTCAAGTGGGCTGGAGTGAGATTAGAACCCCTACCTATGTAGTTTTACACTCTACTCATCACAGCATTTACAGTATGCACCATGGCTGACATCTGCTTTATATGTGACTGCAGGTGAATACTAGTGGAGTACATAAATAGGCTTGTGTTGAACAGCATGTATGGGCTGCAGAGTGACATTACTTCTCACCTGTTCTCTGCATCTAGTAGCCTAGCAGTCATATAACTGTTTTTTATCCTAGCTATGTGTCTGCAGTAGCAATTCTGGCCATATGTGGCTGTTTGCATTTGGATGGGCAAGCCTGTGGGCCAAAACAATGTGCCCTGTCAATCCCTGCATAGACAACATGATACATAACACCACCTGTTCACATGTTGGTATATGTATTGTGACATCCAGCAGGCACAGGGGGCTGTAGGGAAGTGCTTTATCTACTGGTGAGCCCTTACATTTGGTCATTTGAGCAACATTATAAATGTATCATACTGCAGCTTTAATCACCATTATCAGCATATGTAGATAACGAGGATGTAAATATACATGGAGGTGTGTGTGTGTGTTTGTGTGTGTGTGTGTGTGTGTGTGTGTGTGTGTGTGTGTGTGTGTGTGTGTGTGTGTGTGTGTGTGTGTATGATATATGTATATGTGTTCTGTAGATGTATGGGGAAAGACAGAGGTGTATGTGTTTATATATATATATATATATATATATATATATATATATATATATATATATATATATATATATGGTTCCCTATCAGAAGCCTGAAACACTATAAGCCTGAAAATCAAAATCCTGAAACCAAAAGCCTGAAAATTCAAAATCCGAAAACCCAAAATCCTGAAACTCAAAATCCTGAAAACACAAAATGGACATACTGACGTCATTGTGGCTTTGCTATTGTTAGCCCTGTGGTGTTAGGTCATGCGTTGGGTTCAGGTAAGTGTGATTGGTTTTATGTTAGGGTTAGGGGCGGTTTAAGTGAGTTAGGGTTAGGGCAGGTTAGGCATGTATGCAATAGTGACAAATATTGGGGTTAGGCGGTTTAAGTGAGTTAGGGTTAGGCCGGTCAGGTGAGTGTGCGATAGTGACGGACCTTCGGGTTAGGGTTAGGGTCAGGGTCAGTTGGTAGATATTAGTGTCTTTATAGTGACATATTAGCATTATTTGTGTTTTCAGGATTTTGAGTTTCAGGATTTTGGGTTTTCGGATTTTGAATTTTCAGGCTTTTGGTTTCAGGATTTTGATTTTCAGGCTTATAGTGTTTCAGGCTTCTGATAGGGAACTATATATATATATATATATATATATATATATATATATATATATATATGTGTGTGTGTGTGTGTGTGTGTGTGTGTGTGTGTGTGTGTGTGTGTGTGTGTGTGTGTGTGTGTGTGTGTGTGTGTGTGTGTGTGTATAAATGTATATATACATACAGAGTTTATATAATATATATATATATATATATATATATATATATATAGATAAATGTACACACACACACAGACACACACATATAGATATTGACAGATGGATATGTATACATATATGTATGTAACTGTAGACATATCTATATAACAATTCATTTTGAGTGGGGAGCAACAGAATTGCACTCTGCTTAACTAAATGTATGAGCATGCCCAGTGGGATTTTTGCTAGTTATAAACTGAATCCAGCCCACACCTACGTATACTGCAGTCCAGGATTTGTGTGTTACACACAATGATATCTGCCCCTGTTTCTGCACTGTAGCACATAACTGAACTTGGCTATGACTTTCTTCAGTTGTGTGATGTAATTAATATGTCACAAATGTTAATATTACCCCACACACAGAGTGACTGTAAAACAAAAAGTAGTTGTACCAGACATCCAGAATAAGTGGTTATGTCGAAATTAGAACCATTAACACCACCATACAAGCTAATTTCCCTAGTCATTTGAGCCACACAAGCTGCTTGACAGATAGTGATCATTCATCCCACAATCAACTGCATACATATGTTGTTGTTGTGTCTTTCGGCTTTTCCTGGTTAGGGGTCGCCACAGCGGAACTCCGGTCCGCTAATGATTGGCAGTAGACTTTAACGTGCTGAGTTGCCAGCTCTGATGCATAACTTTCAACGAAGGTATGCCCATTCACGCACGTCTCCACACAGAAGACGCTCTAGCTGAAAATCGAACAGGACAACGTCTTACTGTGAGGCGACAATGCTACCGCAGCACCACCACCGCAGTCAATCAACTGCATACATATATATATATATATATATATATATATATATATATATTGTTATTCTTGTACTAAGTAAGATATAGAATGTATAATCAGTTTCTGTGTTGCTGTCCTGAGACTGCCTGGCATGCTGATATACCATTGATGAGTTTGTGTTACAGAAGTTACAAGGGAACACCACTGTGTTGGGGGTGGTGGAACACCACCACATGTTCTGCTGGGATACACAGTAGTCTGACTATCATGTCACCCCACTGTCTAACATCTCCCTTGACAGATATACCAGTAATCTGTTGCAGTACAACTACATAACTATCCCATGCATGAGGCCTAGTGACTACTCATTGAAACAAGTTAGTGAAATGGGTAACTGTAGTCCCATGTGGATATAATTTCTGTCCAAGTAGCCCAGTATATTTACTTGCATAATGTAGCAGATCCATGCACACAGTGCTATATTATAATAATCCTTGAGAGTACCATGTAGGTTACGGATTTACCTTGCAAATGCAGCAGCTGACACGACCATTGTTCAGGGCTGACTCTGTCTGATGCAAACAGTACATAGCCAATACATGAATAGGTACAATATGTGAGGGTTGCCTGCCATCATTTTTAATTTCTGCATGTGAGTAGGAGTAAGGCAAAGCCAAAGCCGGGGCATACTGAACATGCCAATGTCTGCCTACAGGGACATCAGCAAGGGGTTCCTCGAATCCTCCTGTGACTGTGGAAACATAGGCACTGGTGGGGGCTGTGAATCCCATCTCTTTGCTGATCCTGCTGGAGCTGTTTCTGCAGGATCATATTGTGTAGCATAGCACATACTGTGAGTATAGGTGCACATGTGGCTGGAGAATACTGCAGGGCTCCACCAACTATATCGAGGCACCAAAACCGTGACTTCAGCAGCCCAGACACATGCTCTGTGATATTCCTTGTTTGTGCGTGCACCTCATTATAGCATTCTTCTGTGGGGGGGGGGGGTGTGGATTTCTGATGGGAGTCATCATCCACAGTTCCAGGGTGTAGCCAACAACCCCCAGTAAATGGTCATGTGGGATATCCACCCTAGCAAATATCTAGTACAGCTGTGATGTGTGCCAGATATGGAAGTCATGATAACTGCCAGGGCTGCCAGCACACACATTCAGGATAATCTCCTGGGCATTGCACACAACCTGGCAGTTGATGGAGCGGTACCCCTTATGGTTAATTTAGATCCTACCCGGCTCACCAGGTGGAGCCATGATTTGGACATGAGTGAAATCTATGGCACCCAGTACCTCAGGGTAGTGTGCTACATGGTAGAACTGTTGCATATTTCTTGAACTCACCTCAGGGGAGACAGGAAAAGATATATGCTCAGTGGCATGTGGTAGCATAGCATTCAGGAGCTGGTGGAGTATCCTGCCTGCAGATGGCAGTGATATCCCCATCATGTCCCCAGTTGGTCTTTGAAAAATACCTGTAGCTAGTATCCTGAGGGCTACACGTACCTTTGTTTCCACTGGGATGTGCTCCCCTCTCTTGGCTCTGGCTCTGAGTTGAGAGTGGCAGAGCTCAGTGAGTTCCTGTATAGGAAATTCACCCCGGGGATCACTTCTGTGGTTCTGCTTGACAGGGGCACAGAAAACTAATTTTCTTGGGTGGCGACAGCCAGGGTTCCTTTTTGGCTAGGCTTGTATAGGCCCTAGGGCCAATAGCCTAGTACCTACCTATGAACCTACCTATGTCCATGTCCATCCTATAGTGCTCTGCAATATACAGCTCATGTAGTTCCCAGAAGGTTACCCTGAGCCTGAACACTAACACGCTTCTCCTTCTCAGCCTAGGCCTACTGTCAGCAGCAGCAGCAGCAGTATTGACTTCATCCTCTAGCAGACCTGCAGCAGCCGCTAGCATTATCTCAGTTAAAATTTCCAAGTCTGTACTCCAAGGGTCCAGATTATTGGGGCAAAATCAGAATGTAGGGTGTATGCATGCTTTATACAGGTCTGCTGTAGGTCCAGCATGTGTGATTGGCTAATTATTATGCATTTCACCTGCCTAGATTTTAATGAATATAATCTACTGGGCCTACTTTATTGTGTGACATGGTGTGCTGTACTGTGCACCATGGCACATACAAAAGTCAAAATCAGTAACTGAATATATCCAGTTTTCATTACTACCTACCTACATCATCACTATGACTGGGTGGTCTTTTTCACATGAACACGCTCATCTAGGCAGTGCGCTGTGCAAACACATGCACCAGGCATTAAAAAATTCTTAAAAGTAATGGGACACACCCCTCTGCTGGCATCCACATCCAGTGGAAATACCAAAATGTTGTATGAGCCTACATGAAAGGGATCTGCGGACACGGTTGCTCCTTTTACCGATTTAACAAATTAATCTTATTTGCATACATATGCTTGCTGACAGCCTGGTAATTACAAGGTTCATAGCTGTAAGACCTGGGCAACAGAACCAATGCACCATTTTATGGACTCATTGTAATGTCCTAAATTACATGTCTGACAAATATTATAAAATACTCGTTACTGCTTTTTTTTTTTTTTTTTTTCAATTCGGCATGTTTTTGCAATGCAGGGCATAGCACAAGCATTTCAAAATCATTAAAAAAATAGTTTATTTTTACATATTTCCTTGCACTTTCAGATGTCCACAACACATTTTTCACACATCAAAGTATGTCATCTAACCATTTCAGGGGAGTTATGTCCATATCTGTGGACTTTTGCATCCCCTTCTTTCCATGTACACTCCTGTACACAGAAAATTGCTGCATACACTACAGACATGGACACATGGTCAACACGGATGCCTTTCTGCTTGTTGGATTGCTCCACCTGGGTCATTTGCATAATATTCACCTACTTATGAGGTAATTTGCATTACACAGACCTTTCCTTGTTTGCGTGTGAATGTAATGCTGGGTGTACTCCTGGGTGCCCTGTTGATTGTACTGTTGGTGACTCCTGGGTGTACTTCTGAGTAGTCTCCTGAATTTACTCCTGGTTGTACTGTTGGTGACTCCTGGGGGTACTTCTGAGTATTCTCCTGAATATTCTGCTGAATTTACTCCTGGTTGTACTGCTGGTGTAGTCCTGGGTGGACTCATGAGTGTATTGCTGGGGGCACTCCTGGGTGTATTCCTGAGTGTACTTCTATTTGCACTCTGGGTGTTCTTCTGGGTGTGCTCCTGGGTTTACTACTGAGTGTATTCCTGAGAGTACTCCTGGGTGCACTCCTGACTAACTCCTGGGTGTACTTCTCGGTGTAATCCTGGGTATGCTCTTGAGTGTACTCCTGGGTGCAATCCAGAGTGTAGTCCTGCTTGCTCTCTTGGATGTACTTCTGATTGTACTCCTGAGTATACTCCTGGGTGCACTGCTGGGGGTACTCCTGGGTGTACTGAGCACAGTCATTTCCCTGCAGTTGTTTATTTCAAGCACTTATGAGAGCTATCTTGAACCTCTACAGCTGTTGTTCTTACAGCTGTTATTCTGTGTCCAAAGTCTCACATGCTTATATAGACTTCTTGTAGGTGTTTGGAATGACCTGTCAATAAAGTTTTTTTATTGTTAACTGTATGTTGCCTGTTATATAAAAAATATCTAAAAAATGAGTGGGTTCACCCACTAATAACTGTGGTTTGTGTTGGGGTAATTTAATGTAAGCAAATTTTTGTATTTTTTTTTTACTAAGTATTGGACTTGAACATTGTTGCATCAATGTTATTGTGTTGTTCGTGAAGCCACCTTTACTGTATTAGCTTCAGTCCTCAGTTCACTACTTGAATTATTTGGTTATCAGTTATTATATGAAGAAGTCATATTTTGAAAAATAAGAAGGTGCTCCACTGTTATAGTTTTTAAAAGTCTGTTCTATGATTTGTAATGCTTAGAGGTTGAAAGGTATGGGATGGCATCCTTACTACTCAAAATGATTATTCAAATGGTGTTTCATCATTCAGATCAACTGACAAACTTGTAAGAAATACCCAGTGATCCAAATTTTACTTAAAGGATCCTGGGTTTAATTTCTCCACGTGTTTTCAATTTCTTATGCCATGATGGGAATGGACCCCATTCCTTAGTCAGGGTATGATTAGAGTTCATGAAATTAGTTCTGCTTCAGTCTTTGATGTTAGACAAGACTGCTGTTATCAACACCAGAATGTGCTCATAATTGCCTTAGTCATATGAGGTTGTATGAACTGGTAGCATATTTAAGTACGATTCCAAATTATTTTTTTATTAGTCCTGTTAGTTCTACTAATATTGACACTGTTGGGGTATTTTCTTCCATAGTGCTCTTGTTTTTGCCTGCAAATCTTGGTATTTTATGACTTTCTGTCTCTCTGTATGTAAGCCACTGTAATTGCTAAGCCTACAGATTTCAATAATTAGTGCTACTTCTGTCTGTTTTTTTAAATAATATGTCTGTCTTTATTGCAGGTATGTTTTGAACTTTTGGTAATGGATGACCCTGTATGATATAAATTTCATCATTCTCTATAATTCTTTGTGGTTTATGTTTCCAATGCTTCTCAGCATTCTCCAGTACAACAATCTTGCCACATTGTTGTGTCTTTCAGTGTACAGACACTCAAAGTATACAAAGTCCACTATTTTGGGTAACCATTTATTAGTCTTTCATGTTTTGGTTTCAATTCACTTCTCCTCGGCCAGTTCCTCGTCATCTTATTCAACATGAGATTGTTCCAGAAGATTACTGTACTTGCCACTATTTTTGTGGCTTTACTATTTTCCCCTTCTCATTTGATCATTTTTTGTTGAAGTTCTTTATTTTGTTTTTTGTCACTCTCTGTTACTGTCTGATTTTTTTGTCTCCTTTTGGTTTGATTTCCATTCCTGCTTTGTACTGTTATAAATCTGCTAAACAAAGCAGAGATGTCATCTTAGACCTCTTCTCTTTATCCTTTATAACTTTAGCTATGTTTGGATCTGATGCGATCAGCAAATATGTATGTAGTCTCAGTCACAACTGCAGATCTATACATGTAGTCAGTTTTGAGGAGGCCCATACATCATTCAGAACAAGGGACGGATAACTTTCATATACACTGTTTTTTATACATTAATAAGCATTTTATTGTTTTCTTGTCTGACTGGTTCAGCGCTTTTTGTGGCCAGTTAATCACATAAAAGCTGTACATTATAACAAGATGAGTAACTTGTTTTATAATTTGAGATTCATTCCTGGATATCAAAGCAGATTTCATTATCAGCTTTAGGCTTCTGAAGTAATCCTTACTGAACTTTATTTTCATTGTTCATATTTTATAGTTGACCCTTCATCTATCCCCAAGTATTTATACACCCCCCTCCTGACTGATGCTGCAGCTTTCCTTTTATAAATGTTGCTTTTGCACATTTATCAAGACCAGATATCATTCTTATATTATCTAATAGTTTTAACCATTTGCAGGTGTGCTTTCAGATCTGTGTCTGTTGAACTATATAATTTAAAATTATCCATAAAGATGAGATGAGCTGTCTTTAGACAAGATTGGTTTCCAGGAGTTAAAATACAACCATAGCCTAACCTAGTAAGTAAACATTTTTGTGTGTTATGGGCAAGTCAGAACAGCAGTGGTGACAATGAATCACCATGGAATACCCAACATTGGATTTTTATCCCTGGGATAATTGGCCATTGTTTAGGAATTACTCCACTCATCCGTCCATCCACCCACTACCCTTTTTTGTATATGGGGTCAAGGTATCACTTCAACAGAGACAATCCTCTAGAGCCAAGGTTTTTCATCACCTAGTGGCTATCCCTGCCATAGTAGTTTATCCACACCATGCACTCACACCTATGACCAATTTAGAATGTCCAATCCATGTGGGAGGCAACTGGAGCACCCATAGGAAACCTACAGAAACACAGGGAGGACATTCAGACTCCACACAGAAGGCAACCCAGCTGAGAACTGAACTGGGGAACATACTGCTGTGAGGCAACAATGCTATCCAGTGCACTACTGTGCCACTTATGTTTCATAATCACTGAGATATAATCAAATAGTGTAAGGTGTTTATTGTATATGTGTAAGCATTCCATTATCCATGAATTTGAGATACTGCCAGATGGTAGAGCACTGGACTCCAGAAAACAACTACCTGAGTTTGAGGCCAGAGGGCCCAAACTGTTGGGTTGGGAGGTAAGCATAATGGTTAAGGTGTTTGTCTTACAAACACAAAGTGCAGGGTTTGATTCTTACATGGGTATGAATATATGAACCATACTTACAGTAGATCTTGAGTGGAAAAGAACAGATTAATACAAATTCTATGCCTGCCATGGACAGAAAATCTAGTCAGAATGTTACGTCATGCCCTGAAACCAAGCCGTGTACAGGAGAGTACATTATAGTCTGCTGTAAAAATGGATTCCCTATAACTAATTAAGGACCAGCTGACTGAGCTGTAAATGTAGGCACAGTCGGTATAAAACGTCTGTACACTTTAATGGGGAGTTTCTTATTTCCCCATTTTTAGCAACTATGGAATTACTATATATGTTTGTAGCATGTGGGGTGCGTGTCTTCCACATGGGGTTTACAGAAAATGCATATTTCAAGTTGTGCTAAAGCAATGTTTTTGTAAATAGTCATGTGCTGAGCAGCCATAGGGTCAGCAAAAGGAAGTCTTACAACCGCATTGTAGAAATATCCTGCATGACTTGGACATGCAGTCATTTTACAAAACAAAATTATTTTTTTTAAATCATTTTCCCTCTAGTCTTTGAGGTAAAGACATGCATTTTGCATTTTTATGGAATGGCAGATGTGTAGATAAAAATGTGAGATTCCAGGGAAGTAGAGACAGTCTTAAATGTAAGAAATTTCAGCATCCAGCACATATGCAGCTAGCTGTTATTTTACACACATGTTTTTTTTTAGTTTTTTAGCGACATATTCTGTTTAGGAAAGATAGAAGGAAAAATAAAAAATAAGACATAAACAAACTAGTAAAAATGAACTCAAACTGTTGACCCTAAAAAACAACTAGAACTCCAAGAAATGCGCTTGCAGGCTCCCAGTCACAGTAAATTACTATAAACGGGTATAAAAGTTGTTGATTTATTATAAATAATACTATAAATCAGCAACTTTTATATTCGTTTATAGTAATTTACTGTGACTTGGAGCCTGCAAGCGCATTTCTTGGAGTTCTAGCTGTTCTTTAGGGTCAAAAAATAAGACATTACAGAGTAGTATGACTGAGATCAGTAGAAATAAAAGCATGTAATATGTTTTTTTTTGTCATTGATTGACTGTGAAATAATTCGTTAACATTGTAAGGCTTGAAGAGAGTCCTATGTTGTTGCAAACTATGTAAAATGTTATGAGTTTCATCTGGGACTTGCATTACAATCAGTGTGTCAGAGTCTCATGTATTCAGTGAAAAGGGTTTTACAATGGATGGCAGCAATGACTTTTTCTGATAGTACTTGAAAGGGGCAGCCACGGTGGTGCAGCGGTTAGCGTTGCCACCTCACAGCAATAGGTTCTCCAGTTCGATCCTCGGCTGGGGTGCTTTCTGTGCGGAGTCTGCATGTCCTCCCTGTGGTCGCATGGGTTTCCTCCGGGTGCTCTGGTTTCCTCCCACATCCAAAAGACATGCTGTAGGTGGATTGGGCACTCTAAATTGGCCCTAGGTGTGAGTGCTTGCATGTGTGTGCCTTCTGTGGAAGGTTGGGTGCTGGGCTGGCAACTCAACACTGTAAAACTCCACTGCCAATCATGAGCAGACAGGTGATCTGCTATTGCGACCTCTAACCAGGAAAAGCTGAAAGAAGAAGACTAGAAAGTTTAAATGCCTGTCTTCACATCTACTATAGTAGAGCGATTGTAGTTGTTTCCAATATATTCTTAACGGTGAAAACTGTTTTTATTTTCCTGGTAGAATTAAGCACGTTAATTTTGATGCAGAAAAATGTAAATATAGCCTGAACCCTAAAGGGCATTAAATATATAGAAATTGTAGATCTACATGTCATAGAGGAAAAGTGAGAGGGGTGGGGAGAGGTAGAGTCTGATTTTGATTGGCTCACTGGTCAGGGGATCTACATATATGGGTGGTACATTACTGTTGGGGATAGAACTCTGATCCTGGTAGCTGATAGCTGGAAGAAGTTCTCTCAGCCACAGAGAACTTATGTAATAAGATATTAGCTGGAATAAGTAACACTGCATGACCTCACTTTGATTTTGTTAATTTGGAAGGGCTGCACCACATTGACATAGCCATAATCTTCTAGGCTGAAATAGTTGCATAATAACCATTGACAGAACAAGGTACTGTGGAATCTAGATGGTAGTGGCAGCACAGTACTAATATCCATTTACACTGGCCAGATACATTACTAGCATTTGGTGTTTAATGAATTCAGAATTAAATTTAACGACAATACTGTAGCTTCTCGGGTATAATGTCTGGACTCCTGCTTCCTAACTGTTCAAATTTCTGCCTCATATTTTTGGTCTGTTCCTCAAAAAAAATCTATGTTTTTCTGGCAAATTACCGAGGATTGAAGTCTCTAATTAATGACAGACATTTGAGTTTCAGACTTCATGCCCGTCAGAAAATGCATGCTAACACAAACTCATTATTCTAGCAATTTTTGAAGTTTAATAAGACCGATATTAACATTTGCCCCTATTTCAGCACATTTTTCCCTCCATTATATTTATTGTTGTCCAGATTTTTTTTATGTTAAGAGGTTGAGAAGTATGTTCAGGACTTGACATTAAGTCATTAGGGCATTTAAATTTATTACAGGGAACATTGTATAAGATTTTCAATGAGCTACATGAACTGAGGTTGAAAAAGATATTCCTCCCTGATGGACAAGAAGCTGAGTGTAGTACAGATGTAACCACAAGATAAAAACCCTAGTACTGTGCTGTTTTTTTTTTTTTTTGGCTGCTAATCCTAATATATTCTGCGTACAAAAAACTACAGAAAAGAGTTTGCAAAAGCTTTTTACTAAATAATATATATTGGTAATAATTATTTTCACCTTGGTGAGTGATGTTTGGCCTTTGCACTTTATTAGCTGGGTCAGTAGTTCTCATATAGTAAAGGAAGGATTGCTTTCAGCATTAAAATATATGTCACATATGAGATATGATAAGATTGCCATCCAAGGCCCAAAAGTGAATGATATGGGCAGTTGAGTAATAAATAGCTTACCCAACTCAAGATAACGATTTTTGCATTTCCAATATTGGGCTGCCCAGTGGCACAGAAATCATTGTTGAGTTACCTAGTTTATCCAGTTCTGCTACAGTAGTAGTCAGAGCTTTTCCCAGCAATTACTGAGAACAAGGTAGAGAAACTAATAATGGATAAGATGCCAGTCTATCACTGTACACACACCTACTCATGGATGCCACACAAGCAGGCAATTTGGAGGATCTCCAACTGACCCACAGCATGCCTTTTGATGTGGGAAGAAATAAGAATATATATTATATCAGTTTCTTTAAATAACAGAAAGAAACTGCCCTGACAAAAGTGGAAAGGATTACTGAGGAGCATTTGCTGCAGGCAGGAGGTAAAGACTTGCAGCTTTTTGTTGCATGCTGCTGTGGAGGTGCTCAGATGTGCAGAATGAGAGTGAGCTAAGAGAAGTGATGCCATGCCCTAAATGAGAGCATTTCAGAAAGTACCATTGGAGTCCTATTCCATGCAAACCTTTACTAGACGATACACTACAAAATCCTGATTAGAATAAAAAAGAGCTGTGAAACAGGAAAAAAAAGTCAGGAAGGCAGTCTTAATTCTTTTCTGGTTAAGATTGCCAGCTAGTGTGCTTGCCTTCATCAGCCTAAGAGGTTGACTTTAGGAAATGAATGGCATAGTCTTTTTGAAGCAAAGAAATAGTCCTAAAAAAGGCTTCATGAGACACTTATGAATATATAGACTGGGTAGTTAAAAGGGTATTGAAAAAGAGGTCACACTGAGGTATGTAAGCACAGAGGCTGTAAAGGTGTCTTAATATTGAATTCCAATTGCAAAGTAAAGAAATTGGGAGAAAGATGTGACAAATTCTTAGGGCAACCAGATTCATAGTATGTAATTAAGTAGATGCAGGAAGGAAGTGGCTATTATGATGTCCCAGTTCTGAGTGTACAAGTCTTGGTTTCTCAAGACATTTATTGCAGTTACTTCACCTTGGTTCAAAATTCTGCAACACTATAGTACTCTTATAGTGAAAAGAAGAAAGAGCTTCAAAAGCAACAAATAATGATGCTGGGAACTGATACCCACTTATCTAGAAGCAATGGCTGAGCTCATGCAGGCTTTCTAAACAAATAAAAGAAGTGCAGGAGGAGGCATTAGTGGGTCAGCAAGCGTTTATTACAGCAATGTATGATTCACACTGTAAAACAATGCAGACAACCTTTGCATTAAAAGCCCTTTGTGAGCACAGTGTTGCTATGGTTACCATAGCATATGTGGCACTCTTCTAAGCTTACTTATTTCTAGACCTTGAATTACTTTGCTTCCTATCATAAACCCTCTACATATCATAAGGATTTAAGGTCAGAACTGTTGCTGTGCTTTATGGGGGGGGGGGGGTAACGAAAGAAACATTACTGGGCAGATGTGTGTGTGTGTGTGTGTGTGTGTGTGTGTGTGTGTGTGTGTGTGTGTGTGTGTGTGTGTGTGCGTGTGTGTGTGTGTGTGAATATCTATATCAGTATCTATCTGTATATACATACAGACACACACATATGCGCATTTGTGTTGTGTAATGTATAGTGTATGTGTATATTGTGTGTGTATGCATGTCTGACAAGACTGTGGTAAATAAATATGAGGTTTCAAAACTGCAATTCAGACATTTATTTAAATGCTGCTTTCCCCCTTTTCCACAAGCTTTTGCTCTGGGAGTTGAGGTGTGCTTACCCCCTTCATCTACATAACCAACTCCATGGTCTTTTTAGTGTAGGTAAGGAGAGAAAAACAGTTCTTGAATAATGGTTCAATTTTTATCATTTTGAAATTTCAACAGTTATTAATCACATTTTACTTTTTGTCAGAGACCCTGTGTGTGTGTGTGTGTGTGTGTGTGTGTGTGTGTGTGTGTGTGTGTGTGGTGTGTGTGTGTGTGTGTGTGTGTGTGTGTGTGTGTGTGTGTGTGTGTGTGTGCGCGTGTGTGTGTGCTTACATGAAAATGTGCTTCATTATGACATGTTTTTCTGCACCTTTGAAGAATTAGAAGGTTATTAATAGATTGGCAACATTATACAGTACTGACCTATGTTCATATATTTCATCGAGTCAAATTCAGAAAACATCATAAGAACATCAGATCAGTACACTAATTCAAATGAAGCTTATCAAAAATCAACAAAATACACGTGTTAACAGAAACATAAACCTTAATAAACAAAATATAAAACATAGAAACATGCAAATATAAAAGTCAAATAAAAGCAGATTCCCTTACATAAAATAAATTTGTCATAACCCAGATCTGGGTCTATATTAGAACATCAAAGTTTCACAACTTCGAATGTTCTAATATCGACTCCTATTCAGTGAATGCTGAAAATAGCGAAGCTGCAGAAAACCAATTTTTTTTCCTAGGGAAAGAATTTGGTTGTCCGTTTCTGCCGCTTTGCTATTTTCAGTGCTGTGGTGGAACGTTACAGGTTGGGTTCAGATAAGTATACGATTGTGTGGACGTGAGGGTTAGGGCAGGTTAAGTGAGTTAGGGTTAGGGTGCGGGTCAGGTAAGTGTGCGATTGTGTGGATGTGAGGGTTAGGGTGGGGTAGGTGAGTTAGCGTTAGGGCGCGGGTGAGGTGAGTGTGCGATAGTGACGGACCTTAGAGTTAGGGGTTGGGTTAAGGTAAGTGTATAGTTAGTGGTGTATGTACAGTTTAGTCTAGGGTTAGATGTAAGATTTTAGGTGTATGTGTGTGGATTGCTGTTTGTTTGGTGTGCTTGTGTTGTGTGTATGTGTTTCGGAACAGCGCATTTTTTCCCTAGGAAAATATTTGCTGTTCTGAATGTTCGATGTTGTCAGCGTTCGCTGAATATTGGTCGATATTAGAACATTCGAAGTTCTGAAACTTCGATGTTCTAATATAGACCCCCCCCCCCCCAATCCATTATACAGCACTGGCACGAAAGCCTCACTGGAAAATATTTAAAAAATAGATAACATTTTAGCAATGACCGATGAGTGGGTGTGGTATATTGAAATTTACCCACAGTTGGTGTGGTTTGATCATGTGGGTAAAGCCCGAGTGATTATGTAAAAAAAATTAAAAAAAACTGTGAAATCTGGATGGTTTAGCAGTACAAGAGAGAAAGGACAAAAATGCAAGGAAAATCATGTACATTATACAAAATTAAAGAAACGTACCTGATTTCCCTTCTATTTTCTCTGCCCTCCATACATACCTCTTGACCTCTTAGCTCAAGAAATGTATAAAGACTTAATTAAGGGGGACAAAGGTCCATATTATAAATGCTGGTCTTATAAATATATAAAGCTGCTAGAATAACAGGATTTATGCTATCAGGCATTGACTTTCATGGCATATATTAATAGAAGAAAGTCCAGACGACTGGATTTTTTTTTATTGTATATGTTCGATTTACAGTGGGCATGCCAGTTGGGCTACCCAATTAGCATGCTTGTTTTTAAATACTAACAAGCTATCATAATTATCAATAATTTAAGCAGTTAAACAGAGTACATAGAGTGGAGCTGTCCACAATGTGACAAATTCATCATGGGATTCAAAAAGGCTTAGTGTAGTCTGGAAGCCTTAACTCCATATTACTCTGCATCATAATAAATATCAGTGATTCAGAAAATGCTCTCACAATACTATTTTCTACTGGCAGTGACCATAACCCAGAGACTGGACTCACTTGTAAAGCTGTATAATGAGGAGAGGCTAATGTATAATTGGAACATTTGTCCCCTGGCCTGAAAATGAACTCTATCCCTGTTGGACTTTCCTGGTAAGGAAATGTTAAATAAATAAATAATTCACTTGATATTTCTTAGGAATTGCAGTGGTAGGAGATCATGATGGGGAATAATGCATAATTATCCATGTGATATTTCCCAGGAATTATCCTTGTGATATTTCCCAGGAATTGCAGTGACAGGAGATTAACGTGGGGAGAGGCTAATGTACAATTATCCTTGTGATATTTCCCAGGAATTGCAGTGGCAGGAGATTAACATGAGAGAGTGGAAGCAATTTCATTTTTTTTCAGTGGGAGTACAAAGTGAGCACTGTCTTTTGACAATGCTCACCCACTCATCTCATGGGAAAATAACCTATAATTGTGGATAGGTTTTGCTGAGCAGTATATGTGTCTGTGTGCATGTGTTTATGTATATGTGGACGTGTATGTGTGTGTTGTGTGAGTCAGTGGCTTTCTTTTCGGCTACTGGGGTGTGCTGAATTGTGTGCGTGTGCATGTGTGTATGTGTTACCTACACTTAGGCAATGCAATGTTTAATTCAAAATCATGGTAATAAGCTGCTAATGTGGTATTTCTCTGTGTGGTTTTACTTTCCCTCTAAGTCAGAGTAATATTATAGAAAACCTACCACAGGAACCTAACCAGTCATATTGTACATACCGATGAGGCTAGTATGCTGTACATACTAATGATGACAGCATTAAAAAGGTAAAATAAAAAATAAACATGGAAATACTTAACAAGTGATAGAAAAGCATATAGAAATATGTCACAAATATACAAAAAAGTGATATCAATCTGTAGGGAACTCACAGACTTCCCGCAAACAATGAAGGCTGGCACTAACTTTAAAAAATGTAACATGAAAAATAAAAACAAACACAGCTACATTAATGAGGAATACATACTGTACCAATAATGAAAAAAAAATCAAAAAGTACACCACTGTAACAATCAACTAAAAGACACCGTCACACCACTGCAACCGTCATCTAAAAGGCACCAATCCAGAACATTTACAATGAGCTTTAAAAATCTCTGTGAATAAAAGCAACAGCAGATCAGGGAAAATATTTCACTATAGGATAGAAAACAATTTTCATATGCAACGACACAAAGAAATCAAACAGAATATTATAAATAAAATATAAAAGAAAAAAGAAAAACTCTTTTGTTTCTCACTTCACCCCTGCTGTGACCTCTTTCCTGTATTCCTTAAAATAATCAGAGTGAAGTTTGCTATACTTAAAAGACAGGGAAATATCTTCATCCCAGTGACCTCAGACCAATATACAAAATAGTGCAGAAGCATATACGTATGTGTATATATATATATACATACACACACGTGCGCGCACACACACACACACACACACACACACACACACACACACACACACACACACACACAGCTTCTTCAAACCCACTTGGACAATTTTTCATGCAGTTGCTGAAAAAAAATTCCTTCATACTTTACCTTAGAATTGAAGTGTTTCATTGCATTTTTGGAAAAAAAAACAATATGGCTTTACAGTCTCCAAAAGCATCTAATGTAAAATGGCTTCCCAAATTCTCTCAAAATAAAGTAAAGTCATACACATCCATTCTTGATAAACTAATGAAAACGTGCGTGATCAGTCAATGTAAAATGCATGTTTATGCAATGACATGTCCACATCTCCTCAGAGCTGCAACATTTCTGCAGACATGTCAACATGCTTTCACAGGCTATACACACACACAGACAATGAAATCATAGTTGCCTACATTTTGTAAGAGTACTCCAAAATATTCTTCCCTATTAAACTTTATTATTAATATTGTAAATATCACATGTAAAGTACATTTTGCATGTCATACAATGTAGTACTGTATCTGAGGTATCCACTGTAAAAAAACAAATGTAGTCTGACATGTTACATGATAAATGACTGAAGTAATATATCACTAATGTAACAGTAGGTCAGTGATTGTACAAACTGGTTCGTCTGCATGTTTATGTAGTAAAACATAGACCTGTCCTGAATGCTTCCGGTTTCTGTCATCAGTAGCAGCCTATGGTTCTGATTTGCAGTCAACAGGAAAACAACACTCACCATACAAGTCTTCATTATACATGTCACATTCTATCCTGCATAACAGTCAAAACTCTGTGGTGAACAAAACCTGCACTGTATAACACAATGTAAACATATCAGCTACATATACTGACATGCCCTTTGGTTGTATGTGGCAGCACATAGTATCTTTGGAGCGCTGTGAAATTAAGCACTTTAATAATATGCTGGTCACTGACAGCATGACATACAGGTCAGCTTCTTCATACTAAGATGCTTTTCAACTGTGCCATACATATTGAACAATTAAATGTACAATATCGCACTTACAACTTAATGCCAAATACCTTTAAGCAACGACAAAACACTGATGGCATTGTGTTCAGAAAACTAAATAGATTTCATGTCAGTGACATTGTCAAGTATGATGTTTAAGAACAGTCTCTTTTCATAGTATTATAGTGTTAGCATCTGCATGCACTAGTGCCATCGTGTGAGCACTTCCTAATACTGTCATTTACTTAGCATCTTCTGCAGTTTTTTTATTGGCTGTTTTTTTGGACTTCCTACTTTTATCTCATAGCTCTTACACTGGATTACATTTTTGCCACTCACTGCTTATCCTGTTTTGGTTTTTCTTCAGCCACAAGTCTTCAATATCACATACATTTCGTCATGTATGCCTTTAAACATTAAATCATTCTCTTCTAAACATCACAATAGAAATCAATATGGGCAGTAGAGAAAAAAATCAAAATATGACACATTGAAATACAGGGTATTATACTCATCCATCCAAAATGCTGATTTTTAAAACTCTGTAACACTGTAACAACCACATTTATCTGTGAAACATTTTGCTACATAGATTAGCTCTATAGCTGTGCACTGAAGACTGTTTCTTCATAAACACCTGCACTACCAAACTCATGTATGCAAATACCTTGACAGTAATACAGCATTGACTGCTGTATTCATCATGTATATCACTATCATTCCAAGTCTGAGAGTGGAACACACTGTAGAAAATTACAGTCTGAATTCTAACATGGTAACAAAATGACCAAAATGATTATTACAGGAAAAACAAAGTTAATGTGCAGCATTTTCTGATTCTGTGTGCCAATTGGCACAAGCATCACATTGAAAAAGGGGGTAGAGGGGCTAACTAAAGGAGGTGCATGATACAAGTGTTATGTTACACAATATGGTTAGACTTCTATAAGGTAGTGGAATTAATGTAGGGGATGCAGGATTCAAAAATATTTTTGTGAGACAACTCCTGATGGCATCCCCTCCAGAGTGAGGAAATGGATGTAAACATTGGAGAAATTATATGGAGGCACATATATAGTAAGGTAGTAGGAGTGCACACTGAAGTGAATGCACATTACAGACATGATGTATAGAAATTGTACACCCACATATCAAAGAATGGACATGTACAAATTGTACCCCTGTTTGGAAAATGTAGACAAAAACATATGAACAGAACTATGTCAAATGGATAGGAAAGTGATGTGGAGAAAAACTTGGGGTTAGATTCCACACTGTAGAAGGGATTACTATGCCTGCATGTAAATATTCATGGCATGCCCAGTAGACATATAATCTCACAAACTTTTATAATTTTACAAAATATAAGTTAAAGACATTTCCCATAAATCTAAATATTTTAGTAAACATGTTTCTCAGGCATTTGCATATTTACATAATTGCACTAGATGTCAGACTTTTTTCTGGTACTGATTAACATACAAGATACTTAAAGTTCAAAGTCCCATATTTCACACAGGATTTTTTTTTCATTAGAGGAAGCATACACAAAACTAAAGCCTTAAAATGCAACAATATACGATTCCAGAATGCTATTTTTACCATTTAATATGTTCAGCTGTTTGGTTCATTAATACACTTGCCTGTTATTCATGTTTATATACATAATTCCATCTGTGGCATATCTATACAAGGGTACAGAATGTGACTATTATTACCTAATGGAAAAAAAAATACTCAGGTAAGTTCAGGTTCATACAATTACAGGTAAAATGTGTATAACAATCCAACAACTGCAAGCATTATTTTTTATTGTGTATACCCGGTAACAGATGAACAGCAAGATACAATATGCACAATGTGCTTGTGATATAAATACATGGCCATGCATATACACACCAATATTAATTTCAGGTATGCACTTCTGTTCTGCTGTAACATATTGTAGTCAAACTTTGTCTGTTATTTCTAGACACTAATGAGAAGTTAAATTACATATACCTGTAAAAGTGAGGAATTGAGGTCCAGTACATGATACTGACTATGAAATATTTGACCATTCAATCAATTTCTTTGGTCAATGAATGAAAAATCTGAGGACAAAAATAGAAAAAAAATACAAAATAGAATATTTGCAGGGCACAAGCCTCCTATGTATCCTGTATGCAGAGATCATAAGACCCTTAACAAAGTTATTTTACTTATGTATATTAACTCTTTGGTCCCACAACTGTTGTGAAGTCGATTTAAAATGCACTGTGAAATTCCAGTTGTTCACCATATATAGTCATTACACCCTTTTTCTTCCTTTATGTATTTGTTAACTAGGCAATATATATCCAACTAAATGCACTTCAGCCTGTGTTTTCACACACTTAGTTTGTGGATAACCTCTCTAGGAATTTAAAATCAGCTAACATTAGCATGCCATCCATGTATGCTTAGTATTTGTTTGTTAGAAAATATACTTTCCAATCAAGAATTGTAGTGATGCCTGGACAGTAGACAGGCATAGCACATGCTAAATATCTAAATGGTGTGCTAAATGTCTTTAAATATGGTTGTTTTTGACATAAGTAAATGTTTAGATATAAACAACACATATTACCACTGATATAATTGTATGGTCTTTACATTTATTTGCAATTGCATTTAAAGTAAGGTTTTCATTTACTAGGCTGCTGTCATGTAGGAGATAATGTAGTATGCCAGCCATTGCCTTTGTTGGAAGCCTGCAGGTGGGTCGGAGAGCCTATCAATCAGATGAGAATGATGATTACATTCAGTCTCCCACATGTTTGGGTTAGGTCATTGAATGCCACACAAATCAGCAAAAACAGATGAGGACCTTTGCAGTGGTCACAGACAGCACCATCATCATAGATTACTTAACTACCCATTGTTGGTTGTCCAGTGCTGGGATACTAACCTGCTCTGCTAGTGCCATGTATACGCCATTATCTTCAGGGTCACCTTATTTGTCTGCCTGGACCATCCTGCATAATCCTTGGATCTGTTGGATGGCTCATTAAATTGCCTGTCTCACTAATTTCATTGTCTCTCAGTCTCTAGCACATGATATGTATAAGGAGAAAGACAGTCAAACATACACACACACACACACACACACACACACACACACACACACACACACACACACACACACAAACACACACACACACACACACAGATAGAGTGTGTGTGTGTGTGTGTGTGTGTGTGTGTGTGTGTGTGTGTGTGTGTGTGTGTGTGTGTGTGTCAGTGTGTGTGTGTGTGTGTCTGTATTATATACACCTCATCCTGTTATGTCTTCAAAGAGGCATGGGCATTTGTTGAAATGAATTGACAAAGAAGTGCAATGGTCATTGTAAGTAACTAATTGTTATGCAGGGTTATAACTTTTTAACTATGTAGAATTTTGCTATAAAATTCTTAGGATACTCATTTTAAGCACCCTCATAGCTTCAATTTCATTTTACAATTGTTCTTGCAAATCAAATTTTGATTTCAAAATTGAGATAGTGTGTTCCCAAGATGGCATGTTAAAAATCTAACCTCAAATTTTATGTACATTGGTATGCTGTATGTGTACTTGCTTTGGAGCAGATGAGGGCCTTTTACTGCAAGTGTTTTGCAAATGGTAAAGGTTATTAACATTATGTCAACAAAAACCAGAGCACAAAGCAACTCATCCTAGTAGTCAAACCTGCAAGTGTGTTGAGCTGAGAGGTACTTTCATTTGATGGTTTGGGCCAAGTAATAGTATGATTAACTAGATTAATTCTACTGATTGCAACCTTGCTTGTTAACTACCCGGCAGCTGATGTTGCATTAGGTTTGAGTGAGTCGCTTAGAGACAGTGTAATTATTCATTTGCCATGTTATTTTTGTGTCTTGTACAATCGTGTCTGGGTCATGGCTGAAAAGTTTCTGTCAACCACAAAACTTATTAATTTATCATAAATAAACAAGATTGTGTTTTAGCATACCTGGTATATACTTTTTACACTACACATTTTCTTAGATTGGCAGGGAGCTGTGTCTTGACAATGACTGAAGGTTTTAACATTTATTTTTAAACAAACAAAACCAGAGCACCAGACAGCTTACCTTGATACTCAACGGGGAAGTATGAGTGTGTGAGTGAGCTGTGTGCAAGCTTTGGTGTGACTGGGCCTCTGTGGGACTGGCTACCTTTATGTATGAATTGCAAGGGCTTGTCCCAATGCAACAACTCCTATTAAATGCCAGTTAAATCTGTATGTGAATACCTGAGGAACTGGCTGTCTTGTTTGTGGTCCATGGCTTTCTTGCAATGCAACTCATCTAAATATAGTCTTGTTATAAAACTTCAGACAGGAAGATGCATGGCAGTCAGCTGTTTCAAGGCAATTTATAACCCCTGCTTAACCACTTTCATTCTAGCTGACCCTGTGCTAGCTTGTAGAATGGCCATCATTTGAGGATAGGCAGTGTGAATGACAGAGTGCAGGTCATCATGGCTGACAGCAGGGGACAGACTCTATTGAAGATGGGGGGACAGAACCATGGGATCTTACAATACAATCTGAAAAAAGAACAGGAAAAGTGGCTAAGCAGATTTGATACAGTGAGGTACTTGGCAGCATGCAGACTTTCAGTTGACCCACAAAAGTGGCAGTTTAATCGTTAACATGCTTCAGATTGTTCAGAATGGCTTGTAACACACAAAAGCAGTCTGTCAGCTATTGTGGTTTTCTGATGGTTGACATTATATTATCAGGTAGTGGCACTAGGGTTACCATTTGTCTCTCTTTATGCAGGACAGTCCTTATTGGGGCAATTGCATCCTGAAAAAAGACATAAAGTATAGCAAGTTTCCTGAGATATTAGGACAAATAATATTGCCTAATGTTCCTGTAACAGATACAAAAATCATGAAAAACCTTAACATTAAGAAAACAACAAAAACAATGTGTATTCTGCAACGAGTTTTTATTTTGGTAAGAAAAGTGAACTCTACTCCTTTACACTGCTTTTGGGTATAGTCTGTCCTTCAACATCATATTTCCTTACAAAATGGGCCACTTTCATGACTTGAAAATGTGGCAAACCTAAGTGGCACGGATTGTCAGTAAGTGCTGGTTCATGACTGCTGCTGCTCTAGGCATCTTTTCTTGTTGCAACTCCAATAGTTTTCATATGCTTTACTCTTACATTGGCACACAAATTTCTGCGTACTTTTGTACTTATGACTGAATCTTAACCTTCTTTCAGTGGTGCTTATTTACTTCCTATAGTGTATTCATTAATCAGTGCACTTTCATTTGCATGTCATTATATGGCTATTTGTATACCGTATTTCTCATGCTGTTTTCATTGCTGCGTGTGGGTGTAATGACTCACAGCATGCTATACAATGTGGCGATGAATCCTGGCCTGGGTTCTGGTGTCTTTATTCCTTGTCATTTTGGATTGCAGGAGTCCTCTGTTGTCATCTTCAGGTTATTTGCCATTATAGGCCTAAACGAATATACAATGTTTTAATTCACTAACATGAAATAAATTTTGTTCTGGCTGTGTCTGCAGTAGCCCTGTGCCCCAAAGCACTACAATTTAAAAACATGGATTGAGAAAACTAGAGTTATAGTAGACATCTCAGGCTATTTTCATTTAGAAACAGTATGAATGTGTCTCTGTATCCCATATGTGGTCATTTTGATGTGGTTGTTGAAGTTCTGCTAACTGTGCATGTCACTCATATCAGCTTGAATGTCTTATTAAACTCTGCATAATGTTATAATCAGTGTAATTATAATGATACACTGGAGAATGAGTGTTTATCAGTATATTTTCATTAATTATACAGTGTGGAATGTAATCTCAGTTTACAGGCAAACAGCTGTAAATTATCATGTGTGATGTACTTAAACAGGTCATTTGTTTTTATGTATAAAGGGCGCTCTATGACAGATCAGTATCCAGTCATGTACTGTACACATTGTTGTTCAGAGTACAGTACTATGCCTCCACAAATGATCTTCAGTAGTTTGCAAATTATTTAACATAATTTCCTTACAAAGTGTAAATGGTGGCTAGTATTAAACTATGACTAAAAAGACATCACCACACAAAAAACTTTGACACAATCCAGCTTTAAATTTCTATTCAGTCCATATGTGTACAAATGTGTCCATTCATGGATGATTTTGTTCACAAGGTGGCTGACAGTAGTGTGGGGGAGGTCTCCTTTATGCTAGTCCAGGGGTGGTATTTTGCCTGGAGAAAGTATGGGTTTTCCAGCTGAATCCAGCAGAGTGGATTATTCACGCCATGTGCTGACTGTAGTGAAATGATGCAGAGAGCTATCCACAGTCAGGACAATGGTTAATAATTATAGGTTGTGGCTGAAAGGGTCAGTTTACTGATCACCTTCTGTAGAATATAAAGTCTGAAACTCAAATGCCAGCCAGTATTATAGGAAACAGGTCAAATATGAAGCAAAATCAGGACATTCTGTGTAAAACTGAAATGTTTACAGGTATATTGATTATTTTTATGTTTGCCCCATATACCATATTATCTGGTTTTATAAGTTTTGTTCCTCAGTGTATTTGAAAGTGTCTTTGTTGTAATTTTTAAGGTATTACACCCTTGCATTGCATTATATTCATTGGTAAGAAGTTTGACTCATTTTAGTTAGTTGCATAAGATGTGGGATATTTGTTTGGCTCAGTTAGCTCTGTTTTTTCCAATTGTGATTTCATAATGACTAAGTACCTGAGTTTTATGCTGGTATGCTTCCTAAAACATTGGTTTATTTGTGATGGTTTTCATATTTGTTGTTAAGCTGCATTGTGCACTTTTGTGGCTAGCTGTGCTCCTGTCAAGTATTTATCCGACAAGAGTGCCAAGCTAAGCTCTCATTTCATGAACTCTGTGTCCATGGAATGTTATTTTCAGGGGATTTACTCTTTCCAGTGAACATTATTTCCATTCTGTTTGGCACAAGCTTTGCTTCCCCATATCCTCCATCCTCAGCACAATTCTATACAAAGCCAGAAATGGGATGACAGAGCCCCAAAGTCAGGGACAGACCGTAAATAGTAATATTCTTACAGACTTTGAAAGCTGGACGAAAAACAGGTTTTATATTAACAGGCACTTTCAGAGGGATATTAAATCTGAAACTCTAATATCGGTCATTTTTTAGGGGCTGTCATTGTTTAGTGACTTCAGTCCCCAATGATTTGCCAGTAAATCACAAATTATATGAGAAACAGACCATAAATATGAAACAGAACCCAGACATTTGTGGACTTTTGAATAGTTGAGAGGTAAGTTTCTCACTTTTCTCAGGGCTGGACAGATTGCTAACTGTGTAATAAGAGTTAATATGATTAGCATTAATAATACCTTTTTGGGGCAGGTCATTTTGCTAAGACTGCACAAAAGTGGTGCCATTCCAAGTTAATTTTCTTATCATTAGCACAGTAACAGGTAGTTTCATGGTATTAAAGTATTTTCCAGTTAAGAAGCATTCTTATCATCATCTCTGTGCTTGTCGGTTACATTTACATTTTCAAAAATTAGTTATAAATTCCTGTTAGTTCATTTGGCAGCACTTTGACATATAAACCATTGGTCATGGGGTTCAAGTTATATGAGGGGATTTTTTTTTTGTCACTAAGTTATTTTATTATATCATTGCTCCAATTAGCAACACTTCCATTCATATTGACGAGCAAATGGGCAAAATGTGGAACACTTACTAGCAATATCCGCAACCTCTAATAGGAAGCATAAAGGTGGTCTAAAAGCTGATACATTTTACTTATGAAGGTTACTTATGAATTAATAGGAGTCATTATTTACCATATATCAGCAAAAATGTTTTAACAGTGAATTTATGAGGGACTCTTTCAGTATGGAACAAAGTGCAATTGGTTCTTCTAAAACTCAAGTTTAGGACCTTTCTCTTAATGAGGCATCTATGTAATTATATATAAATCATTGCAGTAATATAAAGTTAGAGAATCATTTATCTACCCAGGAGATCCATAGACTGGAGATGGGTAAACTGGGTTCAGAGGATATATTTAATATGCACTTTATTTAATGTATGTGTCTGTTTCTCTTATGTAATATCAGGGTTTCAGTTGAGGTCATTAATCTCCTTGCTTGGTTTTCATGTTTTTTGTGTCAGATCCTCTAGTTCTGTAGTCACAATGTCTTACCCACAAAATGGGACAAATCCAGAATTAACTGGAGATATCCAGGGGCAGTAAAGTGTGTTTCTGTTAGGTGTACAAGTTAAAAAAAATTACTGTGGTTGATTAACATGTATTTGCTGACATCAAATAGTCTTTCTCACTAATTATTGCTATTACTTATTAAGGTTGTTACCATCCCTTTTACCCATTTGTCAGTAAGAGGGACTAAGAGGGTCATCCTATTTACCTTAATACAGAGGTATTTAGATTTTGTTCAAACATTTATATGTATCTTTCTATCTTAGATACATGCCCATATTCTTCCAGCTAACTGGACCATATTTTGGGAGTTGTAAGAGCGGTTTCTCAAATACTAGGAGTTAATTGTTGTAACAAACATTATACAAATAAATAAGTACATTTTTTGTACATTGTCCTGCAAGGGAGAACCTTTATCTGAAGGGTTGCTGTTTAGACTCACCAACAGCCTGAAGATGCTACTTTCAGTCAGAGCAGAAAAAGGAGGTCATGGAACATGAGTAGTCCAGAATCAATAGGGTTGGAACATGAGCAGACCAGAATCCATAGGGCTGGAACATGAGTAGGCCAGAATCCATAGGGTTGGAACATGAGGACGATTACTCTGAACAAAGAGAAAATATCAGTCCCATGAAGGCACTGCCAAATCACTAATTATGACTAGAAATCACTATAAATTGTTTCATAGCACTATAGTGAGCTGACTCTGCAGACAGTCATGCTAAATGCTAATGTAGCATTCCAGGGAAATGATCTATGCTAATTATTCATGTGCTGTCCCTTGAAGTGCTTTTGGTAAAGCATTTAAAGTGATTTAGAGAATGATTTGCTCTGTAAAGTAACATGACTGCTGATGTTAATGAACACAGCCAACAACATGTGTTAAACCTTAGTGGTAGAGGTAAATGCTGGGAGGTTTAGCAGACAGGTAGTGTTTGAGATGCATCTACTTGTGTGTATGAGTGAGGCTGAATGTGTAAGTTTATGTGTGAATGTGCATCTGCCTAGAAGTTTGCAGTGGGGGGTGGGGTTAGTTAGAGGGTGCGCACGCGTGTGTGTGTTTGTGTCTGGAATGTTGGAGTTGTGGGTTAATTAGGGGGTAGGGTAGGCTTATGTGAGTGTGTGTGTGTGTGTGTGTGTGTGTGTGTGTGTGTGTGTGTGTGTGTGTGTGTGTGTGTGTGTGTATTAGGTGAATGGGTGTGTGCCCATGAGTACATTTTGGGTGCTCATGTGTGTGTGCGTCTGTGTGTGCGTGTGTGTGTGTGTGTGTGTGTGTTTGTTGGGGGCTGTCATACATCCATACTCCCCTAAACTAGCAAGGAAATCCTGCAACATTGGTTATTTATTTCTATTTATAGAGTGGGTGTGGAAGTAGACTTTTATGATGGAAATGTTCTGAACTGGACAGTTTTGTCATTATTGGTTTATGCATTTTGTTTCATTGCCTACAGTACAGTCTACTGGAAAAATGTTCAAACAATATATTCAGGAAGGTGTATCAAAGGAAAGAGCACATGCATGTTTCTTGTTTTGTGTGCAAGGGGTCTATAGGTTCATAGGTTCATAGGTTCATACTAGGCTATCTGCCCTAGGGCACTTATAAGCCTAGCCAGAGTGTGTTTGGCTTTCGCCACCCATTTTAAATTAATTTTGCTATGCCCTTTTTCGAGGTTAGTATACTGTGCCTCTGTCTAACAGTGACACAGAAGTGATACCCGGGATAAACCTACGATCTCCCATCCACTCATCAAGATTCCTCTTGAAGAGAGTCAATGAGGGACTCTGCCTAACCTGGACTGGGATTTTATTCCAGAGTGAAGGGAGCCTCTGGGTTATGAATCTGTCCCTCCAGCATGTCCTATTTATTTCAGTGCTGAGCTATGTCTTGCACGAGTTTTGTTTTGGGGTAGCGGTTGCTTGGGTGTCTGCTTTGGAGGTCTCTGCTGCTTAGGCAGATTTTTATTTAGAGCCTCTGAGTATGTTTTTGTGTGTTTATGTGTTTGGTTTGCTGTCATGGTAGGGCTATGTGAGATTGGAATTGTAGTGAGCGTGGTTTCCTTCTCCTCCTGACTGGTTTTGCCAGTATTGAGTTGAGAGAACTTAGCCTCCAGTATGGCTATATGGTTGCATCTCTCACATGTGTTGGAATTTGTTAGGTGGGGGAGAGGGTTGTCTGTGTACATGAGGCAGTTGTAACATTGCCTCAAGATTCCGAGATTCACCAGCTGGACTGGAGAGGAGATTGACAACTGACCATTGGACATGCTAGAATAGTATTGGGAATTCCTTTATAATTGAAAAAAAAGGCCAATGGGGAACGAGGTACTCAAGGGGAGTTTGTGAGGGTGTAGTGCTTTTAATATTTTAGTGCTGACTTATATAATTGCTTTAGTGAGCAAGTGCCAGGTAACTTAAATGCAATGTGTTTCAGGTAACTTAAATGCAAAAATGACAAACAGTAACTTCTTTCAAGTGAAACAAGGAAATAAGTACAGTAAGCAATGCAGATATCACTAGGGATCCACAGAAGCACTAAAAAGCCACGTTTTAGGTGGAATTAGCGTTTCATGGAAATAATAAGCAAACAAACAAGCAGCATACAAATAAAGCTAGATTCAGCAGGCCTGGATCTAGTCTATGCTACAGCAAACAAGGTGTACCAATTTCAGTAAGAAACAGTTCAAATATGCAGGCACTATAAGCCTTTAACCAGAAATTCCCAGCTCAGAAGGGCAGAGTCCAGCCTCTCCTCCCACAAGAGTGCAGACCACGAACCTTCTTAATGTAAAATAACTGGCCTGAAGCCCAAGTGCTTAAACCAGAACTAATACACTTTTAGAATAACAGACACTGAGTCCTCAATCAGCATTTCACAACTTAGAAGGATGTAAGCTATCCGTCCTGCCACCACAGTGCAGGCCACAAACCTTCCTAATGTAAAACAACTGGTCTGAAGCCCAAGTGCTTAATCCAAAAGACTTAGAATGATAGCTACACTTTAATCAAGTTACTACCAAGCAGTAATAAATACAATTTAATACTTTAAAGAATGCCTGGATTAGTGCTCAAGTTATACAAACAAAGCTAGATTCAGCAGGCCTGGATCTAGTCTATGCTACAGCAAACAAGGTGTACCAATTTCAGTAAGAAGCAGTTCAAATATGCAGGCACTATAAGCCTTTAACCAGAAATTACCAGCTCAGAAGGGCAGAGTCCAGCCTCTCCTCCCACAAGAGTGCAGACCACGAATCCTTTTAATGTAAAATAACTGGCCTGAAGCCCAAGTGCTTAAACCAGAATTAATACACTTTTAGAATAACAGACACTGAGCCCTCAATCAGCAGTTCCCAACTTAGAAGGATGTAAGCTACCTGTTCTGCCACTAGAGTGCAGACCACAAACCTTCTTAATGTAAAACAACTGGCGTGAAGCCCAAGTGCTTAAACCAGAATTAATACACTTTTAGAATAACAGACACTGAGCCCTCAATCAGCAGTTCCCAACTTAGAAGGATGTAAGCTACCTGTCCTGCCACCACAGTGCAGGCCACAAACCTTCCTAATGTAAAACAACTGGTCTGAAGCCCAAGTGCTTAAACTAAAAGGCTTAGAATGAGTTACACCAAGCAGTAATAAATACAATTGAGTACTTATAAGATGACACAAAAGCAAAATAAAGTAGGAAGAAACACAAATACAGTAAAAGCAGATTTTTTTTTTTTTTTTTTTTTTTTTTTTTTTGAGTGAGCAAATGTGATGGGCCCTTACAGGACAGAAACAAGTGCAAATGCAGGCCTTCAAATCAGAAAGATGAGAGAGATGGAAGACCGCCCAAATGGCCAATAACTGCAAATTTGATTTGCAAACAAACCAAAGGTAATCTTTATCCACCCGTGGCCATGCATTTTCTTTTGATGTAGTGTGGGTTTCAATGCTGTTTCAATGAATGTGAGTTTCAAGGGTAGAGAAGTTTTAATGCCATTGCCAAGTTTTTTTTCATTGTGAGACAGTATTGCTTTGTTTACCAGATATCTGTCAGTGTTTGTGCATCATTGTGCTTTAAAATGTAAAAAATAAAATCCAAATAATCTTCATAGAAGAGTAGTTTTAATGCTAAGTCTGTTTTCATTGTGAGACCGTATTGCTTTCTTTAGCAAATGTGTATCAGTGGGGTCTGTGCTATAAAATATGAAATAAATGTTTTAAATTAAATCCAAATATCTGTAATCACTGTAGAAGTAAAGCAGAAGACAGTATGCACAGTGAGAGTTTTAAAGGCATCTGGAACAGAAAAAGAGGGTGTTCCCATCAGCTGATGTCACAGTGATGTCACAAAATTGGTGGGGCATTAATGGGAGAGGTGGTGGGAATGGGTGGAGTTATGGGTGATGCGAGGGGTGTGACCCTAGTCTGGTTTTAACCACAAAGAAAGCTGGCAACCAGGGTTAAATAGAGTTTGTTAATTGTTGCTTTGATCTCTGTTGAAACTGTTGTCTCACTGTTCTGAGAGACTAATCTGCAAATATACAGAGCTGAGTATATTTTTTGTGGTTTTAGAGTTTGTACTGTTAGTTGTTGCTTAGATCTCTGTTGAAACTGTTTTCCCCACCCCCATTTTCTGCTGTGTCTTCAGTTGGTATAACTGTGTTTTACAGCTTGTGTGTTATCTAACTCAAGTATCACTTAATTTGACATGTTAGTAACAGCCTGCATTTAATTGCTGGAACCTGTGTTCTGAGAGACTGCCTTCCAGACTATCTGCAAATATACAGAGCTGAGTATATTTTTTTGGGTATAGAGTTTGTTAATTGTTGCTTAGATCTCTGTTGAAATTTGGTGGCTTAACTTTTGCAGTTGCCCGCCCCACTGTAGATTTTATCTGGGACACTCCCCCAATCCCATCTCTTTACCATATTCTACCTAACAAACACTCACTGCACTTGCTTTTAGTCCTTTTTAATTTAATTGCATTTTTTAAACTGTGTTTGGTCTAATATTGCTACATACGCGAGTGTGTTAGCTTGCACTGCATATGAATTGTTTTAACTACTGTTTTTACCACTTTTCTGTAAAAAAAAAAAAAAAAAACTGTAAGCCTGTTTCCTACCTTTCCTGTAACTAGTGTTCCAGATACAGATTTGCTGTATCCAGGACTGTATGTAAGCTTCTGAGCCCCCTTAGCCTTTCTGTGTTGGAGGGAAGCCTTCTAGCTTATCAGTGGGAGTGGTAAGCACTAGGTAACCTGTATACCACATAAGGAGTTGTTCTGGTCAAGATGTTGTAGTTATTGGCCATTTGGGCAATCTCTTCCATCTCTCTCAAATTTCTGATTTGAAAGCCTGCATTTGCACTTGTTTCTGTCCTGTAACTCGTCTAGTGCAGATACAGATTCTTAGTTTTAGCACTTAAATTTGCTTATTCATGCTCAGCACTTGTTCAGAACTTGTAAGCACTAAATAAGCTACTAATTAGTTAGGGTTACCACCTTTTCAAATGCCCAAAGTGGGACATTTTTTGTAGAAACGTGAAATTTTGCAGGGCAAAACATACCCATGATCAGTGCAAAAGACAAAACATCACTTTTTTGCCCAAATAAAAGCTTATTCTTGTAACATTTGAGTTGTTTATGCTATTTCATATAGGTGTTTCAGATGCAAGATAACTGGTTTATATAACTATTAAAGCAAACTCTGGAAATATTTTTGTCCTAAAATCTCAGGACATTTGTGATTTTTAAGTTTTTTTTGCAGGACGTGACTGCCCAAAGAGGGACCAGTGGTAACCCCATAATTAGTATTGCACTCAATCTTCCTCATTACCTAGAGGAAAACAGTTTTGTACTTACTTTTCTCACTTCCTTAGAGAAAAACAGCTCTTGAACTCTCTTTCCTCGCTTATCTAGAGGAAAATAGTTTTTTATTCAGGCATATCCAAGGGTCAGCTCTCAGTGTTCTCTCCTGTCTATCTGATAAATCTGGACATCTTGAGGCAATGTAGAAATTGCCTTATGTACACAGATAACCCTCTCCTCCTACCACCCAACACTACAACCTGTGAGAGATGCAGTTATCTAGCCAAACTGAAGGTCCAACCAAGACTGAACTTGACAGTCATGAGGAGAAGGTAAACATTTGCACCACACCACACTCATCACATAGTCTCACTAAATCTACACCACCAAAATCCACACATATTAACATAAAAACATTTGCGGAGGCTCTCAATATTAATCTGTCTGAGCAACAGAGACCTCCAAAGCAGAAACGCAAGCAAGCTCCATCCCCCAACGCAACCCAAATGACACATAGCCCACAGACTCAGTGTGCCACTCAACCACAGCCAATAAGGCAAAACAACGTACCCAACACACTAGTCATAGGTGACTCTATTGTCAGGCACACTGATGTCCCACTCACCAGGCTAAACAAGGAGAAGGTTACTGTCAGCTGCGTGTCAGGTGCCAGGATCTGCCACATAACCCACGCACTCAGGTCACTCCACAACAAGTACAAATATGACTCTGTCATTGTCCATGTTGGTGTGAATGACCTGAGACGTACCTCCCTGGACTGCATGAAAAGAGACACGGAAGAGCTCTCTGATCTTGTAGCCCAGGCAAGTATGACCCTAGCCCTGAGTAGCATTCTGCCATCGCCTAGAATGATACTGCAGTACAAGGTCAAAATGATTGACTTCAACAATTGGCTAAGCTTCTGGTGTCATTCTAAGAGGATTCAGTATCTGTCTGCTTGGGATGACATGGTCGACAAACCACGATGCTTTGCCACAGATGGCCTGCACCTGTCACTCCTGGGATTCCGGATACTGGCTAAGGTTCTTGCTGCCCCTATAGTGCCCTTTTTAGGCAAGGTTCAAATAACAAATTCACCACCATAACAGGAACAGACAAGCAAAAACTGAGGTTAATGCTACTCAATGCTAGAAGTCTAAATCACAAAATGCACTCACTCAAGGCACTCCTTAAAATGGAGAGCATTGATATCTGTACAGTGACTGAGACCTGGTTCAAGGCTTCAGAGAGCACCCCTGCACTACCAAGCTATAACTTATACCACATGTTTCGGTCATGTAACCTGGACCGAAACGCCAAAGGTGGAGGTGTGTCCATATTCATTAAGGATATCCACACCTCCAGGCTAGTTGCTCAACATAATGCATCCGAGGTTATCTAAGTGCAACTAACTCTGGGCAAAACTGCAATCCAAATTGTAGCTTGCTACAGATCCCCCACCATGCCCCAGGATTCCCACTCCTCTTTTCTTGATGTACTGGAAAATATTAGGGGTCAACCAAACACCCTAATAATGGGCGACTTCAACTACCCCACCATTAACTGGGAAAACAACTCATGTACCAACTCCTTAGCTCAACGCTTTCTGGAATTCATAAACTCCAATGCCCTGGATCAACTTATCCACATCCCCATCAGGGGCAACAATATCCTAGACCTAGTCATTATAAACATGAGGGACCGGTGTTCGAAACCTGAAGTCAACTCCTCGTTGGTCAGATCTGACCATAAGCTAATCACCCTTGATAGCCACATCCTGCCCCCACCCCCCATTAAGGAAACCACAGTAAAAAATGTCTCCAAGCCAAATTCATGCTTCTTAAGACGGAAGTGGTGAACTTCATGACACCCATGCAGATGGACAATACAGTTACAACAGCTGAATCCTACACAAATGCATTCTATAAGCACTTACACGAGTGCATGGATTGTGCTATCCCAAACAGAACCATGAACACTATCCTCCCAAAAAAGGAAGCCAATCTGGTGGTCCCCTGCCATAAACCAACTGTACAACAGAAGGAAGAAATTGTTACAAAAGAGAGTAAAACCCCATGAGTGGAGGAGCTCCCTGGTCAGCCTCAGTAAGAAGCTGAGATCCCTTATAAGATCCTCCAAAGCTAGCTAAGAAAACAAAATCACCACTAATTTCAAGGACAACCACAAAGCATTCTATAGCTATGTCAAGAATCTCGATGGCAACACCTAGATCTGCTCTGAGTTACAGCAAAAAGGCAAGAAAATTACAGAACCAACTGATATTGCCAACATCCTGGCAGATAGGTTCAGTGCTAACTTTACCCCCCTGTCACCCCCTAAAGGGCCCATATCTATACAGGAAGAATGCAGAGTCCCTGTAATCACAACTACACAGGTAAAAGCTGCACTCTCTAAAGCCAAAAATACAGCATCCATGGGACAGGACAACATCCCAGGCTGCATTTTACATGAACTTCAGAATGAACTGGTTCCCCACTTAAGCACCATGTTCAATAATAGCCTTGCATCAGGCTTTGTGCCCACTGAATGGCGCACAGCAACAGTTAACCCACTCCACAAAGGGAGAGCTACCACTCATCCTGGGAACTATCGACCTATTACCCTGACGAGCCTGCTCTGCAAGGCCATGGAACATATCATCATGGAACTCATAAACAAAGACATTGGTAACCTTCAAACTCTGGATCCCACCCAGTTTGGGTTTGTGAAAGGCAGATCATGCCTCATGAACCTGATCGACTTCTTTGAGGCAGTCACCAAAGCTGTGGATGAAGGTAAGGTGGTTCACACAGCCTATCTTGACCTCGCCAAGGCTTTCGACACCATCCCCCATTCTGGAATTATAGCTAAACTCACTAAACTAGGTATAAATCCCTACATCACAAGATGGGTTGCCAACTGGCTCACTGACAGAACCCACACTGTAAAAGTTGCAGACTCCAAATCTGACCTCAAAGCAGTGACAAGTGGAGTACCACAGGGTTCCGTCCTGGGACCTCTCCTGTTTGGTATCTACTTCTCTGAAGTACAGGCTAACACAGAAGGCCTCTGGCTAATGAAGTTCGCAGATGACTGCAAACTAGGAGCCATAGTCAAGTCCCCAAATGATGTGGACATCCTACAGAAGGGCCTCGCTGAAACAGATGCCTGGTGTCAGAGTCACGGCCTCAAGCTCAATGCCAAAAAGTGCAGTGTCATCCCCTTTGGTAAAAACTCTGTACCCATGAACTACCACATAGGCAACAATCTACTTAACACTGAATGCATGATAAAAGACCTTGGGACCCAGGTGGACTGTAGTCTCTCCTTTGTTAATCACATCTCCGCAGTAGTCAGGAAGTCCTTCTATGTGGCACACCTCATCATAAAAGGGTTCTCATCCAGGAAAAAAAGAGGTAATTGTTCCCCTCTACTCGACACTCATTAGACCCGTTATAGAGTACAACACCCCTTTTGGAATGTACTTCACAAGACATCTGCAGCAGCTGGAAAGGCCACAGAAGTACCTAACAAAGAGGATTACTGGCCTCAAACAAATGCCCTACACTGACCACATCAAAACACTCCAGCTTTACTCTGTAGCATATCACCTATTATGAGGTGATCTCTGCCTAACATATAAAGCTATGGCAAACCCAGAGCTGTTGGACATGCTACACCTAAAGAAATCCCAATCCCTCTGAGTTACATGCTCTAGGGACCTAAACCTTGTCACCACAATAAATAGGACATGCTGGAGGGATAGATTCCTGTCCCAGAGACTTCCCATACTCTGGAGCAGGCTACCCATCTATGTCAAGCAAAGTTCTTTATTAGCACTCTTCAAGAATAATCTTGATGAGTGGATGGGAAATAGGAAATACACCCCGGGGACCACTTCTGTGTCTCTTCTCGACAGTGGCACAGGAAAATAACTTTCTTGGGTGGCGTAAGCCAGGGAACCTTGTTGGCTAGGCTTACATAGGCCCTTGGGCCGATAGCCTAGTACCTACCTATGAACCTATGAACCTACAGACTGTATTAATTTCCAGCAATCAGGGAATGATGAAAGACAGGTATGAGATTCAAGCTGTTGTATCTGGGTGTCTTCAGAATATGTTTTTCCTGGAGAATAAAAGTAATTTTTGATGCAGAGCAGTATAAAGAGGAATGCAAAAGTTTGTTCAAGAAAAAGTGAGCCACCAAGCAGAAGGGGACTCTGCTTATGATTTTTCTGATAACAAAGCATGTGGAGGGACTTTGTCAGTGAAATCTTTTCCACTATTCGAAAGGAAAATGCTTCAGAGACAGAAAAAAACACAGGCGCTGACTAGAAAAATCTTGAGTACCTCAGAATTGAACTGGATGGAATCTGGAGTTGAGAGAATGAGATTAACAGGAAAAAGACCAGCAACATGAAAATGAGTGAATAAATGTGAGACTGCAAAGCATCAATTGCAAAATACTGCTGTATTAGAAAAAGTGGAAAGAGTGGACATTTGTTAATTTTGTTAAACTTGTTATGAGCTGAAGGGTATTTGCCTACTTCATGTCATTAATGTTTGGAAGGACACTGAGTGTAGGGGAAGGAAAGGGGTAACTGTAAGTAAAGCAGTTCCTGTTCTTAACAGTATATCCATGAAACTTTAATATAAATTGCATGTTTTATAGTAAAGCATTTTAGCTGTTCTTATAGGTTCATAGGTTCATAGATAGGTATTAGGCTATTGGCCCAAAGGCCTAAGCAAGCCTTGCCAACAATGTTCCCTGGCTTACACCACCCAAGAAAGTTAATTTCCTGTGCCTCTGTTGAGCAGAGCCACAGAAGTGATCCCCAGGGTGTATTTCCTATTTCCCATCCACTCATCAAGATTTTTCATGAAGAGTGCTAATAAGGAACTTTGCTTGACATAGAGACCAGGCTCATTCTTGTATGCAATAAAGGTTTGTTGTTTGTCTTTCGGCTTTTCCTGGTTAGGGGTCGCCACAGTGGAACTCCGGTCCACTAATGATTGGCAGTTGGTTTTTCTGGTGTTGAGTTGCCAGCCCGACGGCCAACCTTCAATGAAGGCACGCCCATTCAACGCATGTCTTTCGAACGCCCACTCGACCGCGGGGAGGACATGCAGACTCCACACAGAAGGCACTCCCAACCCAAGCCGAGAATCGAACGGGAGAACCTCTTGCTGTGTGGCAACAATGCTACCGCTGCACCACCGCGATAAAGGTACTGGGGTAAATAGATGCCTTTTTTCTCTTTTTCCTTTTTACTATTAAGAAATGTAGGCATTACAATGTTAAAAGAGAAAAAAAGTTATACAAAATATTGTTTAAGTTAATAGGCTCATGAGTCATTGAAGTTGGTAATGGGGTGAAAAAATACACAGATCATAATATATGTAGAGCTGGGGTTCCCTTCAGAATGCTGAATTTCCAAAACTTTGAATTTCATATATGATCAAAGTTTTGAAATCTCAAAATTCTAAACGGAGATCTGCATACAGCGTGGAACAGAATATTTCCCTTTTCCTCACTGTAGTGTGATCTTGGAGTTGGTATATTTAAATAGCGGTGGTGTGGGGGGAGCAGGGGGGCTTACCCCCCTCCAAAAACATTGAGAAACTCGGTTTTGTATTTTTTTGGATTCATTTCAGAGTTTTGTGATTTCAAAACTTTGATCATATGATCTCGACCATATGAAACTCGAAGTTTTGGAAATTCGACATTCTGAAGTGAATCCCTAGAGCTGATATGTTTTCTCTTACATTTGCACAGGTGAATGCCTTTTTGCTTAATCTAATAACAAAGTTTTAAGTGGAAATTGGAAACAAATAAATATGAGAGCACTGAATATAATGAAAATTTTCCTTTAGCAATAAAGGTTTCAGCATGCATTTAGAAGCCTGCAGCTGTGGACTGCATTTTTTTATCTTACACTGCTAAGCAGACAAGCTGATAAATAGGCAATAAAAAGCCAGAACACTGGTTTCTTCAAGGCTAAGATTTAATGTTTTCTGAAAGCATGCACATTGCTCTTTACATCTGAGAAGGGAATAAAGATAAAAAAAGAACAGACACCAATTAGTGTAAATAGAATTACAGGCAGTAACATGCATCTTAGCTTGGATAACCTCAATTTTAAGTTAATTAAGGCCTATGTTTGCAGCTGTCTATTTGAGACAATTGTTCCTATTAGGGGGGGGGGGGTTAAACTTCATTATTTGATGATGTACACAGTTTTGTGTGTTTGTATTAAGGTTACAGGTAACAGGGTTGTTCTGGGAGTGTATTTATTTATTTTTTGGATGCCAGTCATTAAAACAGATAGTCATGTAAAATGTGACAGAGGTTCCAGTGCTGATAAGAAAAATTTGTATAAAGGATTAACCTTCCAAACAATAGTGGGTGCATGTATCCCAAAAGCTAAAAATGGACATTTAAAAAAGCTATGATATATAATAAGTAGGAATAATGGTTGTGACACCCCAACACTGGCCCAGTAATCAAGGAGTCTCAATCCTCACCACTGGCAGCAGTGGGGAATGTACACACTGGGAGAATGACAAGTACACACACACACAGTAAAGTGCAACTTCCCCTAAGAGCACACAGAGATCACAGTCAGTCTGGGGCTGGTTTCTCCCTCTTTCTCCAGATCCCCAATAAGACTCCCCACCTGCACAGCTATAGAGTTGAAGTCTCAGCTGAGTGGCCAAGCTAAGACCTCCAGCACACTAACTGTCTAACCAGTGCTTTGTGTCTCTGCCCGAGTAGCTGACACACACACACACTGAGATTTGATTTATACACAAACACACACCTGGCAAAGGCTGGCACAGGTTTACTAGCCATGCCAACTTCTGCCACCACCTAACTCTTTATCAGCTACTTTAAGGCCCTTAGCAAAGGGTGTCCAGTCTTACTGTGTAATGTTACTATTAATCCAAATGGAAGTGTGACCAAGAGCAAGGCTACTAGGAGTAGCCCACAGTGCCACCAAATACATGTGCAAGTACTCTCAGAGCTTAAATATATCTCATAGATATTAGCCACTGTGACACTGCCAGCCCAGCTATCTGGAATTTTGTAAATAATCATATATCATTTGTGAATATCAACATGATTAGGTATATGTCCTAAACCTCAGGACAAGGCTCAGGGAACTCATGGGCTTGGCCCAGGAGAACCTGACAGAAGCCCAACAGCAGAAAAGGGTCTGGCATGACAGAAATGCTCAAGCTAGAGAGTATGCTCTAGGGAAGCAGGTAATGGTTTTCATTCCTGTCAGACACAACAAGCTACAGGCAGCCTGGGAGGGACCCTACAAGGTAGTAAGGAAAGTCAGTGATGTTAAATACATGGTAGAACTGCTAGGCAGCAGGCAGGGGGCACAAATTATACCACGTTAACATGATGAAACTGTACCATGATAGGGAGGCCTTTGTGCTGAGTATTTGCAGTGGATGGCAGGAAGAGTCTGAGGTTGATCTGGTGACTGATCGCATCAATGAGGCTCAGACTGACATCTCAGTGGAAGGGGTAGCAGTGTCCCAGCAGTTGTCCCCTACCCGACTGACATCTCAGTTGAAGGGGTAGCAATGTCCCAGCAGTTGTCCCCTACCTGAGTTCGAGAGCTCCGAGTAGTGTTACAGGTGTTTGGGGGCATGTTCATCGGGAAACCAGGGTGCAACCACCTGGTGCAACACCATGTGGATGCAGGACCCTTAGGGCCTATTAAACATCCCCCTTATAGGGTGCTTGAAAGAGTGAAAGAAACTCTGAGGGAGAAAATACAAGAAATATTGGAACTAGGGGTAATTCAGAAGTCCAGCAGTCCCTGGGCCTCCTTAATGGTGTTGGTACTAAAGAAGGATGGCAGCACCAGGTTCTGTGTGGACTACAAGAAATTAAATAGTCACACACAGTCAGATGCTTATCCCATGCTACAACAGATGAAGCCCTAGAGCAGCTGGGTGGGGCTAAGTATCTTTCCACTATTGATTTTACCAATGGTTACTGGCAGGTGCCCTTGACTCCTAGTGCTAGAGAGAGGTCTGCATTTGTGACTCCTTTTGGCCTGTATTCGTTCATGAAGATGCCCTTTGGGATGAAAAATGCCCCAGCAACTTTCCAGAGGCTGGTCGATTGTATCCTAGCCAGAGCAGGACATTTTGCCCTTGCTTTCTTAGATGATATTGCCATCTACAGCCATTTCTTGCAAGAGCACCTTCAGCATGTCAAGGAGGTGCTGGGCAGACTATAGAGAGCGGGGTTGACCATTAAGCCCAGCAAGTGTCAGGTAGGTATGGCAGAGATCTCCTACCTGGGACATATAGTGTGGAGTGGTAAGATCAGGCCAGAACCTGCCAAAGTGGAAGCCATTCAGGCATGGCCTGCCCCTGTTACCAGAAAGCAGGTGAGGGCATTCTTAGGGACAGCAGGGTACTACAGAAAGTTTGTCTCCAATTATTGTACCATAGCTGCTCCTCTCATAGACTTGACAAGGACAAACAGGCCAGATAAGGTAGTGTGGACCCCAGCATGTGAGCAGGCATTCCAGAAGTTTAAAGGAGCTTTGGGACAACCTTGTGTGTTAGCCAGGTCAGATAACAGCAAATAATTTGTTGTGCAGGTAGATGCCTCAAACCATGTGGTGGGGGCTGTACTTAGCCAAGTTTCTTAAGAGGGAGAAGAGAAGAGCACCCAATGGTATATCTCAGTCATGGCTCCAACTCAGGGTGGAATGCTATGCAGCTGTAGAAAAGGAATGCCTAGCCATAGTGTGGCCACTGCAGAAACTTCATCCTTATCTATATGGAAGGAAATTCACTATAGTTACAGAACACAGTCACTTAACATGGCTACATCAAGCCAGCCAGCAAAATGCCAAGTTACTAAGGTGGAGCCTAGGGTTGCAAGCATATGATATGACAGTGTAGCACATCAGTGGGATTAGCAATGCAAATGCAGATGGGCTCTCAAGACAGGGAATGGGATAAGGTATTCCCAGATAGGCTCAACTCTCTCAAGCAATGTTTCTCAATGGTCACTTGAAAAACTAGCTTGAGTTTTCGCGGGGGGTGGGGGGTGGGGGGAGGATTGAGACACTGCCAGCCCACCTATCTGGAATTTTGTAAATAATTATATGTCATTTGTGAGTATCAACATAATTCATATGCTTCTGTTACATTTGAACTATATGCTATGTGTATATTAAACTACTGGTGCAGAAGTGTGTGCTGAACAGGGTTTGAACAGTACTGAGCTATAAGAATGCAGCCACAGCACACCCTGCTAGAACATAGAAGATTAACTTACAAAACATCAAGAAAATAAGTTGAAATTAAGTGGTTTACGATGTGCTATAAAAGTTAGTTAATGCAGCAAGGAGACAGCATGTCTAGAGGTAGAAGTTTTTGTATTGCCTTTCAACAGAAATAATTACTAGGTTTCCAATGTAAAAGCATTTTATTGTTTTATGACTTCCGTGTTCTGATGTTAAAATTCTGTTAGTATCTGCTTAGCCTGGGAACTGAAGTCAGGTGACAAAGAGTGAAGTCATCCAAGCTACCCCAGCAGTAGTGTTTATTACTAATTTAAGAACTCTCTCAGAGAGAGACTGGGCATTTTGTATCTTGTCTTGGACCTAGAAATATCCACTCAGCACTTCTGCCTGAGTGTTGCCCGTAAGTAAGGCTTAGGGCATAGTATCTCTTAGATATAGATAGGAATGTAGTAAACATTAGTTTATATGTTTTCTGTATTCACTTTAAGACTATCCTGTAGTGTAGTTTTAAAATATTTCCTGTGATTTTGAACTCTGAAGTAACCGTGTTTGTTTTCTGAGTTTTGTCCTATTCTTTTATTAATTATTAAATTTATTTAAACATATCTTTGTGGCTGATATTTGTGAGACATATTTAAGCTCTTAGAGTACTTGCATATGTATTTGCTGATGCTGTACAAGCCACTCCTAAATAGCCTTGCAAGTCTTGGTCAAAACTACTATTTGGATTAATAATAACATTACACAGTAGGATTGGACACCGTATTTAAGGGCCTTATTGTAGCGGCTATGTAAGGGTGGCTGGTCACAGCTGGTACTACCTTATAGTCTGGGCAGAAGGGGGCATAGCTAGTAAACCTGTGCCAGCCTTTCCCAGGTGTGAGTGTGTGTGTTTGTATATCAATCAAATCTCAACGTGTGTGTGTCAGCTACTTGGGCAGGGACATGAATCCCTGGTTGGACAGAGAGGGTGCTGGAGGTCTTAGCTTGGCCAGTTGTCTGAGATCTTAACCCTATAGCTGTGCCAGTGGGGAGTCTTATTGGGGATCTGGAGAAACCAGCCCTAGACTGAGTGTGATCTCTGTGTGCTCTTAAGGGAAATTGTACTTTACTGTGCATGTACTTGTCATCTTTCCATTGTATACATCCCTCACTGTTGCCAGTGGTGAGGATTGAGGTTCCTTGATTACAATGATAGGTTTAAATATATTTAATAATAAAAGAACAAGACAATACTCGTAAGTAATTAGCTGCATCAGAGTTCAAGATCACAGGAAACATTTAAAACAACATTGCAGGACAGTCTCAAATAAAGAAAACATCTAAGCTATGCTTTATTATATTTCTATCAGAATCTAAGAGTTACTATGCCTTAAAAACAACCTTACAGAACAACATGCAGGCAGAAGTGGCAAGTGGATGTTTCCCAGCTGATGCTATCAGGTCAAAGACAAATACAAAATGCAGTCACTCTCTCAGAGAGTTCTTAAATTAATAACAAATGTTACTGCTGGGATACATGCAGCATGACATCACTTTTTGTCCCCTGACTTCAGTTCCCAGGTTTGCCAACAATTGCTAGAAACTGCTAGCATTTAGCATGCCCCTGTGAAAATATGTTGCCTTCAGATGTTTGCAGCTGCTGGAAAACATAAAACAATAAAACACTTACAAAACAATGCAGCAGGCTGCCTAGTTTTAGACATCCTGTCTCTTTGTTGCATTGAAACCATCTCTTTCATTATGTGGTTATAAAACAATTTAATTTCAATGATTTTCCTGATATTTTGCAAGTTAACCATTTGTTTTCCAGTTTCAACTGTTAAAAATATATACAATTACACAGCTACAATAATGGTATATACATTTCCATTCTAATCCAGCAGGGTACACTGTGGTCACACATCTAGGCTCAGTACTGTACAAACGCTATTCAACACACACCTCTGTACCAGCAGTTTAATATACACATAACATACAGTTCTAATACATTTGTAAGACAAACATATGAATCATTTTGATATTCGCAGATAACATATGATTATCTACAAAATTCCAGACAGTTCTGCTGGCAGTATCTCCTTCTTTCACACTTCTATACAAATCATATTAATATTCTCAAATGATATATATTTCAATTACAAAATTCCAAGATAGCTGGGTTGGGAATATTTCCTTTTGTGATAAATGTTCTCATAGGTGTAGACAAAAAGGAAAGAATATTTAATTATATTAAGAAATGCAGAGTGCAAACAGCAATGCTACAGTATACACGTCTGGAAAGAACTGAACGTGTGAAAATAATAATTGCAGATTTGTGGGCTACTGGAAAGGGATGAGGATTATCCTGGCATGTATTTATATTCCATTTAAAACTCCAATTATAGGGTTTAAAAGTGGGACAAATAAGCTTTCAGCAGGGCATATTTCTTATTGGTGAGGACTGGAATTTGATTTGCAACAAAGATGATGTATCTGGAGAGCCTAGTAGGAAAATATAACAAAAGAGGGTAGATTTCTTATGAAGTTTATGAAAATATTTGGTGTAGAAGATGCAAATTCAGTAGATGGAAAAATACATATTATTCTGCAAGGTACAATAATTGGGCTAAATTGGACAGAAATTATATTTTACATGAATGTGTGCATTTAAGTGAGAACTTTGGCAGACATCCAATAAGTATTATAGGTCATGCGCCAGTAATTGCTTAGGTAAAAATGCAGGGAAATGTAGTAAAAATGAGACTCTGGCACTTCCCCATCCACCTGTTAAAAAGAGAGGAATTTAAGGAATTGGTAGTGGAAATTTGAGAGTTATAAGGAAGATAGAAAGTTCTCCAGAGTTATAGCTAGTGAATGGCATAAAATGAAACTGGAGTTTACAAATGAAATTAAATGAAATTGGAGATTACAAATGAAATTAAATTAGAGATTACAAATGGGGTAGAAATAAAAGAAAAAGTGTTCTGGTTAAGAAGTAACAAGATTTATTTAGAGGCACTGACATACTATAGAATAAGGGGATCTCACAGAGGAAGAATATATGCAATTGCAGAGTGCAAAAGAGAAAATAAGGGAGTACTTGGATAATATGCATGAGTTTAGAAGTATTGCTTCTAAGCGACATTTTTTCTAATAAATCCAGAACAAAATACTTTGGCACAACAACTTAGTCAATAGAAAGTAGAAAGGCTTGTTGCCAAACTTAGGAAGCCTAAGACAAGAAAAATAACCAGAGTTCCTAACAGTTATTAAAAATATTTTAAAAATTGTATGAAAATGTATATAAAATAGAGAAGTGGGGAAATCGTGAAAAAGCACAAGTGGAAATATTTATGGAAGACTTAACTATGTCAAGGTTAGAGGTAGAGACTCAGCAATTAATAGTTAAGGTAAGATATGAGATACAAATGGTGTATAACCAATCTACAGGAAATTCACTGGGAATAAATGGTATTTGAGTGGAAATTGGGAGGTTAGAAGGGAAAAAAGTGATAAAGATCTGGAAGGTTTCATTTAACAGGATTTTAAAAGAAGGGGAAGCACCAACATCCTGGAAAAAGAAGCTGTGGTGGCTGTAATACCTAAAGACAGTAACGACTCATCAGATCATGATTACAAAGTATTTATGTTAATAATGGCTAAAAGAATGGCAAAAGTGTTGCCAAAACTGATATATATATGGATCTGTGTGGTTTTCTGGAATGGAGGCAAACATCTGACAACATTAAAAGAACAATGCTGATTCAGTGGTAAGCAGAATACAAGAAAACACTGCTGTTGTTGTTGGGTCTTGAAGCAGTGAAAGCATTTGACAGAGTAAGCTGGGATTTTATCAATAGGCATTGGAAGCATTCCCATTTCCTGATACAATAATAAGGTTAATTAGGAGGATATATGAGGGGTATGAGCCCAAAATTATAGTGGGAGGGTTCCTGTCTGATATACTGTATCTGAAGACAGGAGCCAAGAAGGAGTATCCTCTTTTACTTTTGCTATTCACATTATATTTAGAACCACTGGCAAAGAAAATAAGGGACTCAGAAGTTCAGGGATATAATTGGTATGGTAGTCAAGAAAAGTTGGCTTTACTTCCAGATGGTATTATTTTGTGCCTAGTCAAACCAGAAAAGGACATTTCAATGTTGTGGAACATTCTGAGGCAGTTCCAGGTTTTCTTTTTTTCAGGATATAAAATTAATGATGATAAAGCAAAGGTTATAGCTGTAAACTTTGTTCCCAGAAACATTTTATTTATTTATATTTGTTGACCGGGAGTGTCCGACTGGACGTAGGTTCATTTTCAGCAGTGGCCCGGGGAGAAAATCTCCACAGTTAAAATAAACAGACAGTAGTTACATTAGATTACATAGTGATTAACAATTTACATAGCTATTACTTACAACATATTTACAGATGAAGAATACATCAGTAGACAACTAGAATCTTTACCTGTGAAGTACATAACAGACATTAACAAATATTACAATAAAAAGTTCCTGCTGTATAATAAGTACTGGCTTATGAGCATCTGAGCTTGCTATAGTCAAAGTAGTTAGTGGAGTGGAAAGAAAGGTAGTGGTTGTATGGGGAGGGTGATATTAGAGTGGGAGTTGCAAGGGCATAGCCAGCATGGTTTTTAGGTCACTTTTAGTAAAGTTTTGAAGCAGGTGCATGATGGTATGGAGGTACTTGTGAGTGGGAGGGAGTTCCATAATTTGGCTATGGTGCAAGAGAATAGTGTTTCACCAGCAGAGTTATTGGCTTTAGTGATCTGCAAGTGATTTTTGTTGCTGGATCTTAGTGGTCTGGTGGTGCAATAGGGTTGGAGTAGATTCTGGAGGGATGGGACATTTAGTGGATGATTTACTAGTTTGTGGGTGAGTGAGAGTTGATACCATTGAAGGAGGTGAGGGAGTTCAAGCCAGTCCAGTTCAGAGAGTGAGACAGTGGTGACTACGGTAGGATGCCCCTGTGGCGAATTTGTCAATTTTGTTGTAGCAGGTCTCTAGCTTGTTTAGATCACATTGCCTTAGGTTGGTATATATTGGACAGGCATAAACTAGGGTGGAGATAAGGTGGGAATTTGCTATTGAAATCTTTGCTGCTTTGGTGAGAAGTTGCTTATTTCTGTATAGTGCTCCTAGTTTTTTGTGGACTTTTTTTATGGTTAAGGATATGTGAATGTCAAATTTTAGTTTATTGTCTATTTCCACTCCAAGCAATTTGGTGTGTTTAGTTGGGTATATAGTGGTGTCTTTTGCTGTGATGTTAAAGTGAGAGTTGTTTTGAGTATGTTTGGTGGGTTGGAAGATGAGTAGTTTAGTTCTGTTTGGGATGAGCATTAATTGGGCATCGGATAACTAAGTTTCAACACAGGAAAAGGCTTCCTGTGTGACTTTTTGCAGTTTTAATATGAAATGGTTCAGCAATACCCATATTTATGGGGACATGATAAAGTGAAGTATTTAGGAGTATGTGTTAAAACGAATTATGTTATGGCACTTAAGAATATCTGGGAAGTGACTAAACAAAAGATAATACAAAAAGTGAAAAACTGAAAGCTTTTGCCTATGGATATGGACACCAACTAGAAGAGAAGCTGTAGATAGTAATTAATAAAGATCTAAAGAATTTTATCTGGGATGGGAATAGTGCAAGAGTCAAGTGGGATAAAATGATCCTTCCAAAAGAAAAAATGAGGTTTAGTATTACTGGATTTGAAGGGATACCTTAGAGTTACACAGGTAAGGCTCATATACATAACACAAGCAGAAATCTTCAGTTCAAAGTGGAAAGGGATGATGGTAAAGAATAGGGGAGGTAATTCAAGAAATACAGAAAGAGTGGGATTTTGGACACAGATCTTTAAAGAGAAAACCAGTCATACAAATTGTTATATTCATAAAGTAGCAGAAAGCGTACGAAGAGCTAAGACTATACAGGACTAGAGAAAGGAGATTCTGCCACTTGGGATGACTGCAATTAGGAGTGCAGGGTAAAGGCAACAGGGGACTGGAGTTTACTGGAGGAATCTGAAAAGGAGTCAAGGTAATGATAACAAGTTAATTAGAGAAGGAAAGGTAATAGAATGGAAGAGGCCAACAAGAAATTTGGACTGCAAGATAGAGATTGCCTTTCCTATCAGGGATTAATATCAGAGTTATCGAAAACAAAGAAAGGAATATGTGAATTCTAAATGAAAGACCTGCACTGGTTGAGTTTTTAGTTGGATCTGTAACAAAAACTAGGGCAAAGAAAATACTGCAAAATAACTATAGAAATCAATCAAAGGAGGTCAAACATATTTGTAAGAGAGAGATCTGATAATGAATTCACAAAGAATCAGTTGGATAACAAATGTATGGCTCCCATTATGGAACAAAATGCTGAAAATTTAGGATTTTTGCCTGGAAGTGATGGGATATGTACTTTTATAACAGAAGCAGACTCCAAAGATTGTTTCCTTAGGTAGATGGCAATTGTTGGAGGTATATTAGAGGAAGAAAGAGGTACCTGTGAGCATATGTTCTTGGAGTGTAATGAGTTGGCAGACTTTAAAAATTCCCAAAAGAGTACTCTGCCAGGAATACTGGGCAAGCAAATGAGTGTAACTAAGGAAATGTCAAAAGTACAAAAAAGCACAGGTACACGGCCGCCAGTATTTGATAAAACGTTTTAAACCCCTAAAGATAAAAGCTTTCATACATATAGTTGTGCTTCTTCAGACCAAAAAACAATCAAAAAGCACTACAATATATTTAGTTAACAATTATCCAATTAAACAATCCATGACATAATTAATTTAACTTCATTCATATTAAATGATTCTACTTAAAGAGACTATGTGCCTTTAAAACAGGCTTAATGGAAATTTTCCCATTCAAGCCAGGAACTTTTATCAGCTTGCATTTTTATTATCCCGTGTAATTCCTTCTTCTCTATAAAATTTCTTACACCCCCACCCCTACTATTTACTTGAATCAAATCCTTAATTTTCTAGAGTTTCTGTGATTTAAAAAGCTTGTTTCAGCTACATATTGTATTTATTTTACTGCCTGCACTTTAACAAAGTAGTTTTTGTGTTTAAGTTACCTGTTTAACTGTTGTCGGCTACACACTCAAGTGTGATAGCTATTTCTGTGCATTTAAAGTGTTTTTTTGATTGTATCTGCTTTATTTTCTGAAAAAAACAAACAAAAAAATCCTGCCTTTCTAAGCTAGTTTAGTTCAGTTTTCAGGTTAGTGCTAAATTCAGGGGTGTGTTACAAGTTTCTGTGCTTGCCCATACCTTACTTAGATAGAAAGAACTATGATGTGGATAGGTTTAAACAAGAACTTGGCTCCAGGGGATATAAAAAGGCTGAAATAGACAATAATGTTGGGGAGTGTGTAAAACAAAGACAAGGGAAGGGTAGGGCTTATTTTAATGAACAGTCTCCACAAAACAATTTTCAATCAGTTAGATCCCAAGAGAGACATGTTCCCCTCTCTATACATTATACAAGTGATGTTTCAGGTATTTTGAATATTGTAAGGTCTAATTGGTCTCTCTTACACATAGATGATAATATAAAGCAAGTAGTGGGTCAACAGCCGAATGTTGTTTTTAGAAATAAGAAGTAATTAAAAAAGCAATTGTGCTATAAAGAAAACAAAAATAAAAATAAACGTGGAATCATCAATTGCAGGCTATGGTACACATAGATGTAATTGTTGTAATTTTTGTATTTTGATTAATAGTTTATCAGTACTTAAGACATCCAGTTACAGATTATGAGTTTAGGTTTAATCTACGAGCCACTTGTCGAACAAGAAATTTAATTTATTTAGCTTGCTGCCAAGCCTGTACTTGTTTTTATATTGGCAAAACAAACAGGTCCTTGATGGAGCAAATGAGGGAACACTCATATTGTATGAATGTGGGGGGGACACGCAATGCACTTGCTAAGCGTTTTATTGAAAAGGGAACTTTACATTCTTTTACATTTATGGTAATTTATTTGATTAAAGTAAATAGTAGGGATGGGGATGTAAGAAATTTGACAGAGAACAAGGAATTACATGGGATAATAAAAATGCAAGCTGATAAAGTTCCAGGCTTGAATGGGAAAATTTCCGTTAAGATTGTTTTAAAGGCACGTAGTCTATTTAAATAGAGTAATTTTAATATGAATGAAGTTTAATTAATGATGTCATGGATTTTTTAATTGGATAATTCTTAACTAAATATATTGTAGTGCTTTTTGATTGTTTTTTGGTCTGAAGAAGCACAATTATATGTGTAAAAGTGCTTACCTTTTAGTGATTAAAACATTTTATCGAATACTGGCGACCATGTACCTGCACTTTTTTGTACTTTTGACATTGTGTTTTGGTTTCTTAAGCACAGTTTATACCTTGGAGAGCATCTTTGTTGTATAACTAAGGAAATAATTTTTTGAGCTGGGATACAGGATCTGAATTAACTAAACTTAGTAAAAAGTCTTGTTAATTTTAATTTTGGTGGATGCCAAAAAGGCAATTACAAGAAAATAGAAATCAAAGTCTAAAGCAAACATACTTGAAGTAGTGAATATTGTAACAAAGATAAAAGACCAGGAAGTGGAATCTTTAGGAAATGGTTGGAGTAAATTACAAAGATAAAATGGAAATTGTGGGAGCAATACATGCAGAAAAAATGTTTGTAGGAGGAATGAGATTTAAGAGTAGACAGGAATTGCACAATTTATGTAATGTTGGTTTTATTATATTGTATAGAACAATATATGTTTGTAAATGTGAACTTGTTAATATGGTTTGATTAATTTTATATAAATGTGAGTTTGCCTATGTCAGAAGTAACAATGCAATAATGGTGTTTAAATATATAAATATATATATATATATATATATATATATATATATATATGTGTGTGTGTGTGTGTGTGTGTGTGTGTGTGTGTGTGTGTGTGTGTGTGTGTGTGCAATAAATCAGTTTCTCATTTGTAGATCTTAAACTTCTCAGGACTTAGCATGTTCCTTATCATACACTTTCATATGCAATCCCTTATTACATTTTGCTAATAAAGGTATGTTGTTTATGTCCTTCAGCTGGAGAGCTTTTGCTTAAGTCAGAGTTTTCCAAAGACAGTACAAGCAGGCTTCCTTTATTAGTAGTGACACCGTTTCTGTTACCACATTTAGATTCTTACTGAACTATCTTTGCTAAGGTTAAAATACTGTGTAAGGTCATTTCTAACTTTATCTGTACCAAAATAACGTCTTTGTACACATGCTGGGCAGTGTGAGTCAGACTAATTGCCTTATAGTCCTCACCATTGATTAGATCACAGCTACTGTGTTCCCTGGCTATTCAGTGCTGTGTAATATTTTGCTGCCATTAATTTCCTTCCTGCTTTGCAGTATATTTAGATCCTCTCTGTATTATGTCCCAGTGGCTCTTGATTTTATACATAATCTGCTCCCATGTATATATTCTCCAAGAAGGTCAGAGACAGGTACAGCTGATTTAATCATTTTGGTCATCTTTGTATAATCTTTGCTTTTTGTACCACTTTGTGCAGAGTTGTTCTTAATGCTATATTTTATTCTGCTGATTGTTTGGTTGCATGCATAACATTCATGGCTAATTAGTATTATTTTCAGTTTTATCCTTTCTGCTTAACTATGATCTAGTCGTCACCTTTTCTGACATGCATCATGTGCATTGACTTGTTTTTGCTTATTTTATTTAATTGTTTTTGCTCTTATTTTGTAAGCTTTGGTTGTTGAGCTCTGTAGTCTGTTAACATTGTTCCTTTGTAGATGAGCTGTTCTTGCTTGGCCTTCATGCTATCTTGAGGCTAATGTACATGGTTAACAAGCTGATTTTCTGTACTCCTCCTTGGTATGCTTTGTATATCTTTATAGCTGCCTCTAACAATTACAACTGCTGTTAACAACTATTCAACAATGCACAGAAACTTTAATGCAATTATTTTAAACCCCTTCCTGTTCAAGTTAATTGGCAAGACAGGCATCATAGTCCCACTATTGTGAACCCTCCCCACACCCTCTGTAAGACACTACCACTAAAAATTTACTGCAGATAGAAAGTGCTCTAGATCACTTTCTCACATGTAGTATTTTAACTTACCAGTACCTGCCTGCACTTGTGTGTGTTATTCAAAGTAGCTCCTAGTTTTGGTTTATGACCTGCAGCTAGGTGATACTGACTTATGTCAGAATTTCCTTTACACAATTCAAGTGGTATTCCTTAATCAGCAGCAATATCCTGTTTCTTTTCCTGCTTTTAGATTCATGTTGCACCATCTTTAGTTAGGTTATTCAAATGCTATGTTAATTTTTATCTTATTTCTAGGAAACAGAGCAGCTTAACTCTACTAAACAGTATAAATCAAGAGATGCTCCACATGTGCAGACTGATTGGCTCACCTTGCTTACAACTAGCTGGCCTACCTTGTTCCTCTACCACCTGTTCCAAAGCCAACTTCCCCATACTTAACCTTAAACGTTTATGCACCCCTCATTATTAAATAACATCTAATTTTAGGTTAATATGTGACATAACAATATGAGCACTATATGTAATATAATCTTAATGACAAATACATTTAATTTCCTTGTCCATCCACACTTCCACAGATTATTCCTATTTACAGTTTAATTAAGTTTATTGTCACTCTTTGGCCATTTGTAATTAATCATGTGCAAAAATAATTTATACAGAATAATCAGTCAGTAAAGCAAATGCTGTTATAGCTATGATTACACAACCTGCAATTAGCAGCAATACATTTTAGTACTTTCTACTTCTCCACATACTGCTATGAAGCTAACACTCCCAACCAAAAACTGCAAGCCACCCCCACTTTTAATAATTTCTATAACATGGTAGAAAACTCTTAAATCAAGCAGTTTTGCCTACAGATAGGTTAGTTAAAAAAATACACTACCTTCTTCAAAATAAATTTTCATCCACGTTCAGTCTTCTAAAACAAATCAAAAATCATCATAACAATTAATTTTCTTTAATATGTTTGGCTTCTGGAGACTTATACCCTGGTCCAGGTGTACAGTTAAACTCAAACAAGCATGCATACACTTTTTATTTCAATACTGCAGTCAACCTAGGCAGCAAAATAAATTATAAATGGAACAGTCTAGAAATATGGATGATCCAGCAATGCAATCAAAGTTCTAGTCATGGGTTCCAGCCTTTTCATAGTACCACCACTGTTCTTATGTCATTCTCTCATACAGTAAACTGCCATAGAAGTAATGGGAAATATGTATCTGCAATCTTCCTAGACCTCCCTAAGACCTTTGACATGGTAAATCACGGTAAGCTTATTACTGCTCTTACCAAACTAAATCTTAGTAATAACACCATAAGCTGGTCCCAAAGCTACTTAACAGGCCATCAGCAAGCAGTTCAATGGCAACAGGAGCTCCCCTCCCTTATACCAGTCACACTTGGGGTTCCTCAAGGATCCATCCTTGGACCCTTACTGTTCTCCATTTTCACAAACAATCTCCACTTTCAGCATGTCTCAGTCATCCAATATGCAGATGATTCCATATTATTCTGTGCCACATCTTCCTTTCTGGAACTACTGTCATTAACCCAAGACTCCTTTCTCTCTGTTGAAAAATGGTTCACAGACTCACAACTAATACTTAACCCTAATAAAACACGACTCATCATCTTTCAGCCTACATGACATACATCAGACATTCCCTCATTTAATATCATATCCTACTATAAAACTATCATCTCTCCTGTTATTCCCACCAAACTATTGGGGGTGGAAATTAATTGTAACATGAAATGTGATATCCATATCTCCCATACTGTAAAGAAGGTCCACAAAAAATTGGGCATCCTCTATAGAAATAAACATTTTTTTCAGAAAAACCACTAAGGCCACAATATCATGTACACACCTTGTCTTAACACTCCTGTATGCCTCCCCATTCCTATTAAATTTCAGAAAGACAGATATAAAAAAAACTGGAGTCATGCTACAATAAAATTTCCACGTTTGCCACTGATACCCCATACAAAATGTGCAAGCTTAGTCCTGAAACCGCTCAACTGGCTAAAACTTCCACAGCTCCTCCTTTACAACCAACTAACTTTATCCCATAAAATTCTTTACCTCCCAGAAAAAAAAAAACTCCATCACTACAAAATCTATTATAGCCCTACACCAGTGACAGGATACATTGATCTAATAATGAACACTTACTTAAAGTGTCTAAAGTCAACAATACAGCAGGGTCATCCCTCCTCTCTTATTACATTGCCAAAAAATTGAATACCCTACCCCTTGAGATAACATCTAATACCACCTTAGTACAATTAAAAAAAATGCTAAAAGCATACCTTGCAGGAACATGGCTGTGTAACTATGTCAGTACATCCTAGTCCAATATCCACCTTTCCTTCAATACTCTATTGGAAATATCCATACTAACAATGTTACAAGCATCCATACTAACAATGACAGCTATCTTCATATTAACTTTCACTATGATTGCTATAGTATTCTGTCACTACTTAGAACAGATCCTCTATCTTGAAAGGATCTACTTCTCATGAATTCTGTTCTACTATAGATATCTCTCTAAAAATGATGTTTTTAATTTGTACGTGCTGATGTTCATAGGTTCATACTAGACTATCTGCCCTAGGGCATTTATAAGCCTAGCCAGAATGTGTTCGGCTTTCGCCACCCATTTTAAATTAATTTTGCTATGCCCTTTTTCGAGGTTAGTATACTGTGCCTCTGTCTAACAGTGACACAGAAGTGATACCCGGGTTAAACCTACGATCTCCCATCCACTCATCAAGATTCCTCTTGAAGAGAGTCAATGAGGGACTCTGCCTAACCTGGACTGGGATTTTATTCCAGAGTGAAAGGAGCCTCTGGGTTATGAATCTGTCCCTCCAGCATGTCCTATTTATTTCAGTGCTGAGGTTCAAGTCTCTCGAGCGCGTAGCTCGATGGGATTTGGATTTTCTGAGGTGCAGCATGTCCATTAATTCCGGGTTGGACATGGCTTTATACGTCAGGCTCAGATCGCCCCTGAACAGATGGTATGCCACTGAGTAGAGCTGGAGTTTCTTTAACCGGGCAGCATATGGCATCTGTTTGAGCCCTTTGATCCTCTTGGTGAGATACTTTTGGGGTCTTTCCAGTTGCTGCAGGTGTCTGGTAAGGTACATCCCAAAAGGGGCATTGTACTCAATTATGGGCCTGATGAGGGATGAGTAAAGAGGCACGATGACCTCCCCTGATCTAGATGTGAATCCCTTCATGATTAGGTGGGCTATATAAAATGTTTTTCTAACCACTTTGGCCACATGGTTGTCAAATGAGAGACTGCTATCAACTTGGGTCCCCAGGTCTCTAATTACTTCTTTTGTACTTAATGGATTACCACCTATGTGGTAATTTGTGGGCACTTTGTTTTTGCCAAATGGGATGACTATTCACTTTTTGGCGTTTAGCTTGAGGCCATGGCTCTGGCACCAGTTGTCTGTTTCTATGAGGCCCTTTTGGAGGATGCTTGTGTCAGCTGGAGAGTCGATTATGGTGCCCAGTTTGCAGTCATCTGCGAACTTGGTCAGCCACAGTCCTTCCGTGTTGGCCTGTACCTCCGAGAAATATATACCGAACAAGAGAGGTCCCAGGACTGAGCCTTGTGGGATGCCACTTGTAACTGGTTTGGTGTCTGACATGGCTCCAGCAATTCTAACCATGTGGGTTCTGTCCTTGAGCCAGTTTGCAACCCATCTAGTGACATAGGGGTTTATATTTAACCTGGTGAGCTTAGCTATAATGCCCGAGTGGAGTATTGTATCGAAGGCTTTTGCGAGGTCCAGGTAGGCTGTGTGGACCACCTTCCCCTCATCAATGGCCTTGTTGACTGTTTCAAAGAAATCAACCAGGTTTAAGAGGCAGGATCTGCCCTTAACAAAGCCAAACTGGGTAGGATCCAGTGTCTGTAGGTCCCCAATATCTTCATTTATGAGGTCCATGATGATCCTTTCCATAGCTTTGCAGACCAAGCTAGTCAGGCTTATGGGGCGATAGTTTCCAGGATCCGTTGAGGCACCACCTTTGTGGAGAGGGACCACTGTTGCTGTACGCCACTCTTCGGGTACATATCCTGTAGTAAGGCTGAGATTGAACAGTAGTTTTATGTTTGGGTTTAGCTCTTCTTGGAGTTCATGTAGGACGCAGCCCGGGACACCGTCTGGTCCCATTGATGCTGCATTTTTTGCTTTGGAGAGGGCGGCTGTTACCTGAGCATCTGAGATGTCAGGGGGGGCAGCACTCTGCTGGGATAGATATTTGCCCTTTTGGTGGGGAGGGGGGGGGTTTGCGCTGAACCTGTCAGCTAGGATGTTGTCTATGTCTGTGGGTTCGGTGTATTTTTTGTCATTTTGGACTAATTCTGAGCATATCTGGGAATTCCCACCCAGGTTCCTAACATAACTAAAGAAAGCCTTGTGATTATCCTTAGTGTCCTGTGCAATTTTTCTCTCAAAGCTGGCCTTAGACGATTTTATGAGTGCTTCATGATCATGTAACCTGTATTATGCTGTGTGAATAATGTATAAACAAAATAGTCAGATTTATTATATTGTGTAAAGTTTCTTAAATATGGAGCTTTTCTTCCTGGGCCTCTGCTGAAAAAGGACTTGTGTCTAGTTGGACTTTTCCATTAACCAAATGCAAAATAAATAGTTATCACTAAGAGTGGCTAGAAAGAAATCATAGTGCCTAAGCCTACACACTTTTTTGGCTGTAGGTTATGAATACAATAAGGTGACAATATCATGGTATTCAAAGATGCTAATCTCTCACCATTACTAATAAGAAAAACAATGAAGCAACTGAAATAACGTAGACTGATTCATCATACAAGTAATACTAGGTGGTCATACAGATCTGTTTATTTCAGTAATCTATATTTCTCCCCACTCATCAAAAACTTTATCTATGACACTGCAAATTAACTCTTCAAATTCTCAACAAAATAATTCAACAATTTTGGAGATCTAAGATTTATTGGACAGCCTTGCATAAAGTGCAGCTCACAAGTTTTCTAACAGTGTTAATCCTGACTTAAGTTTTGTACACTAATCATCATAGTCCCAATTCTGGAAGAGATTCACAAAGGAAAAACAATGCAACTGACTCCAGTATTTTAATTGAGCAATGTCCCAGTTTTTCAGTATGATCTCTTAAGTTTCCATGTGTAATTATTTCATCTAGATGTCTTAAAGAATGTGTGGAATCAGTCCTCTTTTCTGAAATTGATGAATGAATTTATCTACCCTCAGTGATTCCGTCACGTCCCTCCTCCAGGCCAGTAATCAAGAAGCTTCAATCCTCACCACTGACACCAGTGGGGGATTTTCACTTAGAAAAAAGATAGATACACACAGTATTTTTAGATGCAGTTCTCTGCACCAAGCACAGTTTGACTTAAGAGCACACAGGGAGCACACCCCACATCTGGGGCTGGGTTTTCCTCTCCAGGCACCAAATAAGACTTCACCTTTCTCTCTGCAGAATTTCTGCTCTGTGTCCCTGTTCCAAGTACACATATTTACTAGCTCTGTCACCTCCACCCAGACTATAAGGTAGATTCACTGCCACCAGCCAGCTACTTTAAGGCTCTTACCAGGGTACTAAATTACCCCTAGTAAAATTAATACTATACAAATGGTAATGTTTGACCAAGCGGTAAGACATTCAGGAGCATGAAACCACAATGCCATTACTCTCAAGGGTTAAAATATTTTCTAAAAGACCAGCCACACTAAAAGGTTTAAATATATTTAGTAATAAGTAATAAAATAGAAAACATGAAAATACTGAATATCTATTTACAATAAACACCAGAGTTTAAATTCACAGGAAATATAAAAACAACACAGCTGGAAAGATTCAGACAGATACAGGAAAAAATAGTATTTAACTACTCTTACTATGTTTTCCTAACTGACTGAAGAATTACTGTTCCATACTTACTTGCTAGAGCAAGGTAAGATGAAGTGGATGAGTGTATTTGTTGACAGTTCCAGTAACAAAGTGCAGAGAGTCTTCTGACACATCTCTTACTAGTATTTAAATAATTTCAGCGCTGGCTATAGAATGACATCACATCTGGTCTTCAGATTCTGTGGTTCCTACACTACTCCTCTGACTAGAAGCTGAACCAGGATCTAGCACAGATGTGTCACAATACACCCCTAGAGCTTTGCTAAGGCATCTTCCAGCATCTGGAGACACTAAAACAATTCCAACCAGTTCATACTTCCTAGAGAGACTAACTAGCCATTTTCTGGCACCTCAGGTTAGCAATTAGTTCACCACTAAGGACGATAAGAGCCCAGGCCTTTTCTAGACATTGAGACTCTGGCTCCATTCAGGCCGGTGAGATAAAATCTTTACTGCCTAAGCCAAGTCATTAAATTTCTGGCCATTTTTCTTAAGGTAAACTGAGCTGAGCTTAACCCTTCTCCTGCTAGCATCCTCTGTTAACATATATACATTTCCTCAGTTACAACAGTACAGTCTGATATAAATATATATTTATTTTCTGTCGAGCAGGACCCACTATTGATACATTTTTAACACAAACACCTGTACAAATCAGTTTGATTTACAAATGACATAAAATTCTTTACAAAACTCCAGCTAGTTATGCTGGCATGTGTTACACATGCACTGCCCTACTCTCTTTGGCATAACTGGCACTACCTCATATCATCACATCTCTCCCCTATGAAGACTTAAGCTAGTTTCTTAAGTGACCCTGTAGAAATGTTGCTTGAGAGAAATGAGCCTGTCTGGGAATACCTTAACCCATACCTTGTCTTGAAAACCCATCTACATTGGCATTGCTGACCCCACTATGGTGTTGCACTAGGTGGGTGCATCCAGGATTCCCAATGAACATGTCCCCCAAACTTCTGTAACCCTCCTCAGATTTCTCAAACCTGGGTAGGGGATAGCTGCTGAGAAATTGCTACCCATTCCACTGAAGTGTCAGTCCAAGCTTCAGTGAGGAGTTCAGTCACCAGATCCCACTCAGACTCCTCCTGCCACCCACTGCAAATACTTAGCACAAGGGTCTCCCTATCATGGTATGGCATCATCATGTTAACATGATACAGTTTGTGCCCCTGCCTCTTGCCAAGCAGTTCTACCATGTAGTTAATGTCACTGACTTCATTACAACTTTGAAGGGTCCTTCCCAAGCTGCCTGTAGCTTATTGTGCCTGACAGGAATGAGCACCATAACATGCTGCACCACAGCATACTCTTGGGCCCGAGCTTTCCTGTCATACCAGACCTTTTTCCTGCTGTTGGACTCCTGCCAGATTCTCATTGGCCCAAGCCCATGAGCTCCCTAAACCTTGTCTTGAGGTTTAGGACATATGCCACAACAGAATCCTTATGAGATTCACACTCACCCTTCCGCTCGTCATGAATCAAATCCAAGATCCCCCTCAACTTATGCCCATACAGTAACTCAAAGGGTGAAAAAACTGTGCAATACTGTGGAATCTCTGCAAATAGCAGAAGGGACAAATATTTGTCCCATTCTCTCTCAAACTGGTATGTAAATGCCCTTAGCATGGTCTTTAGTGCAGAGTTTAACCTCTCCCCAAGACCATCAGTTTCTGGGTGGTATGGGATTGTCTTTAGGCTCTTCACCCCACAGAGCTCCCACAGACAAGCCAGCAGGTCTGACATGACATTGACACCTCTGTCAGTCAGTATTTCTCTCAGGAAACCTACCATGCTGAAAATCTCTAGCAAAGCATTTTCCACCTTCTCTGCATGGATGGAGGACAGAGCCACCACATCAGGGTATCTAGCAGCATAATCTACTACAACTAGGGTATATTTCTCCCTTGTGGAACTTGGGGTATTCAGAGGCCCAAATATATCCATAACTCCTCATTCACAGGCAAAGGCATCAAAGGAGCTTTGGTCTTGTCTTCTACCTTGCCTACATTTTGGCACTGCTCACAGGTCCTGCAGTACCTTGTTACATCCCTTGCAGTCCCAGGCCAGTGAAGGTTCTGCACAATACATCTCTTGGCTCACTTTATGCCCGTATGTCCTGCAAAAGGAATGTTATGGGCTATGGCTAGAAATGCCAGACTGTAGGCTCTAGGCACTGCCAACTGCTGTATTACCTCACCCTCTAGCTCTCCTTCAGGGGTCCACTCTCTATATAGTAACACTTTGTTCCAGTGTACAGACTCCCCTTTTCCTTGAGAATCAGGTGCCCCCTTAGCTACCTCCCATAAGCTTCATAATGTGGGGCATGAAAGCTGAGCCTGTCTCAACTATCTCTGTGACCCTTCCCGGTTCCCTTTCCACAGGAACCTAGTATCATCTGACAGTGGTACCTCACTATCAGCCTGAGTACTACCACTCACCTCTGTTCTTGTAGTCATCAGTACCTATCAGCAGCTATGGCTCACCTTCACGGTCACTGCTACAGGTTAGCTCCCTCCCTGAAATAGCCACATCACAAGCCCCAGCTTCAGGTATGGAGTCTGTCTGGTTCCCCCCCAGGCTACCAGACCCACATGCCTGTCTCTAAGCCTGACTGCATGTATCTCCATAAACATGAGGTACTGCATTATCAAAACCATTACCTGTCAAGACATTTGCAGGGATATCCTCAGACACACAGACTTGGCTGCTTTCTTTTCTAATCTCCCAGTCAAGGTGAACCCTGGCCGAAGGTATTCTGAATGGGTTCCCTCCTGAAGATCTGACTGGAGAGGACTGCCCAAGCAAGTACTACTCATCTTTAGCCACTGCAGGCTTCACATGGTTATGTCAGAGGCTGTATCTATCTCTTAGCAGTGGCCTGTTTTCCATCCACTAAGATAGAATACAGACTCTGGTAATAGTTTGGTACCCCTGTTGTCTCCAGACAACTTACAACTGGCATACTGCTATTCTCACTTGTGGCTCCCCCACCTTTTGTTCCTCACCTTGCATCAGTAAACATTTGTATGCTACATGGCCCTCTGGTTACATTTAAAACATCTAAACCTTGATCCTAGCTATGAACCTGAACTAGTGGCTTCCCCTGTTACTGGTGGACTCTGTTGGGGTGGTTTAGGCTGCCCACCATGGGTTCCCTTGTATCCATGTGCAGCACTGGGTATCCACTTCTTGTGCAGTGGTGCTCTGCTTGCTAAGTAGAGATCCCCTTTTCTCCCCAGCTCATCTGCAGAGTTACACTCCCAGTCTGCCAACCAAATTCTTATGTCATCAGGCAAAATGTTAAGGGCTTGTTTCCTCACCAAAAGGTCTGCCAGCCTTTCAGATGTGGTGACCTGACACTCACTCACCCACCTATGGAAATAAGTGCTTAGCTCAGCAGTATAATCACATATACTTTCATCTGCCTTACGTCTATGCTCCTGAAACTTTTTTTCTGTTAACTTTAGATGTTACCTAAAAAGATTACAATAATTGTTTAACCTTGTCATAATTTAAACAATCAATATCAGACAATTTAGAAACAGCAGTTACAGCTTTATCATGGGGTAAGTGGGTCAGGAATCCTACCCAGAGCACTTGGGCAACATCATATTATCTACACACTCTTTCAAATATATAAATAAAACTATCAAAATTATCACCTTCTGTATAATGTGGAAGAAATTTACTGATCTGTATTACTTCTGGGATTTGGTTATTCCCTTCCCCATTAGTCCATGTTCCTGTTGAAGAGTCAGCATGCCCCTCTCATGTTGAAGCTGGTTCTCATTTTCTTCATCCTCCAAATGCCACAGTCTCTCTGCCAATTCCAATTCCAAACCTTTGATCTCCAGTTCAAGACTTTTTAACTCCAGACAAGTTTTTAAATCTTATGAGGAAATTGTGAACTGTCCTGTTTCTGAGGGCTGTACATCTCCATCGCCAGACTGGTTATCTTCCTGGTTGCTTATCTGTGCTGCAGCTGTGATTAAGGCTGAAATCATTTCCTCTTTAGTCTGGTTGGCATGCACTAGTCCTTTGGATTTGCACACCTTAGCCAACTGGTTCACTGTCAGCTTGCCATAATCCTCTGCTGACATCTTTGCCTGATCTCCTAACTAAACTAAACTAACAAAAAATAAATAAAACTGTTGTGAAAAATGAAACTTTGTATGTTTACCTTGTGGCTCCTGAGAGTACGCATATCTTTAGTGACAAATGCTTACAGGCTACAGAAGTTTAATATCCCATCACTGCTCAGCAATATGCGACGTCCCTTCTGTGGACCAAGTAATCAAGGAGCCTTAATCCTCACCACTGACACTGATGGGGACATTCACTTAGAAAAAATATAGACACAGAAAGTATTTTCAGATGCAGCTCTCTGCACCAAGCACAATTTCCATTAAGAACACACAGGGAGCACAACCCAGATCTGAGGCTGGGTTCTACTCTCCAGGCCCCAAATAAGTCTTCAACTTTCTCTCTGCAGAAGTCAGTGCTCTGTGTCCCTGTTCCAAGTAGCTGACACACACGCTCTTTCAGATTTGATTTTCAAACACACATGCCTGAGAAAGGATGGCACAGATTTACCAGCTCTGCTACCTCCACCCATACTGTAAGGTGGATTCTTTGCCAATGGCCATCTACTTTAAGGCTCACACCAGGGTACCCAATTACTCTTATTAAAATTAATACTTATTCAAACTGCAATGTTTGGCCATGCAGTAAGACTTTCAGGAGCATGAAGCCACAGAGTTACCAATAAATGCAATTACTCTCAAGGATTAAAATATTTTCTAAAAGACCAGCCACAATGAGAGGTTTAGATACATTTAATAATAAATAATAAAATAGAAAACATGAAAATACTGAATATCTATTTGCAATAAACACCAGAGTTTAAATTCACAGGAAATATAAAAACAACACAGCTGGAAAGATTCAGACAGATAAAGAAAAATATTATTTAACTAATCTTACTATATTTTCCTAACTGACTGAGGAATTACTGTTCTTTACTTACTTGCTAGAACATGGCAAGATGAACAAGATGAGTGTCTTTGTTGTCAGTTCCAGTAACAGAGTGCTGAGTGTTTTCTGTCACATTTCTTACTAGTATCTAAAATAATTTCAGTGCTGGCTATAGAATTACATCACATCTGCTCACCCAATTCTGTGGTTCTCATACTACCCCCTGACTAGAAGTTGAACCAGGATCTAGCACAGATGTGTCACAATACACACCTACAGCTTTGCTAAGGCATCTACCAGCATCTGGAGATACTAAAACAACTCAAACCTTTTCATACTTTGTGGAGAGACTAACCAGCCATTCTCTGGCACCCCAGTGTAACAATTATTTCACCACTAAGGACAATAAGAGCCCAGATCTTTCCCAGACATTGTGTTTCTGGCTGCATTCAGGCCTGTGAGATAAAATCTTTATGGCCTAAACCAAGTCATTTTTTTTCTGGCCATTTTTCTTAAGATAAGCTGAGCTTAACCCCTTCCCTTCTAGCATCCTCTGTTAAGATATATATATTTCCTCAGTTACAACAGTACAGTCTGATATAAATGTATATTTCTTTTCTGTCTAGCAGGACCCAGTGTTGATACATTTTAACACAAGCAATTTTACCAATACATTTTAACACAAGTATCTTACAAATCAGTTTGATGTAAACATAACACAAATTCTTTACAAACCTCCAGCTAGTTATGATGGCATGTGATACACATGCACTGCCCTGCTTTGTCAGGCATAGCTGGCACTATCTCATGTTATCACAGATTCCATAACAACTCACTCCTGCTTCCAGCAACTCAGAAGGCTGAGAAGTAATAAACACCCATGGTATAGTAAATATGTGTACAAACACAGTAACAAGACCAACTTCAATTTAACTAAGTACACCCTTTATCAGTAAGACCTCTTAATCTAGTGATCTTAAAAATGTGCATGCTGTTCTAGAATGGCCTAATGGCTAAGGTGTTTGCCTTACAAACACAAAGTTTGGGGGTTGATTCTTGCAGGGCTAATTTGTGAGGCTTAAAATGGGACACAGGGGCAGTTAGCTTAGTAGAAATCTATGAATCTTCACTTAGGTAAACCAAAAACATTTTGAAAAATGTTAAATGGCATTGTCAGTAAAACTGTCCTACCCAAAACCATAAAACTTCACTAAATGTAAATTCCTTAGGTTCATATAAAGACATTATTTCAGTACCTCTACAATATAACTTCAACCTTTACAACACCCTTACAACCATGCCAAATGAGCCATTACATGAACAATTAAACTTACCTAGAATGTGTAGTCACAGCATTTAATGGAACTTCTCATGCTCTCCAATCTAATTTTCTAAAAAAAAAACTGTCAGATCTCTTGTGTAAATTGATAACCCACTATTTATAATTTATAATCACTATTTATAACCTCACCCTCTAGATATGAACTGTACTGTACAGCTTCAGGTGAGTCATAATTAATCATATCTTAAAAGTTACTTGTCAGTCATTAGCTATTGTGCACTATCCTGTTGCCATTATCTGTCCTATTACAAAATGTCTTGAGAAAATATTTAATATCAAATCCCCAGTTAATGCCACAGATGTAATAGCTCATAAACAAAATACCTTTTCAGTCTAAGCTCACCAGCATAACTAACTTATACGCTTTAAGGGAATAAATACACAGGAACATAAAAAGTCCATATATCTCATGCTATCCTCAACTATGAGAAATGTGCCTTTGAGGCTTTCAGTCATTCTGACCTACTTTATAAAGTAGTTTCTCTGAAACCAAAGATGGCATTGAGTCCCAAATGGGTATTCACCCATTTAATGCTATGACAACCCACTCATCTTTGGGTAAAATCAGATTATAACCCACTCCATCTTCAATACCAATTTTACTCCATACATTGCTGAAAATGTTCCCAAATGGTATAAAACAAAACACTATCCTGCTACATGTAAAGACTCAACTAATCTTAACAATATGTTAAAGCAGCTCATCTTAGCACAAATAATACAATCACCTACCAAACATGTCACAAAAAAATGGAAAAATTTCAACACTGAATTTTCTCATCACAAACATACAGTGCAGATGTCGTCTTACCAATATACTTCCTAATGCCTTAAGTGACAATTCACCAGTTATATCTCTTTGGTCCTTTCATGCCAATAAATACCCACATGAATAATATCTTATAGGATACCCAGCCTCAGTACTCAACATGGTAGTACAGATTGGTTCTGCATTTACAGTGTGACCAGTCCCTCCATAGGCCTTTGAAATTCTAAACCATGATATTCTCCCCAAGAAACAAAAAAGATTAAACTTTGGCGAAAACATAGTCCAGTGATTCAGAAGTTCTAGAGAATAGATCATTCCAGGTTTGCCCGAACAATACTTTCTCATAAATTGGACTACTCAGTACAGATGAACCACAACAGTCAATTCTTTTTTTTGTCAATGACCTTCATACTGAACTCCTGTACCTAATGTTAGTTATGTATGCAGATGATATATTTCTTTTACAGTCCAATAATAACCACGGTAATCTCAAAAAGCAAGTTACAAAAGAACTTCACCCAGTTATGCCAATGGTCCCAATCAAATAGACTCCTTATTAACCATAAGAAGACAAATGTTAGGTTTTAATCCACACCCAAGAAGCAACAAATATCCTGCCAATTCATGTAACAGATCTTATGGGTAACAGTATACTTGTCACCACTGAAGTGAAATACTTGGCCCTAACCTTAGACCCAGCTATCTCCTTTACAAAACAACACAAACAACACTCTCTGTTAAAGTATGTGCTTCAATTATCAAGAACATTTTACTACCTAATCTGGAATATGGCCTTGCCTTTCTGGTCTTACACTCAGCATAGAATTTCCACAGAATACAAATGATAGAAAATAAAATCTGTAGGTTTAGGCTACTAGCACCCCCTTTACTACATTGCTGAAAACTTCTTGAAGGTACAAACTGAGTGATAAGACTACCTATCTCGTTAGCTCATTAAGTGCTAAACAAACATATTTCCCCACATAAAAGAGAAAACGTCCAATACAAGAGGTTATATATCAACTGAGAAACTCACAGGATAACTCCTTATCACTTTTATATTCCCTTTTAAATCCACAATTGATGAAAGGGAGTTTTCAAGATTAGGACCAGCAACCTAGAACCACTTGTCCTTAAACATTATAAAACAAGACTCTAATGTAAGCTTTGAAAGACCCTTAAAGATGCCTACACTCTGAATAATCTTATAAATGCTTTCAGGACAAAGGTTAATATTGTAAAAACTTAATTATATTAATCAGCTTTACCAGTCATGTACTTGTTCATATGTAAATACATATTCAGATATTTTATTGAAATAATTAAATGTACACTTACAATGAATATATATAACTGTTTTATTATATATAGTTTGTCTTCATGTATCATATAATTGTCTGATATACAATCATGTATCACATTGTTGAATATATATTCTGTACCACTTGCAGTACCCAGGTCATGACTAATAAAGGTTAATTGACTAATTCACATACCCAGTTATCAAATGGAAAATAAATATATAGCACAAATACTGCCTTAAAATGGTCCTCTGAATATCTCTCCAACATAACTTTTCATATCAAGGACCACTAAATTCTTGCATAAGTAGCATCCATTAAGATTCCAGTTTAGACCCATTTCTTTCTTAAATATTCATTAAAAACCTTTATTAGACCTACCTAATGTAAAGTGGATGCTTTACAAAGATGATGGTGCATTAATCATTTCAGCTCTTCAGCCATTCAGCCATGAATTTTGTAAATACAGTGTCAGAATTCCTTTTTAGATATCAGTATTGGTCCATCACAGCATTGACATCTGCCAGTCATGTCCCCTAACACCTTGCACCTGGCCAGCTTCCCTAGTGACCCCTTATTGCCTGCACCTAGGCTGGAAAAGTCCCTTCATGCCATTCTTAGTGCTATGCTTCTGTCAGAATAGCCAGCTGACAAGAGTAAATTTAATTTATTAATAGATGTCTACTACTACAACTATGAAGAATTTCATGAGTCACTAGACCTACCATTTGTGATAAACAAGGTGGGTAATCAGATGCAGTTTTATACACACAACATAGCTCAGTCTGAGTCAGTAATTTTAGTTTATGACAACAATAAGTCTGTAATAACATTGTCAACTTTCATATAAGAGTCTCAACAGCAGCTTGCAGTACAGACGGCAGGTAACTTCAGATTAATATGGTAAATGTAAAATAAGATAATGTGATGCAGTGATTTGACTTAGAATGTGTTTTAAAACTGAATTCTTGGGGGGGGGGGGGGCTGCCAAATATATAACATGCATGCCTGCCATCAAGGGAGAGAGGAATGAAGATCTGACTGACGTTTGACCTAGATGACTTGAGTACAGTTAGCAGCTTGAATACTAAAGGAATGGACAGGGGGAACAGTTGACATGTTCCTGTCCATCCTGCAAGGAGTGACGTGGGTTAACCTATGCTGTCACCTAGTGGAAGGAGATGTATACTGCGTGCAGCACTAGCAAACAGAAATGTGTATGGCTCTTAGAAGCTGTTTGTGTGGTAGCACTCCTACGGGCATGGGCATAGCAAGCATTTACATTAGCAACTATGGAAGGGTTAGGTCCTAAAATGTAAAAAAATTCACAGCTGGGGAATGAAGGGATCTTTCCTCATTAATAAGGAACAAATGGAGAGTGGCGACTAGATGTTTGTCTGCCAGAGAGATCAGTGAAAGCATGCAAAATAATCTGCAATATGCATCACAAAAATAACATTAAAGACTGAGACTGAACTCATAAAATTCCGGACAAGCCATGATGTAAAGTATATCCCATGCATGCTTACAAGGAAACCATGATAAGTGCACATCCCCCCTCCAGGGCATGAGTTACATCCTTAAATGTAAAAAAAAGTCAAAATCCTTCATGGCTGCCTGAATGACAAATGCATCATAAAAATCTCATGCCTTGGTGATGGAGAACAAATTAACAAGTAGTGGCTAGATGGTCAGCAGGCACAGAGGACTGATAAAAAGTACACATAAAAAAAAAAAGAAAGAAAAGACTGCAATGAGTATCACAAAAGCAGCACTAACTTATCAGTTACACCTTAAGAAATTCCAAATAAACCAGGCTGTAAAACACATGCTGATTTATTTCAGTTTATGTTCAATTTGTATCTTGTATGACTACAACCAAAGTATTTAGAGTTCATCAAACTGTAATAATGATTTCACAAAGTGTCATCACACAAATGAAATGAATATTTTTTCTGCCGTGGTCTTCCTAATATGCTTATCTGTGATAATGGTCCACAGGTTATTGATAACTTCATAGGTTAATTGGTTCTTGCTGTATGCCAAAGGATACCACTGAGAAATCCAGCCACATCATCCAGTACCATATTAAAGACTTTCTCCACATATCCACAGTGAAAATTTGTGATCGTCCAATCAGTTTTAAAGGTTGCAAGGAAAGTGCTGTGATTGCCAAGTAAGATCAAAGATTAATGTACAGGTTATAGGGTTTGATTCTGACCTTAGTTTATTGGGTAGGCTTATAATAATCTGCTGACTAATAGGCTAGTATTTACCTATGAACCTTATTCCAGAAATTGAATATACATTGGGTTAGGTATCTACCTTGTCGTCTGGAGGTTTTGGTGTGGTGATGTATCTTTTTGGTGAGGAAACATGGAAGTTTCTCAGAGTAGTTTATATGCTTAGCAAGGCACGTGCTGAAGTGTGCATTATAATCTATGATGATCTTAAAAGGATTAAATAAAGTACAAGAATAATTTCCTTTGACCTTAGGTACCACTAAGGATAAGTTGTGCGATTAGAAGGATTTCTTAACCATCACTGAGATGTGGTCAGAGGGAGAGTCTGTTATCAACTTATTTAACCATGCTATATTTTTCAAACAACTCAAAGCACATTTACTTCAAGAAAATAGTTGCAAATGCTTCATGAATGTAGGTAAGTTGAGTAGTGCATCAAGCTTTTTCTTGCTGTTGGATATTAGACTCTGTTGTGGTAATGTAGTAGAAATCTTTGCATCTCTCACATGCTCAAGGCTATCAGGGAAGGGGTAGAGGAAATTTTTATTCCAGCGGTATCTTTGTGTTGTTATATATAATTATAATGTGTTGTTAAGGTGAACTATAGTATATACATTTAATATTTACATACACAGTGGCTACTTTATTGGTGTTTTGATACTTTTTAAACAAAGTACTGTTTCTTTCAATGTTCTGATGACTATTAAATGTACTATTCTATTCATTACCCTGCTCTGATGTTGTTGTACTACGATTGTTCTTATGATTAGCTGCATAGTGTTGCTGACATATACCATATGCTTGCTATAATATATGAGAACTGAGGCTGTAGAACCAAAGGTTGAGTCACTCTTCTCTTCAACTGAGAACTATTTTGTTACATACAGTGAGGTGGACAACCTCAACTATTGGTGATTCCTCTGCTTCTGCCTTTCACTTCCTGCACAACAGAGGCAGGAAAGTGTTGCATCCCACCAGGTAATTCAAGGCATATGATGCCATTGAAGCTTGGTGATATGCTAATGCCACGCACATAATTTTCATTCTCTGCTGAACTTTTCAGTTGCAAGTTTCACTTCGGTGCTGTGATTCTTTTGATTGTGTTTCAAAAGAGTGTGTGTGTGTGTGTGTGTGTGTGTGTGGGGGGGGGGGGGTATTTGTTATGCTAATCTACTCCATGATGTTCTCAATATTCATATTCAGATGAAGGAGTAATATGAGCAACACTTAATAAAACCTTGTGTTATGTGCAGCCAAGTTCCACAAAATCCCCTGCCAAAGAAGGTTGATCAAATAGAAAGTATTAATATTAAAACTAAATAGCTGAACCATGTATTCCAGTATCTACCATAAGAATGAATGAAACCTTCCCAAAATCAGCACTGTAAATCTAAAAGAAATTATGTTTAGGGTTGCCTGCTACCACGTACAATGAATAAAACCTAAAATAAAGGGGGAACAAAGGATCAAAACAGGAACATATTCTAGTAAAAAAAAAATCACAAAGTTGCTTCAATAATAGGACTTGTGTTAGCATGTATTTTCCTGAAGTGTAAGTGTGTGTGTGTGTGTGTGTGTGTGTGTGTGTGTGTGTGTGTGTGTGTGTGTGTGTGTGTGTGTGTGGAGAGGGTGTCTGTGTGAGAGAGGGAGAGAGAGTGAGATCGATGGAACACTGGCAGCAGCAGACAAGAGGTTTGCATACCTCTCGACCTTTTAGCTCAAGAAATCTGGATAAAGCTTGAAATAAAGGAGGAACAAATGCTCAAAAATAGGAACAGATTTTAAATGTCATACTTTAAATAGTAAGTTAAATAAGAATTGTGTTAGCAAGAAAAGTCAAATGTATGTTGTTATTTACTGACTTCAATCCCCAGTGACTGGCAATAAACCATTTTAGCATTAAGGGACCAAAAAATAAGACAAATATCTACATATTTTTTAAAATGTGATATATTTTGAATGTAAAATGCTTCCTCTAACACATTTACATATACTACAGCATCTTTGAAATATCAGGGAGAGGAATTATTTTAAATGAAAAATATATAAAAAAAATAAAATCAAATGCAGAGTCTGGATGTTCTCCCCACTGTTGAGTGAATTTAAAGACATGCAGGTAGGTACATACATGTGTGGATGTGCCTTCTTTGAAGGATGGGCGCCGGGCTGGCAACTTGACACCGTAAAGATTCACTAACAATCATTAGCGGACCAGAGTCTGCTGTAATGACCCCTAACCTGGAAAAGCTGAAAGACAGTTAATGGAATAAAAAAATATAAATAATTAAGTAAAATACAACAATTTTACAGAGAGCCCATTGTCTATGAGCAATAATACCCTGTAGGGTGTGTGTTTCTTTGTAATTAATGCCCTTCCAGTGTTATAGAAGCCTGATGCCACACCCCTGGGTGGTCATTAATTACACATTAACACTGCCTTTTTTTGCTGTTCCCGTTAGGGGTTGCCACAGCGGATCATTTGTTTCCATTTCTTTCTGTCCTCTGCTTCTTGCTGTGTCACAACAACCACCTGCGTTTCCTCTCTCACATCCTCCATAAATCTTATTTTAGGCCTTCCTCTTTTCCTCTTACCTGGGAGCTCCATCATTAGCATCCTTTTCCCAATATACCCAGAATCCCTCCTCAGCACATGTCTAAACCAACACAGTCTTGCCACTCTGGTTTTCTCTCCAAACTGTCCAACCTGAGCTGACCCTCTAATATACTGATTCCTAATCCTGTCCATCCTTGTCACAACCAATGCAAATCTTAACATCTTTAACTCTGCCACCTTCAGCTCTAACTCCTGCCTTTTTTTCAATGCCACCATCTCCCACCCATATAACATAGCTGGTCTCACTACCCACTTGTAGGCCTTCCTTTTCACTCTTACTGGTACCCGTCTGTCACAAATCACTCGTGACACTCTTCTCCACCCACTCTACACTCGCCTCTCTTCCGCACTCACCATTACTCTGAACTGTTGATCCCAAGCACATAAATTCAGCCACCTTCGCCAATCCTACTCCCTGCATCCTCACTATTCCTCTATCCTCTTTCTCATTCACACACATATCTTCTGTCTTAGTCTTGCTGACCTTCATTTCTCTTCTCTCTAGAGCATATCTCCACCTCTCCAGGGTCTCCTCTACCTGTTCCCTACTCTCACTACAGATCACAATGTTATCAGCAAACATCATAGTCCATGGGGACTCCTGTCTGATCTCTTCTGTTATCCTGTCCCATCACCATTGCAAATAAGAAAGGGCTCAGAGTTGATCCTTGATGCAATCCCACCTCCACCTTGAATGCATCCATCACTCCTACTGCAGACCTCACCTCTGTCACACTACCCTCATACATATCCTATATGACTCTTACATACTTCTCTGCCACTCCCAACTTCCTCATACAATACTGCAACTCCTCTCTAGGCACCCTATCATATGCTTTCCCTAAGTCCACAAAGACACAATGCAACTCCTTCTGACCTTTTCTATACTTTTCCATCAATACCCTCAGAGCAAACATAGCATCTGTAGTGCTCTTTCCCAACATGAAACCATACTGCTGTTCACTGGTCATCACCTTCCTTCTTAACCTAGCTTCCACTACTCTTTCTCATAACTTCATGTTGTGACTGATCAATTTTATCCCTTTGTAGTTACTACAGCTCTGCACATCACCTTTATTCTTAAAAATCGGTACCAAAACACTTCTCTACTCCTCAGGCATCGTCTCACTTTCTAAAATTTCATTAAACAATTTGGTTAAAAACTCCACTGCCACCTCTCCTAAACACCTCCATTCTTCCACAGGTATGTCACTCGGACCAACTGCCTTTCCATTCTTCCTCCTTTTCATAGCTATCCTTACTTCATCCTTGCTAATCTGCACATCCTGATTCACTATCCCCACATCACCCAACCTTCTCTCCCTCTCATTCTCCTCATTCATCAGCCCCTCAAAGTACACTTTCCATCTGCTCAACACACTCTCCTCACTTGTGAGTATGTTTTCCTCATTATCCTTTATCACCTTTACCTGCTGCACATCTTTACTAGCTCGGTCCCTCTGTCTAGTCAATTTGTACAGGTCCTTTTCTCCTTCCTTTGTGTCTAACCTTTCATACAACTCTCCATATGCCTTATCTTTAGCTTTGGCCACCTCGTTCCACCACCAGGTCTCCCTGTCCTCCTTCCGCTGTCCAGATGTCACACCTAGCACCTTTCTAGCTGTTTCCCTTACCAGCTCTGCCGTAGTTACCCAGCTATTTGGTAATTCTTCACTGCCACTCAGTGCCTGTCTTAACTGTTCCCTGAACTCCACCTCACAATCACCCCTTTTCAACTTCCACCATTTGATCCTTGCCACTGCCCTCACACTCCTCTTCTTGATCACTGACAGCATCCTACAGACCACAATCCTATGCTGCCTAACTACGCTTTTCCCTCTCACCACTAAACAGTTTCCAGTCTCCTTCAAACTGGTCCTCCAGCATAGGATATAATCCACCTCAGATGTAAAATGTACATGTAACAGATTTTTCATTCAATGAAGCTAGGTAATGCATACCTGTCACTCATATTTGATACTGCAGGCATTATATGACTGATAGTCAAAATGCCTACAGTCCTTTCTCGAAAATACATTTTGGAATCAATCCCCAAGAGGTTATTCACTTGAGTGAATAACAGCTAGATGAGTAATGTTTACTAGGAAATTATACTTCAGAAGTTTAGATAGATAATTGTCATCTGGACTGTGATGTCTAGAAAGCCATCATTGTTTGTGATTTTGGTTTAAGCACTTGGGCTTTAGGCTAACTCCTTAGCTCTCTCTGGGCTTCCGTCTCAGATTCTGAAAAATATGGATTGACAATTTCCTACATTTTCTCGTGCCAGTCTGGTTGATATAGGCATCCTGATACAGCATAGCAAATGCCTTATGTACACAGACAGCCACCTACTACTACCACCTAGGAATACAATTTGCGAGAGATGCAATTACATTAGGAACCTTGAGTCCATGCTCTCTCCCTCACAAGCCATTATATCTGGTACTGAGAAGGTTGTCAACACAATCACTACACCTCAAACACCACCCACACATACACAACACACACCCACATATGTGGAAGTCCTCAACAAAAACATACCCAAACAAAGGAGACCTCCGAAGCAAAAACCTCTGAGGCAAAAACACACATGATCTCCACAACCCTCCACACTACATACCATGCTTATTTCACACACCTTTGGCTCAAAACCACTAAGGCTTAACCATAAACTCAGCATATTAGTCATAGGAGACTCCATTGTGAGACACACAAATGTGCCTCTCACCAGGCTGGTTAAGGAGAAAGTCATGGTTAGTTGTCTGTCAGGGCCCAGAATCCACCATATCACACACGCACTTGGGTCTCTCAACAACAGGCACTGTTATGATTCTGTCATAGTCCGTGTTGGTGTGAATGACTTGAGACGTACCTCCCTGGACTACATGAAGAGAGACATGATTGAAGTTGCTGAATATGTGTCCCAGGCAGGTATGTCCCAAGCCTTAAGCAGCATTCTACCATCACCCAGAATGATGCCTCAATACAAACAGAAAATGATTGACTTTAACAACTGGTTTAGTTTCTGGTGTCATTCCAGGGGGATCCAGTACCTAACAGCCTGGGAAGATATGATCGTCAGACTACTATGCTTTGCCAGAGATGGCCTGCATCTGTCTCACTTAGGCTTCAGGTTTCTGGAAAAGGCACTTGCCTTCCCCATAGTGCCTTTTTTAGAAAAAGTGATGATGGATCGAGCTGCTGGCTAAACAAACACATTCGATGTTTTAACTTTAGCTGAATATGTGTATCGCTGTTATTGTACATCGCTCTTTATGTGTTGATGTACATGTGTTCACTGTTTAGAGCTTTTGAATTTATAATATAGACCCCCTAGGGATCAGGTCACCACTGCTCTCTCTAAGGCAAAAATACAACCGCCATGGGACTCGATAACATCGCAGGCTGCATCCTACATGAACTCAGACAGGAACTTGCAGCACTATTAGGCGCCCTATTAATCCAGAGCCTGAGTACTGCCTTTGTCCCAGCTGAGTGGTGGACAGCCACTGTCATTCCTTTACACAAAGGTGGAGCGTCCACCGATCTGGTAAATTATAGACCCATCAGCCTAACTAGCCTGATCTTCAAGGCCATGGAATGGATTATCATGGACCTCATTAACAAGGACATTGGCAACCTCCTAACACTCGATCCCATACCACATGTTTGTTAAATTTGCTCAACTTTTTTGAGACAGTCACTAAAGCCATGGATGAAGGGAAGACAGTGCACACTGCCTACTTTGACCTGGCCAAAGCCTTCGATACTATTCCCCACTCAGGCATAATAGATAAACTCTGTCAACTAGGCATCAATACGTATGTTACCAGATGGGAAGCTAACTGGCTTACTGATAGAACCCACCTAGTCAAAATAGGGGAAGCCACCTCAAGCAGTAGACCTGTATCGAGTGGCATACCCCGGGGTTCAGTCTTGGGGCCTCAGTTATTTGGGATATACTTTTCGGAGGTGCAGGACAAAACCAGTGGGCTATGGTTGACCAAGTTTGCAGATGACTGCAAGCTGGGAGCTGCCATCAGTTCCCCTAGTGATGTGGACATCCTCCAAGAGGGTCTCACCCATCCAAATGACTGATGCCAGAAACATGGCCTCAAGCTGAATACAAAAAAGTGCATCATCACCCCCTTTGGGGAGAGTGATGTCCCCACAAATTATCACATTAATAACAATGTCCTAAGCATGCAGTCAGTTATGAGGGATTTGGATACCCAGATTGAGAGCAACCTGATTTTTGACCACCATGTTGCTTCCATTGTATGGAAAGCTTCTTACATGGCCCACCTGATAAGTAAGGGTATCTCATCCAGGGAATAGGAGGACATAACATCCCTGCATTCTTCCCTTAATGTCCATTATTGAGTACACTTCCCCATTCAGCATGTACCTCGCAAAGCACATGCAGCAGCTGGAGAGACTCCAGAGGTTCCTCACCAGGAGAATCCAGGGCCTCAAAAATCTACCATACACAGGTAGGCTAAAAGCCCTATCCCTCTACTCTGTTTCATACAGATTCCTTAGAGATGATGTCTGTCTGGCATACAAGACGATCTCGGACCCCGCCTTGATGGAACTGCTGCATATCTGCAAGTCAAGCTCCACTCGAGTAACACACACACACATGGCCTCAATCTGGTGTTTGACATCAATCGGACTTATTGATGGGACAGATTTGTGTCCCAGAGACTCCCACAACTATGGAATAGACTCCCTCTCCATGTCAAGCAGAGTACCTCTTTACCCCTTTTTAAGTGCAACCTGGATAACTGGATGGGGAATAGAAAATCCATCCCTGGGCATTGGGTGCTAATTTGTCTATGCATGGGCTAAACTTTTGGCTAGGCTTATAAGCGCCTCAGAGCTAATAGCCTAGTAATTTCCTATGATCCTATGGAGAAGAAACACAGATTTTTTTTAACATTTTGGAAGTAGCTTTAATTTTATCATTTTACCTCCCCATTTCCATTATGATTTTTTTAAGAATATTGGGTGTCAAAATAGTTTATTTCACCTTTTGTTTAGTGCTCATTTAAAATATGTTTGCTTACATGTAGTGCTGCTTTTCTTCAGCAGCTGCACTTTGACTTTGGGGGTGTTCAGTTCTGATGCATGCTCAGGTAGTTCAGACTGTACCACAGTGCCTGTGTACACACTGCAACATAACAAATTGCAAGGAATAGGCAAAGCAGTCTTACCAGCTAGTAATCTGCAGATATACTTATGTGTTATTTGAATGTATGCCATTTGTACCTTTATATTTAAACCTTGGCTGTAAACATCATCACTGTTGTTGCTATAATTCTTTTTCTTTGAATATGAAAGTACTGCACAACATACTTGGTTCGGTGTATAAATATTTCACTTTGTATGTAATTAATATGGAGCTTTTCTCTCCAGGCCACAACTGAAAATGGTCTCTTTATAGGCCCAGTGGACTTTCCCAGTTAACAAATGCAATAAATAAATAAATAAATAATATGTCTGAAATTACAATGAATGCCTCATGCTAGATGTTAAACAGCCATATTTTCTTATGCTGTTAATATAAACTAACAGAACAGAATTTTATTTAGATTTTTCCAGTTATACTGCTGTAATGCTTGTAACCAAAGTACAAAAAAACGTTAGCAACATGCTGTTCTATACTTTCTAAATGAAAATACAGGCATCTTTCAAAAATCAGTATGTGTATTTTAGATTAAACCTTTAGTCCCCAAGGCATGTACAACAGTTGATTCAAGGACCATAGCAACAGATTTATTATTTCTGTCTTCTTTTTTGTAATGGATGGAAACAAAAGATGGTTTGATACGCTTCCCTGTAATTATGAACTCATGGCCAAGTGGTAAGTATTGTATTGGGTTGGATTCTGTTTGCTACAGTTAAGTTATATCATAGCTCATACAGAGAAGGGTTTTGAACTGGGTGCTTTGTTCCTATAGTACCAGAATGTTCTTTTGTCTTTTGACGCAAGGATGTTCTTATATTCCCTGAAAAAATAACATAAATGAAAGATGTTCTTGTAAATGTCTTAATTCAAAAGTATCCACTCTGCTCTCATCCGTAGAGCATGACAGATGCTTAAGACAATTGTATTACGCATGGGTCAGTGAAATGTGTAACTGAACTTCCAGATTTCCTTAGGTGTATTCACAAACATGACAGCAGTATTTAATCAATTAATTCAGTACCTATGTTTCACTGTAAAATGACTATTTTAATTCATAGCAAAAAGTTTTGGCGCCATCTTTTATGTCTTATATCTGTCTTCTTCATGCACGTGCACCCAGACCCACAATTCCTAGCAGCTTTTCTTACCAGATACAGAAGCAGAATTACATGACAAAGGTGACTGGTAAGCTTATACGTCTTTCCAGCCATTTGATGCAAACATTAGTCAATGTTAAGAATGTATTTCAACCATTATTACATTTGTAAATTGTGTAGCCAATAGTTATTGTATACTAAGGCCTTCTGTAATCTCTGTATTACAAGTTATATAGGTGCTTTGCTGCTCAGACTCATGATTTAAACTAATTATACAATTCTGCAGTCAGGCAACTAATCCTGTGTTGAAAAAAAGTACTTGTTAAGCCTTTAAAATGCTGATATGTTTTGATACATGCAGTCAGCTGCAACATATTAGCTGCCTTTGAATTTTAATGTAACTACTTTTCCTGCACATTAATAATTTTATTCATTCTTGCTGCTGGTCACCCATTACATAACCTTGAAAATATAGTGTCACAGAGTCACTATGTGAAAAAGGCAGCACTGTGTCCACATACACTCCTACATTTTTTTGAATTGTTCCTAGGTTCACCTGTCAACCTTGATACTGATTGGCTGTCAAGAAGCTCCACAACTGTAGAACAATTGGGAAAGGACATATTGTGAATCCATAATGCACCATGGTCTTACCCAAGTTGTGCATCACTAATAGCAGATAAAACTTACACTGCAAACATACTATCAATAGAACAGTTTATATAGTGTAACTGACGCAGCTGTTAAAACTCTTTAGCAAGTAACACTGTACATACAATAAACACATTCACACATTATTTGTCCAATCTGCACTCGCATTTGTTCAGTTCTACACCCCATGTATGCTAATCAATATTTTGTGTAGTTTGACAAAAAGTATATATATATTTATACAAACACACATGCATGTGTGCACACACAAATAACCCCTTACTGACTTTAAGTCATTTTAGGTACTTTGCAGGCACCATATACGCTGATTAAGCCAAACACTGCCACTTATTGGCATACCATATTTCAGACTTGTTATAACTTTATAAACACAGAAGAAGTGGATTGTTTACCTATACTTCAGAAACACAGGGTTGAAAACCCAGCTGATGCCCATAAACATTAAGGTGCCAGCAAAATATCCCAAACAACATCCAAACAATGAGTAAAAAGGTCACAGAGACAAACCATTCAATAAAAACTGCAAGAAAAACTCAGACAAGCTGTAGTTTTCACTATGTAATACCTTAAACCTCCTGTAGTGGAGGCCTATAGAATATATGCGCATGATCCTTAAGAACATACCACTGTTTCTTCTGCATGGTTTGTGAATGCCCGTGATTATTTACTTTTGACTTATTAAGTCTTTATAGGTACTTTATAGGCTCTGTAATGCAATACTTAACCTTGGAGCCCTTAATGCACCCCAATAGCAATCTTTCAATCCATCATGTACTATTGGTACTACAAGATTTTATGGTAATGATCTAACACTGGATCCTTGCAAGATGTACAAGGAGTGGTGAAACAAACTCAAAGACATTTACTATGATACAGTATCCAGCTGCCGTCAGCCACAGTTAACGATCTATCCTTCCAAAAGAAATGAAGTGGAATACAAATGTTTGTGTCAACACAGTATATTAAATCGGTGTTACCTCTAGTTAGCTGGGGTAAATTTGGCATGATATATAAAACAAATTATGCAAAATTTTAGCTGCTCACCTATAAGTTAGGCCAGGTAGGATACTGGAGCTTTCATTGATTTCAGTTTGAGATCTTGAGAAAAAGGTCATCTCAGGTTATGGGGCCATATAAGGCTGGGACAAGAATTTAGGTACTGATCTGATATCTTATGAATGGAAAATTTAAAAGTTGAAGATGTTGGCAAACTTGAGATTTAAACATGCAAATTCTCTTTTATAGATAGCCAGCAGAAGCTGTAGGAGAATTACCACTGTGTTATTTTGTCAACAGGTTATTTGAACTGGGTACAACCCAAGACCACCCCAGTGAATTTCATGACAATTTCTTTCTAGCAGGAAGTCTTCATAAAGGAATGTAAGGACCCAGTAGACTAGGTGTATTTTGGTGCTCCCACAGGTTCGGAGCATTGTGCGTGTTGTATACAAGGTATGTTATGCCTTCATTTCGTGGGAAGGGCTTTCTTATACCAAGGAAATCCTAAATCAGGAGGAGCACCCAAGTTGACAGCTTCAGGGTAATCCTACTGTTAGAAAAATATGTATTAATGTATATGTTTAGTGCTAATTAGAAGCTAAAAGGGTTAACACATTTCATTCTATTTTATGTACAGCTTAATTCTGTATGAAATTACAAGATGCCTTACAAACTGCAGTATGCTTTCTGAAACTGCAAGATGCTCTCTGACCTAGTATTTGCTAGCACAGCAAAATTCATGTTTATGCCTTTTGGAAATTTACTAAGAAGCAGGTGATTATCTGCTAGGTCAGGAAAATAATGAATAGAACAATACTGTTTTCTATAATGTTATTGAACTTGAACAATCAGCTCTGTTCGTGTTATGAGAACATGCACAGCTGCAGAAAAAATAGACACAGTTAAACAAAGACTGCTTGAAGAAATGAACTGTAATCTGTACTTGCTTTGTGCTCGAATTAGCCATAGTACCTTGAATGGTAACATTGCATAGTGAGAAGTTGTATCTGACCGGTGGTCATCAAGGCCACGTTGTTTTTCTTAGGAAGGTTTTTTTGTAAACTTGATATGTCAGCAGAAAATCATGGACAAACAGCTGCTATGAAATAATATTAAAAGAACTTGTGATTTATTACATCAGCTTAGTAGGCAATGTCTTGTAAGAAATGTGTAAGATTAGCTTCACTTCCTGATTCTAGTTAGACAAACTCGGTATTAGCATGTTTTTGTCTCCTTGCTGCAAGATTAAAGTGCCTTAACCTGAACCTGCCGTGTGTTGATCTTTTTGAAGTTGTTTTTCCTTTGACAGATTGGTCCTTCAAACCGGAAACTTTCACTTCGCCTCAGGTCAGATGGGCCAGGTGGCATGAAACCGTATGGGGAAGAGACCACATCGGTTCTTCTGCTCTGAAAGACCTCCAACTGAATTGTTGTTCAAAAGAGGCCAGCCACTTTTCTGATCTGCAACTGGAGGACGAGTTAACAGTTTTCCATCCAACCTGGTGATCAAGCACGGAGGCTCAGGTAAGGTGAGATTTACCTTTTTTTCTGTTTTAGATCAGGGACTTGATTTGAATCATCTGTCAGGAGATTTGTTTTATACAAGTCAGGGACAGGAAGATTGCAATCTTGTCATAGATCAGGGAAACAGAATAGGTAAGACAGTTATTCTAGATAAACTGTAAAAAAGAAAAATTGTGGTACCACGTGAAATTAAGAAGGGTTATATAACATTTTTAACAGTCAGAACTATATGGGTAATAAGTGCACAAAAAGTTCCCAAGATCCACCGTTAACTGAAGATGCAAAATATATGCAATTACAGCGTGCCGACAACGTTAGGTACTATGCAAAATGGGTTAATAAATATGAATTTGATGGCAAATTAGAAAAATCCTCGCTTATTAAACTTGTCAAACAGCTTAAAACTGATGCAAAAAGTCTGGCAAAAAAGCAACTTCAATTAGGCATTCCTCAGGCACACAGGTGGATTGAGGAAGCAAACCGTAGGGAACAAAAAAGTAATAATTCAAAAGCTATGTTTTTAGATAAAGAAGACGATAATTTGGTAATAGCGTCAGCCCCTCCACCCCCTCCACTTCCCGCACCAGAATATGAAGTGAGTGGACAAGCTGGTCCACTTCCGCTATACCCAGCTGTCACCGCGAAGCCAAGACCGTATGTCAGAGATCCCATCGAGACTAGGTCTTGAACGCGTAACTTAAGAGGGGATACTGAGTTATATCAAATGGACAAAAATTCACGAGCTATGAGTGAAGAAGAAATATGTCCACTCATAGAAGTACCAAATCCTCAGGCAGGAGAGGCAGGGCAGGACCCGACTCTCCTAGTATATAGACCGTGGACACCGGAAGACATCCGGAAAGCCACAGAGGGGAATTCCCCATCCAAAAGTTAATTTTAGAAAATTCTTAGAAGACTTACAGGGCATGCGGTTAAGTTATCATTTAAATGGAGAAGAAGTAGAAAAAGTAGTTAGACAAATCGTAGGTCCAGATTGGCACATGATCAGTTGCAACTGGAATCTCCATGATGCAGAACACTAGCCACTCCCACATAACAACACAGAACTGGATAACAGAGTGAAAGGTCTAACAGACCGAATCTTTGAGAAATGGAAGCCTAGGGCAGACTGGACCTGCATTAATCAATGCATCCAACAAGAAGGTGAAACTGTTGACAGATATTATGCTAGATTATTAGAATGTTTTAATAACCATTGTGGAATGCAGGTACCTGAAGACCAAACACATGATTCCCCATATGAGCAGCAGGTAAAGAATGCATTTTTGAAAGGCAGTATTTTGCCTATAAGCAGCTTTATTACAAAGCACATGGTAGACCATCATACAAGTAGATTACAGTCACTACTTGAATATGCTAGACATGCCGAAAGGCATTTTAACAGTAAAAAGAAAAAGAAAACCCAAGTATTTTCTGTAGAAGATGGAGCAGAAGTTTATGTAGTACAGTCTGGAAAAAAGGGCAAGACAAATGCCCAGGGAAACAAACAATCTGATAAGCGATCAGAGGAGTTTGAAGAAAGAAAGAAAGGGGGTGAATGTTTTAAGTGCGGAAAAAAGGGACATTTTGCAAGGGATTGCAAGCAAAACAAGAAGGTAGCCATGGAAGATAAGGAGGGTGAGGACTGACTATATGATAGTCAAGAATCACTAGAAGGGAGTAACCAAGAAAAGACAAATGCAAATGTAATACAGGGAGTAGAGGATGTGATAGAAGAAATAGAGGAAGTGCAAGAAATCGCAGATGGTGAAGAAAGTGAAATTTTAGACTTAGCATTATTGAGCCTAGAGCTCTATTTAGCAGACACGAAACCGGAAGTTACACTTCTGGTAGAGGGGAGGGAAGTTAAATGCTTGTGTGACTCAGGGGCTTCACGGACCCTGATACATCCTTCCAAACTACCAGAAAATTCAGAATCACTTGATTACATATTAGTGAAAGCAGCTAATGGACAGCTGTATTGGGAGCCACTCTCCCATAACATAGCAATAACTGACCCTGTTTCAGGGATGACCCAGAAAAGCAAAATTGTTGTTTCTGTAAAATGCCCAGTAAACCTTTTGGGCAGAGATCTTTTGCAAATATTTGGCATAGCAGTAGTTCCGACTATGCAGGGTATGGAAGCACAGCGACAAATGGATACTTTTGTGGTGCGACCGGAGGGCGAAACATTTTATTGGTACAGCCAGGACTTGGTTACGACTGGTCCAGCGGCAGTAACCAAAGAACTGATGAACGTAGCCATCAGTAAGTACCCCTCCCTTGACACTGATAAACAGCATTTGTTGCACTGTATCTGTATTATTGTAGCACACCAGGACCTGATAAGGAATATGAGCAAGAACTGTTCAAAAACCATGCAAACAGATTAGTATTACGTAATCTGTACTGGGACACAGAAGGGAACAGTGTAGTTAGCTGTTCATTGCCCCAGGAATTCTTTGCACTCTATAAATCTAATCAATTACCACATGTTAGTTTAACTAAGGACAAGAATGTGAAATGGGCAGACCTAGGAGAAAAAGTCACAAAGTGGGAAAAACAGACGGAGTTAGAATTTTCAGAACAGGGAGTACAGAAGCAGAAGTTAAATTGGATAACACAGACACACCCAGCTGTACATTTGCAGTCTAGCGAGGACAGCTGATTAGCACTCTTACTAGAAGAGGAAGAAAATGCCTTACGGAGCATACCAGAAACTCTCTGGTCAACAGGGAAGTCAGATGTAGGACTAATTCGTACAGCAGGACCAGTTACTATTACGCCCAAAATCAGCATTTAGACCGCAAAAGAGACAGTATCCCTTAAGGAAAGATGCAGAAGTAGGAATCAAACCTATAATAGCAGCTTTACTTAAGGAAGGAGTACTGGTAGAATCTCCCGATTCACCATGTAACACACCCTTATTTCCTGTTAGGAAAGCAAACAGAGAATGGCGTATGGTCCAAGATTTACAAGCTGTAAATGACGCAGTAATACCTAGAGCACCTACGGTGCCAGATCCACACACCCAATTGAATGATTTGAAGCCTCAACAGAAGTATTTTTTCTGTGGTAGATATTAGCAATGCTTTCTTTTCGATACCGATACACCCTGACAGCCAACATTGGTTTGCATTCACATTTCAGGGGAAAAGGTATACATACACGCGACTACCACAGGGGTATTGTGAAAGTCCAACAATATTCGCACAAGAGATGGCAAGCAACTTGGTGGGATTTAGCCCAATAAGAGGCAGTCAGATTTTACTTTATGTAGATGACATCCTGCTGGCAGCCCCCACCCAGCAAGAATGCAGAGAAGATACCATAGCATTACTACAATTTCTAGCCACTCAAGGACATAAAGTAAACAAAAACAAGTTGCAGCTTTGGAGAAAGCAGGTTAAATACCTGGGATATGTAATATCCAAAGAAGGCAGAACATTAGATGAAGATAGGAAAATAGCAATTTTACAAGCACTCAAACTGACTACCAAGAAGGAAATGATGTCCTTCCTGGGTACGACTAATTTCTGTCAGAGTTGGATTCCAAACTATGCCTTGGAGTCTGCTCCACTGACCAACTTCATATACAAGAAGCCTATAGCAGCACAAGATTTATTACAATGGATACCAGAAGCAGAATTAGCTTTCTGCAAACTAAAACAATTGATAGCATCCTCATTAGTTTTAGGATTACCAAACTATCATAAACGTTTTTTTCCAAACTGTAGATTGTAAGCAAGGTTATATGACATCAGTGTTAACACAGCAACATGGGGACAAGCAATGCCCCATAGCTTACTATTCATCACAGCTGGACTCAGTGGTGCGATCCCTGCCCCACTGTGTACAAGCAGTAGTCGCAGCTGCAATGGCAGTACAGGCTTCGGCCTCAGTAGTGTTGTTCCACCCTCCCATATTGAGAGTGCCTCATGCAGTCGCGATTATTTTACTGCAAGAAAGAGTAGCATATCTTTCTCCTGCTAAACATCTTTCCTGTATGACTATACTCTTGAGCCAACCTCATATGACAACTGAACGATGTACAACTTTAAGCCCGTCTACCTTGCACCCGACCCCTGCGGATTGCACACCACACAGCTGCCTGCAGGAGATTGAGCAAAAGACACTGCCTAGAAAAGATCTAATGGATGTTCCCTTGGATGATGCCGAGGTGACATATTACGTGGACGGCTTATGCAGAAGGGGTCCTACAGGGCAAACCGAGTGGGGTATGCTGTAGTTTCTGATACTGAGATTTTAGAAGCAAAGTCTTTACCACAAAACTTATCTGCACAAGCAGCAGAATTGATTGCCTTGACAAAGGCATGTATCTTGGCAAAGGGTAAATGTGTGAACATCTTTACTGACAGCCAGTACGCTTTTTCTACTGTACATGTTTTTGCGCAACAGTGGAAAAATAGAGGAATGATAACATCTGCTGGTAAACAGATTAATCATGCGCAGTTTATTTTAGATTTGTTAGAATCTATTCAGTTACCTCAGAAAGTAGCTATTTGTAAATGTGTACCTCATACCAAGCAACAGGATAGGATAGGATAGGTAATGCAAGAGCTGATACAGCTGCAAAGCAGGCAGCTTCAGCTTCAGAAGTATTTCTTTTGAGTGAGGAATTACAGCCTTCTGAGATTTTAGATTTAGAAATGTTGAAAACAATGCAGGCACTTACTATGAAAGTAGAAAAACAGAAATGGATAAAATGCGGAGCAATTCTTGAGAAAGGGCTGTACATCTCCAAAGAAGGAAAACCGATTTTGCCATCTAATTTGTTTAGATATGCAGCTTTGTTGAGCCATGGGCAGTGCCATGTCTCAACAGGGGGGATGGTACAGTTAGTGAACCGAGTGTTCACAGCATATGGATTTACAAACTACACAAAAAATTTTTGTGCAGCATGCCATATTTGTAACAAGCATCATGCACAAGGGGCATTGAAGCCTAAGCAAGGGAGTTTCCCAACACCACCGTACCCATTCCATACTATCTGTATGGATTTCATAGAACTGAACAAATGCGAAAATAAGAAGTATTGTCTTGTCATTATAGATATGTTTTTCAAATGGATGGAAGCTTTTCCGACCAAAAATTCAGATGCAGCTACTGTTGCAAAATGTCCTTGTTAAAGAAATTATTCCTAGATTTGGCATACCAGAAAAGATCTACAGTGACAATGGCACACACTTTGTGAATCAAACTATACAACAGTTGAGCTGATATTTCGGAATTTCCTTAAAGAACCATTGTGCATACCACCCACATTCTGCAGAACTAGTAGAGAGGCATAATGGGGTTTTGAAAAACAAACTTAGGAAGTTAATTAGTGAGACACAAAAGAACTGGGTGCACTGCCTGCCTCTGGCATTGTTGAGCATGAGAACTGTTCTGAATGCAAAGGGGTTAACTCCTTTTGAAAAATTATTTGGGAGGGCATATTATATACCTCAATGGAAACCTCTCATGCCTGCAGACCAGGAGGCCGACAGTTCACTCGCAGAATACATGAGATGACTTTTAAGTAATAAACAACTTTTTCAGTTAAATTCTGTTTCAGATAAAGATCAAACCAGACCATCGGAAGCAGCAGTAGTCCCAGGCACGTGGGTCTTGGTGAAAACCATCAAGAGGACGAATTGGACATCACCGAAGTGGGAAGGGCCATACCAAGTGCTACTGTCAACACCTACTGCAGTCAAGATCGCAGAGCGAGTGTCCTGGATTCATCTGACACACTGCAAATTGGTTAAAAACTTTGAACCGGACAAAAAACTTGTTACTGTTACACAAGAACAAAATGATCAGATACGGAGCAAATAGAAATACAGAACAACCTCAGAAGTATTGCATGATCATTCTGTTGGCCATACTGATAACATTAATCTTTTTGCTGTGGCCTTTCCTTTTTCCAGCCACACGATCTGAACTGAATAAACGAGATACGTTACTCATAGACTGGCATTCGAACTTTAACACTTACCAAGCAATTAAATATGTGTATGCTGAAACTTTCAATGTTTTGAATTGCTGAATTTGCACAGCTATACCAACAGCATACGGGGGATTGTTAATGACTGCTGCCCCCCTAGGGGTCAATGAGACCTGGGAAAATTTGATTTTTGATACTACAACTGTGAAATCACAAGACAAAATAGCATTGTACCTGCCTGTTACACAAAAGGGAATTGTATGTTTTTACAAAAATTATACTGTTCAGGTGGGTTGGAGCAATTGTAATGTGACTGTTCCTTACAAATGTTATATTAAAGCTAATAATGCAGGTTATATTTGTGATACAAACTATGACTCATATTTTGAATTAATGCACACAATGGTTGATGAAGTACAATGTAATCCTGTTCTTTTTAAACAACTATCTATCATTGATAAGAAAATGTTTCATGCAGGGCAAGTATATATTAATACTAAAGTAGAGAATTGTTATTTTGTGTGTGGGGAAAAAGGCATACAAATGGTTACCTAAGAATTGGTCCGGCAGTTGTTTTTTGGGTTACCTGGTTCCAGCCATACGACACACTGCAGTTTTGCCTCAGGGAAGAATTTGAAATGTCAGAGAGGTCACCAAGAAACCTGGAAATCCAATCAAGAGACCTGAAAATCCAATGGGACAAATTGAAGCAGGCTGGAGAAACCATAACTCCCTGAAAAACAAAGATAAACTGACACACATGGACTTGAGGGACACTATTATATCGTGGGCAGGTATAGCCCCTGCATATGGCACAGTGAAATCAATTTGGGAGCTGAGAAAACTGTCCAAACTTCCCGAAGTAATGAGCAATGCAACTTTTTCTGCTCTCGAATTAGTAACTGATGAACTGAACGCTATGAGAACTGTGGTGCTTCAAAACCGCATGGCTCTCGACTTCACCCTAGTGGCGAAAGGTGGTACGTGTGCTTTAATAAAAGAAGAGTGCTGTTTGTATATACCTGACAATCAGCATGAGATAAACAACCATCTTGAGGTGATTTAGCAAGTGTCGGCCATGACCAAACCAGGCCCAAACCCACTGATGGATTTTTTCCAGAATTTGTTTGGGGGGGTGGGGTAGCATCTTAATGAACATCCTGATTGCCATTTGTGTGGGATTACTCCTATTAGGAGTATGTGTTTGTTGTGGTATTCCCTGCATGAAATGATTAAGCAAAGATTTTATAGACATGTCAGTTTCTGAGACTTTGTATCAAAGTACTGAAATTGAAGAACTGTTGAAAAATGAAACACTTTCATAAGTTTAAACTGAATGACTCTCTTAACTGCAAATTCTGAACAGAAAGAGGTTAGGAGAAGAAGCAACTGTTTATGCTTTTAAAAATAGAATAAAAAGTATTAACGGGGGAAATGTTAGAAAAATATGTATTAATGTATATGTTTAGTGCTTATTAGAAGCTAAAAGGGTTAATACATTTCATTCTATTTTATGTACAGCTTAATTCTGTATGAAATTACAAGATGCTTTTCAAACTGCAGTATGCTTTCTGAAACTGCAAGATGCTCTCTGACCTAGTATTTGCTAGCACAGCAAAATTTATGTTTATGCCTTTTGGAAATTTACTGAGAAGCAGGTGATTATCTGCTAGGTCAGAAAAATAATGAATAGAACAATACTGTTTTCTATAATGTTATTGAATTTGAACAATCAGCTCTGTTCATGTTATGAGAACATGCACAGCTGCAGAAAAAATAGACAAAGTTAAATAAAGACTGCTTGAAGAAATGAATTATAATCTGTACTTGCTTTGTGCTCGAATTAGCCATAGTACCTTGAATGGTAACATTACATAGTGAGAAGTTGTATCTGACCGGTGGTCATCACGGCCACGTTGTTCTTCTTAGGAAGTTTTTTTTTTTTGTAAACTTGATATGTCAGCAGAAAATCATGGACAAACAGCTGCTATGAAATAATATTGAAAGAACTTGTGATTTATTATGTCAGCTTAGTAGGCAATGTCTTGTAAGAAATGTATAAGAATAGCTTCACTTCCTGATTCTAGTTAGACAAACTCTGTATTAGCACGTTTTTGTCTCCTTGCTTCAAGATTAAAGTGCCTTAACCTGAACCTGCCGTGTGTTGATCTTTTTGAAGTTGTTTTCCCTTTGACACCTACAAAAGACAATATTATTTACTTGCCTTAAAGAATTATTTTAGGATAAAGCATTATGAATATATCTTTAAATCTGGGAATACCCAGACCACTATAGCTTAACTGGAGCTTAAGACAGGGACAGCGTTCCTTCCCTTATTCCAATCCCAGATGTAATGTTTTGCTAACATCCAGATTTTGGACAACCAGAGTAGTGAACAACTTTTTTTTCAAGTATCAGTGTTACCCAGTTCTGTTGCTCATCTAGCAATTTACTCATTGAATTACATGTGCATTGACAGTTGAAGATTTAATTTTGGTTTTCATTATGTGGAATATAGTTGAAATCCTTATAAAGGTCAGGATGAGCAGTGGGCACTGTAATTCCTTCCGTGTGTATCTCTGTCACCTCTTCAAAGAATGCTACAAGATCCAGTGACACCATCTACTCTTAACAAAGTCATATTGTTCTATATTTAACAGCGGTAGGTCACCTGTGATTTTTTTCTTTTTCTGGATAATCATTATTATGACTGTTCATGATTTTACACAGAATACTAGTAAAGTTGAGAGGATGTAAATTGTTTATGTATGTGTGGGCTGACATAACCCCATCTTGGTGACATGATACTACTACAGCCTGTTGACATTGGTCAGGAATATGTCCATATGTTAGCACTTGATTTGCATACTTTACAGTAGTTTAGTTAGGTTTCCTTGACTCTTTATAGGAAGCCAAGAGGCATGTTTATTTAGCTTTACTATGGGACCAATGACAGCAGACCATTTGCAGGCACAGTATAGGTGAAGAGATTCACAAAAAGGTAAAACAGTACTAATACCGAAACATGGGTAATTACAAAAGGTAGTGAGTCTCACAGACAATTGAAACAATGAGCAAATATTAACGGGGTAAAAAAAAAATGTAAATTAATTTTAGTATTAAATATGTGAGTTAAGCAACTGGTGAGAACAGACTGTAAAAAGTAGACGTAATGTAGATGAGGGAGGAGTTAAATGGTGTGTCCAGTGTAAAAACCCATGCAGTCAGATTTTTTGATGGACGTGTCTTTTGAGTAGTGCTCTGAAATTGGGGAAAGAGGAGATTTCTTTTAGGTGAAAGGGGAGGGATTGCCAGAGTAGGAGTGTAAGAATGGAATAGGAGCAGTCAGTCACAGTACAGTTTAGTTTGGGTGTCTGGAGGGACGGAGTTATTCGGAAGTAGTTGAAGAGATTGTAAGGGTGGTATTATTATAGAGTTTGGTAAGGTCAGGTGGCACGATGCCAGCCTAATCCTATGGGATAAGCTTGTACAGGCTCCATGGTCATTAGCCTAGTACACACCTATGAATCTATGAGGCAGGAAGGCACGTGGCTGAAATAGTTTGAAAACAAGAGACCCTAGGAGTAGGTCTACTGTCTAGGAGAGTAGGAGCTACCTGACTTTGTAGAGGGTAGTACAGGTGTGCTCATAAGGGTGTGTTGGAAATAAATTGTCAGATTTTGTTTCCAATAGACTATAGAGTGGATGTTTTTAGAGGCTGTAGCTATGAAGGGGAGCAAGTATTCAAACTGAGTAAGGAGGAGACTTTTGCCAATTACAGCTCAAAAGGGACATATTTTCCAGGACCAGAATAAAACAGAACTGATCTTTTTCCTAGTATTGTCAGTGTGATTATGGAAGTTAAGTGACTTATCCAGGCATAAACCTAGGTATTTAAAGGATGTGGTTGTTTTTATTCAAGTATCATTGACATTTGCAATGTTGGGAGTTTTAGGAAGTCTTTTCAGCTTTTGTGAGGCTGTAAATACCAATTTGTTTTTATTTTGAGGGATATAAGAGTAGCTTATGTTTGTTTAGTCAAGAATTAAGAGGTGAAGATCAGACTGAAGTGGTGTTAAATAGCTTAATGTGAAAGACTGGATCAAAGGATAAACATCATCTGCATAAAGAGTGATAAGATGAGGGAGGTCAGAGGTAGTTTGTTGATAAAGACTGAAAAGAACAGTGGGGTGAGTATGAAGCCCTGGGACACTCCTTTGGTAAGAGGTGCTGGAGTTGATGGGCATGAGCCAGTTTTGACTCAAATATTCCTATTGGATAAAATGTCTTGGAACCAGGTGACAATGCAGGAGCCAATCCAATTTTTGGAGGGAGTGAAGAAGCAGGATGTGATCAATAAGATTAAAAGCTCTGCCAAGTCAATGAAAAAAGGTCCAGAAAGGTTTCCTTTATCCATGTGGAGAAGGATCTCACCTCAAATTGACCATAGTGCTGTCATTGTGCACCAGCCAGCCCAGAATCCATGGTGTTTAAGAATTAGTTGGTTGTACTATTAGATGTAAGCAGACAGTTAGTAGTAGTGCTGGGAGGATGCAAACAGGCAGAAGTTGGATACATTTTCTGTCTGAGGTTGCCTGGTAAGGGGTTTGACAACATCCATTTTCCATATGTGTGGTAGAGTGTGCTGAGTTGTGTAAATATGGAGAGGAGGAGTGATAAGGAAGTAACAGTGGAGTAGGTTATCTGCACCACCGGGTGCATCCAGGGTTATGTTTTCTAGTAGGGGATCAGGCTTGTTATGAGTAATTTTCTTAAAATAGAAGATGGGGGTTAAACGTAGAGGGATGGGTGTGTTGGGAGAGAGGTAGAGCTATTTATACTAAGTAAGTGGCTAGATTCATTGATAGAGTCAGAGGTTGAGAGTCAGCCTTGTGAAGTCTGGATGGTGATAGGAGAGGAGGTCGAATTTGTGGATTTTCAGCCTGTAAGAAGATTTACATCTTGCCAGCCATGTTTGGGTTTACCTAGCAGAGGAAGGTGTTTGTGTTTGAAATAGATATTTTTTGTTTATGAGTATTGCTTGCGTAACTACAGAGAGAAGTAAAGGCTCAATGTTTTTCTAGTGAGAGGTTTTGTCCTCAAGTTTGAGTAGAGCTTTCATTTCAGTTATTAGCCAGGGGATTTTGTTATATTTGAAAAGGTGTAATGCTACAGAAAGGAATTTGTCTTGAATGTAAAAGAGATGTAAGATCTGTTTCATCTGAGTTGGGGTTCTATAATTTAGTAATAGAAGACCAGACAATACTTGCTAGGTGCATTTTGAAGTTTTCCTTATTGGTGGTGGTCGTGTGTCAATAGGTAACTAGTTTGGGAAGGAGTTTAGGTGACTGATGATTTGGAAGGTTATCGGGGAGTGGTCACTGAATTAGGATGGAAGAATGGATATTTTGGAGATAATGGTAGAGCTGTTTGTTATTATCAGGTCCAGGAGGAAGTGGGTGTTGGTTAGAAGATGTGAGCAAGTACTGCCATTGACTAACTGCATATGTTTGATATTGGCTAGGAATGCAGCAAGCTTATTTCCCTGGGGACTAAGGTGGTATAGATTAAAATAATTTAGAATATTTTTTTAAATTCTGGAAAGCTGAAGTGATAATAATGTTAAGGGGTTTAAATTTCTTATGAAAGGCTGGAGAAAGAACATAAGTCTGGTACTATAGAAGCTGAGCCTCTTAATTTTGCAGCAAAAGTTATCACTTCTATAGCTGTGTAAGGAATGTCTCACCTTATCTGTACACTACTTTCACACATGACTGCTTTTAAAATCAGCATAAAAGGTTTTCAGCGCATTTTCTGTTTCCTGTTGCTGAGTGGTGACTTCATTATTCACAGATAACATCTTTCATTGACATTTTTTATTTTCACTTTTCTAATATAAATAGTAATGCTAATAATAGCCTTATTATATTCATCCTTTGAGATCATGCAGAATTTGTAGTTAGATCTGGAAGATGTGATAGTAAAAAATTAAACAGTTATTGCAGACTTGCTATATGACTAGCACAATTTTTAAAAACTGAGGAGTAACTTTTTTTTGTTGCACATCTTTTTAATTTAGTGATTCCATCATACCTCTCAACCTCTTAGCACAATAAATCTAAACAAAGCCTAAAGCAATGGGAGGACACAGGCACAAAAATAGAGACAGACTTTGAATATTGCTCTTATATACTTAGAAAATTGCTATGATAAAAATTATTTAACATGCATTTTTCTGGGGGGTATGAAGTCTGAAACTCAAGTTATGTCACTATTTAGTGACTTCACTCCTCAGTGATTTGCCTTAAAACCACTGACTTTGAGGAACAGACCAAAAATATTTGCCAAAAATCTGGACATTCTGTGAAAATGTGGACATTTGAGACATATGGATTCCATAAAGGAAATTTTGTTGCATTTACATGTTTAGTCACATCTCAGAACTGCATGTCCATGGACATAGAACTTAATTTCACAGAATATGTTGAGTGTATCTTAAGCAAATATATTTGTGTTAATCTCTCTGCTTCTTTCTTAATGTTCCAATTTGTTTTTTGTTCTTGTCCCAACTCTTTGTATTTGCACCTTATTCAGCCAAACTGCAAAACAACATGGAAAAACCCTTCCTACAACATAATAAACTAGTCACAAACAGCTTCTACCCTCTCGACTCCCAGGTCTAAACTACACTGTATCAAATATACATTTTCATCTATGGCTCCCTCTCAAAAGACCTCCGTGACTATTCCTGTTTCAGTGTGGAACTAAAAAGCTTCCTGCTAAAACAAGCCCAGTGTACTTGCCTCACAAAAAGCCTTATCACCTAATCTTTTCTATATCCCTTTTGACCACCAGGGCTCTGTTCCAACTACCTTCCTCCCTTTGGCTTGTTTGTAATGTATATAATATACATGTCATTTCTGGCTTGCTGTTTAACACTACTTGTAGTCTTATCCTTTTCTGTAGTTGCATAATATTTACTCCACATGATCCTCCTTCTGATCTGTATGTCTTACTCTACATTTAAACTTTCAACTATTACAATGTATTTAACCATCCTCTTTTTTGTAATATCTGTGAAAGCTTTCACCAGGGTTGTGCCTGAAATTCAATAGTTGTGATCAGCGCACTAACCTGGAAAACAAATACAAATAAAATAAATAAATACCTGAGCAGTCTTCTATTTTATGGAGAATGATGCAAGTAGAATGAGTCAGAACTAAGATATGAGTTCAGGAAGAGAAATGACACAGGTTTTTTATAATCAAACTAAGATGAAGGAGGATAGTGGGAACTTAGTTATTTTAGGAATTTTTAGGTAGGAGTGGGTCTGCTGCTTTAGTGGAGATGGGTTTAATATGGAAAGTGACATTACAGAGGAAACTGGAATAAGTTAAATGTTGGAATAATATACTGTGTTGAGAATAGCTGGAAGAAGTTGAGAAGAAATCTTAAGATGGAATGGGATGAATAAAGTGGAGATAGTTCACGGGTTTGTAGGCTTATAGGTGTGTACTAAGCTAATGATCACAAGTGCCTTTTTAAGCTATGCATCCTAAATTTCAGACAAGTTCTGTTATCCTCAGTAAGTTTAAGCAGGAGCTTGGGAGATGAAACATTTACAAGTAGGGGCCGGAGAGATGAACCATTTACAGGCAGACCATGTCCATTAGAGACATAGGTGCCAAATGAGGGATGAATTTCCTGTTCCCCATCCGATTGTCCAAGTTCTACTTGAAATGGGTTATGGAGGAACTGTGCTTCACATGGATGGGGAGTGAGTTTCTTTTAGATAATTAAAGGAGTGAAAAAGAGATGCAATTGTTTTGGCCCAAATGTTGCTGGATATCTACCCAATGGTTTGGAATTGTCTACCAATACTTCTTATTTTACTTGCAGTACGTAAGTCTGGCTGTTTTAATAACTGTTCTTGTTTTTAGAGTTTGAAAAACATAAAAAGGGGCATTGAGCATAGATTTTCATTTGTAACAAGATTACCTGTTTCATGGATTTGAGTTTTTGTTTGTGTTCTGAGGTAGATAAGGGTGATGCTTTCCCCTAATTATTTGTTTTTGATTGGATTAACTGATTCCTTGATGGAGAAGAAGGAAGAGTCTAAGAAATGGATTCCCCACTTGTTAATCTAGGGAACTGATGTTTCTAGGGTCAATATGCATCAGTGATCTAGGGGATATTTTTTCAAGTTAAAGGACAGGATGAGGTAAAAGGGGAATTATCAGAAAGCAAGTTTGTTAGGACTTGGATGAAGAGGCACCTTTGTGGAGAATTTGTAAGCAAGGGATCAAGAAGATAATAGTGATGGGATGGATTAGATTGAGTGATGGAAGAGAAAGGATGAATGAGGTTGAATTAGTTGATGATTTGTTCATGTCTGATATGATTTTAGAAAAAAAAACGAGTATGAGAAACTTTCACCATATAGTAAAACGTTTCATTTATTAAACAAAGGAAAGCAGGAATCATGGACCTGCTTGAACTTATGTAAGGTGGAAAGTGCAGGTTGGTAGACTATGGCTTTATAAATTATGGTTTGTATACATAGGTGGGCTTTTGCAGTTATTCCATTTGGGACAGTTTCAGTAAGTCACATAAGACTATAAACCAGACAAAAAGCGTGTATGCTGTGTACTCAAATAAGGATGAACCCAGAACAGAAAACACAGGCAAAATACCACAATTGTAAATTTAATAAAAAATTAGTTGAGCTCTTTTGTTTCAAACAATAACGAGACTTTATCAGAACAAGTTAAACAAGCATACATTGCTCTTTTAAATATCAAAGCCAACCAATCAAATCCTTCTATCCATTTAAAGTTATACATCATTTATTGAGCTCATTATCTAAAAACAAATTAATTATACAAAAACATGTCAAGTGTATATGTGTGTGTGTGTGTGTGTGTGTGTGTGTGTGTGTGTGTGTGTGTGTGTGTGTACCCACACAGACACACACGCACACACACACACACACACACACACACACACACACACACAGGCACACACACACACACACACACACACACACACACACACACACACACACACACAGATATATATATTAAAAATTACTAAATAAACACCATTGATAATAAAAAAATAATGACTTATTTGTAAAATAAATTCATTCAATCAATTATAGCTTGGCTGCCCTATGTTTCAAAGCAGAATTCATGGATAAGTTATCATTCAGACCTGGGGAAATGCTTACATTCAGTTTTAGCTGCCAAAAAAGTTATCTGCATGCAAGCATTGTTTCCAACTGTCTACCCCTGGGTGGCAGATTTACTTAGTCTACAATACTTAAACTTAAACTTAGTAAAATGTGTACACATTATACTATGTTTATACAATACAGTTTTGCTATTTTTTGTGGTAACATCATAAATATTCTCATATATTATTTTTATTAAAAATCCTTTCTGTCTTTCCAATATAGAAACCTGGAAAAGTTGGCACTGTGCTGAACAAACCAAAGATTTACTAAGACAGTTACCGTCCTTAAGGTGTACCTCATATGTTTGTTCACCTCCCACTTTCAAGGTTTCACCTTCATAAATATATAAACAGTAGGAATAAGAAACACATTTTCTGGTCCCTTTTAATCTATTTTCCAAAGAGTAAAATACCCTGGTGTCATTTTTAAAAATGCTTTTTTTTAATTTCTAGCATTTTTGAATAGAAAAAATGTAATATTCAAAAAGCAGGAGACCAGGATCCAATCCACACAAACAACGTTTATTGAGCGTTTTCGTCTCTTGAATAGAAACTTCTCCAGAATAGCACAGCATATTATCCAACAGCCTTATATATGCTATTCCAACAAATTAGTCATCATCATTAACTAATTAATGTCCTGAAAGGACCTAAAAAACTTTTAAAGAGCAACACATATATATATATATGGCACTCACAGTAAAAAAGAAGAAAAAATGTGATTGAAAGTATATATGTATTTGTTGTTTATTAGCATCCTACCTAATAGTGAGCTCTGTTCTCAGGCTCAAGGCACAATTTCTTATATGACAGTCATCGATACCTAGTATTAGGGTAGGATGCTAATAAACAACAAATACATATATACTTTCAATCGCATTTTTTCTTCTTTTTTACTGTGAGTGCCATATATATATATATATATATATGTTTGTGTTGCTCTTTAAATGTTTCTATGTCCTTTCAGGGCATTATTTTATTAATTAATTAATGATGACGACTAATTTGTTGGAATAGCATATATAAGGCTGTTGGGTAATATGCTGTGTTATTCTGAAGAAGTTTCTATTCAAGAGACGAAAGCACTCAATAAACATTGTTTGTGTGGATTGGATCCAGGTCTCCTGCTTTTTGGATATTATCGTTTGTGTGAAGCCTTGTTTTCGTTGTATAGAAAAATAGTTTTTTCATCCACTGTTGAAAAAAATAGCAGAATTCATTTTAAAAATATTCCAATTTTTCTCCATTATATTTCTAATTGTTTCAGCAGCTGCATTGTGTTCAACCACAGAAACCCTTTCATAGACACCTTCAGGGTGGTTGTCAAAGGGGTTTGTATTGAATACTCTATTTTTAACCACTTTAAGGGTAACTTCTTTAATTAGTGTCATGGGGTAACCTCATTCCAAAAACATTTGTATAGTTGTGGGATTTCATAAATGAATGTTTCACTATCAGAAGTCATCCGTGTGAGGCATATACAGTGCCCCATAATAAGGCTTATTTTACATTTAAAAGACTGATGACTAATGAAACACAAATACACATTACTTAAGTGGGTTTTCTGTAGCTGTTTGACTGAAAATCTTTTTGTCCATTAGTAATAACTGTATCAAGAAAACTGATCTTCTGTTTATCATACTGATTACTGAACTCTAAAAACCCAGCATAATGGACAAATTTGGACACAAAATCCTCTAATATTTTTTTCTGATCCCTTCCATAAAATAAAGATGTTATCAATAAACTGCAAATATAATTTGCAACACTTATAAAGATCTAATTTGAAAATATATTCCATTTTCCGGTGGGTCAATACTAAATTAGCATATACCGGGATGCAGGCTGTGCCCATTGTTACTCTTTTGTGTTGTTTAAAAATTTCCCCTCCATAGTAGACAATGTTTTTGTCAAAAATGAGTTCAATAAAATCCATAATAAGGAAGATTTTGCTACCTTTTAAAAAAATAACATCTTAACAAGCTCTCTTGGAAAAACTGTAAATCCTTCCATCTTAGGTATACTACAACAAAAGGTTCTTTACCTCAGTGGTGATTAACACTGAATCTTCATCCCATAAATCATGACTTAACCTGCAAAGAAAACCCCAGGAATTCCTTATTTGATGAGAGGAAATTGGAATTCCTTATTTGATGAGGGGAGTTTGAATATGAAGGCTTAAGTGTACAATCTATGAATACAGGGATAGATTAAAGACCCCCCTTTCAGCTGCAATGGGTCTTAATGGGTCATATATATATATTTTTTGTTTTGTTTGACTAGTAGCAAGGAGTGTTCCATTTTTTTATTAAAGGGATGGTTACATTTATGGCATGAGAATGTGAAGTTACAAAAAAAACCCTCTTGTTTAGGGCAGGTCTCTACTAGTCAGAGGATAGCTCTGATCTGAACAAACCTGGCTTCAAGGGATACAGTTTTTGGTAAGTATGCTTCTGTAGATAATGTGAGTAATTGTGGATCCCTTTGGTGATAATTAAATGAAGTAATTCAAAAAAGGAATGTGAGCAACTGTTATTTGCTTTTGTTGATGAGTGAACAGGAGAGACTCAGAAGTAGTTAGATGGAGGAAGGTGCTGGAGCCTGAATAATAGCCATATCACCATAATTTAGGAAGTGAAGAAGTAGAAGGCATAGTTCAAGTAAAAGTAGATTCAAAATGCCTGTTATAAGGCTCTATATGTGGTTATTATAGGGAGAAGATATAAATGCTAATAGGTTCATACTAAGCTGTCTTGTGGTTTATTTTATGTCTAGCCAATTTCACTTTCAAAGGTGAGAATCAGCCCTGCACCCTGTGATTGTAAGGTAAACACCTTAACCATTGCCACCAGCCACCAACCCCTTAATGTACAGACTTCTTGCTCTGGATAGGAATCAAACCTGGGTCAATTGCTTGGAAGGTAGCTGCATTCACCACTATATTACCAATGCAGTTTTCTGTTTTGGGTAGATGTGGTATTTATTTTTTGATTAAGGTGATATCTTAAAATGGAAGGTTGTACTGAGATGTAAGAGCTGTGAATGAAATAGAGGTAAGCTTGGTGGAATGTTAAACTTAACTACTCTAATGAAACTGGATTTGCAGTGGATGTAAATGGAAATGAGAGGAAGTAAGGTTTGGGGTATGTGGTAAGTGACTTTGAGCTACTGGAAGGCGTAGAAGAAGAACTGTAGTGCTGAAGAGTTTCACAGATATGGTAGAAACTTTATCTGTCATTTTGGAAATAAAAGATGTGATGGTAAAGGGAGTCATTGAAATAGTCCTGAGAAGGAATACAAAGGATTAGTGTTATTAAATGTTGAAAATAATGCAAACAACATTATAATTATCAGACTTTGAGGAGAAAAGTATAAAAAATGGGAAGGGTAATAAATTAAAAGAATGAGAGGTGGGAGTAAATGAGAAGTATTACTTAATGAGGGGGAATAGACAATTTTCATCCTTGTCAATTCCGCTCTCAAGTGAAATGGCATAGAAAGCCAAAAAAGTTATCCAGCTTGATTAAAATTCTCTTAGGAACAAAATAAAGAAAATTAGTTGACAAAGAGAAGGAATAAAAACAATATTATGATTGGTAGTAAGCAATGGAAGAAAAAGAAGGAAAAAAAAAACTTGCCTGTAAGATATTCAACTTAATAAAGGCAAAGATGGAATAGGGAGAAACTGCTACAAAAACTAATGAATGCTGAAATGAATGAAGACAATATGTAAGTAAGTTTTAAAGGAGTGTTGCTAGAAAAGTGATTTGTATAAGTAAGTAAATGGTGTTGTATCTAGTAGGTTACATACAAGTATCTTTAAATTTCTAGCTAAAACATACTTTGGGGAAGAAAATATTGTACAAGCAAAATCTTTATCAGTTTAATTGAAGGTTTTAATTAAGATCTTGTGTGATGTTCCTTTGGGAATATGAAAAGTGGTAGTGTTAAGGCAAGAATGGGGAACTAGCAGTAGTTGTTGTTCAAGAAATGCATTGTCCTCAGCAGTGCCGACTGGTGCATGCAGATTTTTAAGTTGAAGACTGGGCATGCAGATTTTTAAATGCAAGCAGCAAATGTTGTACCAAAGTAACAGCTGTAGTGCTAGTAATGAAGTATAAAATGTAGAAATGATAAATCAGGCAGATCATCCAATTAAGTGCATTGACAAAACTGAATATTGTAATAGGCTAATAAGAGTTCGTAGCAAAAATGTAATGATCTGTATAGAAATGCTTTACTGTTACAAGAGTAAATCATGGGGTTTTAAGTAAAAAAAGAAAACAGCGTCTGCACTGTCATATCAAAATTAGTTGTAGAAAGTGATGTATATCACATCTAAGATCTGTAACAGTCTTAAAAATAGTCTGAAGTAAGGCTGAGCAGCTAATTTCTGCTTGCTCTTAGGCTGTGGCTGTACTGCTAATAAAAACACAACAGTTACAGACTGTTTCATGTACTAAGAAATATGTTGCTTTGAGTGGGAATGTAAAATGACATGTCACTTAAAAGCGTATAGGGATATGACTGAAAAGGGCTATAAATTTACGAACCCAGTCAATGTAGTAAAATCATAGACATTTATGCCCCCCCCCCCCCACACACACACACACACACACTGTTAAATTCGAACAGTCCATGGATATGCATGCATTAGATACAAAAACATATAATCATTATTATTACCTATTTCCAAAATGGTTGTACAGTAGTGCGACCCCCACCACTGGCCCAGTAATCAAGGAGCCTCAATCCTCACCTCTGGTAAATGTGGGGGAAGTACACACTGGGAGGATGACAAGTACACACACAGTAAAGTGCAATTTCCCTTAAGAGCACAAAGAGACCACAGTCAGTCTGAGGTTGGTTTCTCCCTCTTTCTCCAGATCTCCACTAAGACTCCCCACTGGCACAGCTATAGAGTTGATATCTTAGCTGTGTGGCCAAGCCAAGCCAAGACCTCCAGCACCCTCTCTGTACTACCAGTGCTTCATGTCCCTGCCCAAGCAGCTGACACACACTCTTTGAGATTTGATTTATACATACACACACACACACACACACACACACACACACACACGCGCGCACATACACACACACACACCTGGGGAAGGCTGGCAAAGGTTTACTAGCTATGCCCCCATTTGCCCAGACTATAAGGTAGTTATTACTGCCACCAGCCAACTCTTTATCAGCTACTTTAAGGGCCTTAACAAAGGGGTCCAATCTTACTGTGTAATGTTACTATTAATCCAAATGGTAGTTTGCCCAGGAGCAAGGGTATTAGGAGTGTCCCACACAGTGTCACCAAATAAAGATGCAAGTACTCTCAGAACATAAATATGTCTCCACACAGATCAGCCACAAGGGATAAGTTTAAATATATTTAATAATAAGTAATAAAAGAAGAAAATACTTGGTAAATAATCAGTTACATCAGAGTTCAAAATCACAGGAAATATTTAAAATAACATTGCAGGACAGTCTAAGATAAATAAAGAAAACATCTAAGCTATATTTCATTGTATTCTTGTCTGTATCTAACATAAATTTCTGTAACATAGTTTACTTACTTACAGAGCCAGGCAAGACAGATGTGGTGAGTGGGTCTTCCAGCTGATGCTGTCAAAGATAAAATACACAGTCTCTCTCTCTCAGAGAGTTCTTAAATTAATATTTCAAATATTACTGCTGGGGCAGGTGGAATCATGACATCACTTCTTGTCATCTTCCCAGGCTCACATCCATTGATTTTAGCATCTACTTGCGAAAACACATAGACCTTAGATCTTTTGGCAAATGGTGAAAATCATAAAATAATTTACATTCCTCCACATTTAAAGACAATCAAGAAAGTTCTAGTTCTAGACAGTATGCCTCCTGTTGCACTGAAACTGAAAGATAACATCTATTTTATTACGTTATAAAGTAATTTAAGTTTTCAGCTATTCTTCTGAAGTTAACTTCTTGTGTTTCAGTCCCCATTGTTAAAATACATATACCTCTAAACAGTTACAATAGTGTATATACATTTCTGCTCAGTATTTTACAAAATATCTCTTCTGCATACATATCTGTACAATGACATACAGTTCTAATACAGTTGTAACACAAGCAGTTGCATCATGATGTTATTTATAAATGAAACACAACCACTTACAAAATTCCAGATAGCTGGGCTGGTAGTATCTCCTTTTGCAAGACAAACAACGTTCTCAGTAGAAAAACCACTTTAATGTGAAGAGCAAAGCTTTCGGATAAAATCCTTTATCAATACTGTGTGTTTGAGTATTTCCTTTTGCTACATTTCTATATAAATCATATTAATATTCACAAATGACATATAATTATTTATAACATTCCAGCTAGCTGGGCTGGCAGTATCTCCTTTTGTCACAAGTAGAATTTACAAACTTATGATGTTGCACTTCATTAGGTAGTTTATGTTTGCACTGATGTCTTATAGGAATGCAAAGACTAATTAATCATCCTAACAAGCAAAGCAGCAATGTATATAGTTGAACACTTACAGGAGAATAATGCACCAGCATCAGTTTTGAAACATGGATTTGTAAGTACACCCAAAACATGGTGCCTTGAGAAGAAACCTGAGGAGGGGAAGCATTTCATTTTGTGGTCTTCTGACAAGGCAGTCCTTTAGAGAAACACCTCAGCCAACAACAAAAAAAAAATTGTGTGCTGGAGGTAAACAGAATTTACATTACATGACTTACTGATTTCAGAAAAAAATAACAAAAAGGAGTTTGATCCAGAAATACAGAACATACTTAAAAGAATCAGTAATGCTGAGGATTAGGAGAGAGGCACATTCATTTATAAAAACTAAAATGTAAGCATGCAAATTAATAAAATAAAAAATACAAAATAAATAAATAAAGACGATATGTAACATAATCTTGACTACAAAATGTAGGCAGCTACTGGGCACCTGCTAGAAATGCATACCGTATAGACTGTTCAGTGACAAAGCCTGCATGCATTCACTAAAACAGCTCTAATTTACTTATGGAATTATGTGTGTACAGAGGCAATAATTGGCATAAGATAACAAAACTGGTCATTGTACAAAATGGATTTATAGCACATTTTGTCATTCAGATAGAAAAAATCAGTAAAGCACTTCAGGGGCATGTGTGCATCACACATTATCCTGTAAGATAAACCCATTTAATTCCCTACTAAAAATATACAGGCAAATATGAACAGATGGATTTTTTTATTTAATAGCAAGTGAGAATACTTTCTCTGGGATTCATTAATGCCTACACTAAGTATACATGAAGTGTACACCATTCTAAGTAAACAGACAACACAAGCATAACTCACACCTTCCTCCTCCTAATTTTACTTTTCCTACTGATTTTCTTGCAGCCTTAAATATCGAGGGGATTCATAAAGGTTACCACATAGTGTAGATTACATGTACATATAGTATAATATTTCTGAATGACTAGAAAGCACGAAACATGTGGGAGGGATGCTGTTACATACAGATTGTGTACACTTAATATGGGTATTAATGAATATGGGCCTATGGTTTTACATGCAACAAGTCTCAAACAAAGACACATTCAGCTAATGTTTTGTTTTTCTGCATTATAAACATAAATGGCACAAAACTGCAAATGTAGGTATATAGCATAAGATTCAGGTCACAGTGGTGGTAGTATTAAGTGGAGATGTAAAGTTTTTAAGTGATATTAAAATAATATTCTGGAAGGGAGCATAAAATCCTCAGCATTATAAATTTAGCAAATCATTGAACAGACTGAGAAGTTTTTGCACTCCAGATTGAGTAGTAGTGGTAGTTACAAGAGATGACACAATGGATTCAAGATTAATTGGTAAATGTTTGACAAATGGATAAAATAAAAAAAAAACACAAACACACACACGCATATATATATATATATATATATATATATATATATATATATATATATATACATACACACACACACACACACACACACACACACACACACACACACACACACACACACACACACATATATATACTCAAAGTTCAAAACAAAATGCGTCCACATCTGCGAATCAGATGTGTGAAGTAGAAAATATCATGCAGGTCAGAATGTCGAAGTGCACACACCATCATCGAATTCACAGTTTCGACATTCACTTAAGCAAGTCCCTAGTGCATACTATGCAATGCCATCTTTTTGCAGAGGGGCAACCCCTCCCTACACCCCCACATCCCCTGCAAATAATATTTTCCATCTTTGAGATTGCACTACAGTGGGGAAAAGGGCTATTTTCCGATCCCCACTGTACCATGATATGTATTCAGAATGGCGAAGACAGATGTGCAAGTGCACTGTTGCATTCGCGAATCTGAACACTCACACTTGTGCAGGTTAGACGAAATGAGAATCGCCCAACTGTTGTTTGACATTTCCATCTAACAGGTACTCGGCATTTTGATAGTAAACCATATGGTAAAAGCCACTGTTAGGCAGAAAACAATGGACTAAGCTTTTTTGTAGTAGGGGAAAGATGCATGGGAGACCACTCCACACCCATAACTTATATTTGCCAACTCCATGGTTGCACAATAGTAGAAAAAAGTGAAAATTACAATGATTGCTGAAAAGTGGCTTTCAGTGATATACCATTTGAGGTGTTGTCCATCAGGTAAATCACCACAGAACATTCCTCATGTTCCCAAACTAATATACAGAATAAAGTTAGAATTAGGAAATTCTCCTTAATGTTGTAAAATTAGTGATCTTTTACTATGACAGATGATATGGGTAGCACATTACTAGTTCTCATAGGTTTTGACCAGTGTATTAAATGAATGCATTATAAGAACTATGTCCATAGAGCATAGGTTAACATTAAACTCGGAGTGAGACACTCATAGGTGGGTCTAGGGCCTGTACAAGCCTAGCCATAAAGATTCCCTGGCTTACGCCACACAAAAATTATTTTCCTGTGCCTCTGTTGAGCAGGGTCGCAGAAGTGATCCACGGGGTGAATTTCCTATTTCCCATCTAGTTGTCAAAATTTTTCTTAAAGAGGGCTAATGAGATACTCTGCTTGACATGAATGGGCAGTCTATTCCAAAGTATGAGGGGGGTCTCTGGGACAGGAACCTATCCCTTCAGCATGCTTTGTTTATTGCGGTGACAAGGTTTAGGTCCCTGGAGCGAGTGGCTTGGAAGGATTGGGATTTCTGTAAGTGTAGCATGTCCAACAGCTCTGGGTTTGACATGGCTTTGTATGTTAGGCAGAGATCGCCTCTGAGTAGGCAATATGCAATGGATTAGAGCTGGAGTTTTTTGAGACAGTCTGCATAGGGCATCTGTTTGAGATTGGTGATCCCCTTTGTGATGTATTGCTGTGGCCTTTTCAGTTGTTGTAAATGTCTTGTGAGGTACATACCAAATGGGGCATTGTACTCTATAATAGGTCTATTGAGGGATGAGTAGAGATGAATAATGACCTCCCTTTTTTCTGGATGAGAAGCCTTTTGTGATGAGGTGTGCCACATAGAAGGATTTCCTGACTACTGTGGTGATATGGTTATCAAAGGAGAGACTACTGTCCACCTGTGTCCCTAGGTCTCTTATCACACTTTCGGTGTTGAGTGAACTACGCCTATGTAGTAGTTCTTGGGCACAGGGCTTTTCCCAAAGGGGATGACTGTGCATTTTTTGGTGTGGAGCTTGAGGCCATTGCATTGACACCAGGCATCTGTCTCAGTGAGGCCCTTTTGTAGAATGTCCACATCATCTGGGAATTCAATCATATATGTTATCTAATTCATTGGCTCAATGTTGTGGGTCAGTTAATCTACTTCAAAGATAAAGGTGTTTGTGATAAACCTAGTAATCTGAACAATATTTTAAATACATTTAAAATATATATAAACTCTATAAAAGTAACATGAAGTATGTATATAGTAATCCAGAAGAGAAAGTACCTCATGACTTACTAAATTAGAGAAACAATCTCGGATTGAGCTTGTTTATTGCAACATACTGACTTGTTCCCCTTTCCCTGAGCATGCTTTTGCAGAATCTTTAACCCACAAAGTGGATATAATGGTCCTGTTCAACCTGCAGACAGATATTTTATTAAAAAAAAGGATAAAACAATAGAAGACTGCTTGAGTGACCCATGAAAAAAAGTAAATTACAGATTTAGGATGCAAAAGACAAAAAAACTTTAATGTGAGGTGTCTGAGAACTGATGATGTAGTTTTATCCTAGAGAAATTATTTTCTTTTATTTGTGCAGTTTGCCTGTGTCCATTGGAATTACGTAATGAACAGGGTATTAAATCTTGGAAATTTGTCTGCCATTACCAGACATGGGAAGTAAAAGAAATAATCATTTTTAGTGTACGTAGGTTTATTATACTTTAAGATGACGTGTAATGGAAAGAATTTTCTCATATGGTAAGTGCTCTATTAAGTACAAGCTGCTTTCTCTACTAGATATTCAGTGTAAGAAAATTGCCTTCTTAATGAAATAGTCCTAAAGCATATGTATTCTTCGTCATGAGGGATGCATTTCACCACTTTGCTTTATCAAGATTGCTAAGTCAGCTAATTTTAAATAAGAATTAAAATATTATACAATTTTGGAATATGTGATTGTCACACTCTTAAGAGAAGTAAATTAACTACCTTTTATTTATTTATTTATAGGTTTATTGGTTCATAGGTTAGTACTAGGCTATCAGCCCTAGGGCCTATACAAGCCTAGACAAAAAACAGATGCCCGTGGAACCCTCGCACGGCCAAACAAAAATAGGAAACAACAAACGCCAGCAAGTGTAGGCAGCAATCACATCCAAAAAACATTTATTGAAGTAGGGAAAAATAAACCCCCTACAACTCAATGGTGGTAAAAACCATCATTCAAACCTATACAAGCCTAGCAATAATTCTCTGGCTATTTCTCCCACACTATTTACTTCCCTGGACCCCTGTCTAGCAGGGCGACTGACATGATCCCCAGGGTGAATTTCCTATCTCCCATCCAATTGTCAAGGTTCCTTTTGAAGAGGGCCAAAGAGGTGCTCTGCTTGACATGTATGGCAGTCTATTCCAGAGTCTGGGGATTCTCTGGGTCAGGAACCTATCCCTCCAGCATGTTTTATTCATTGTGATGACAAGGTTTAGATCCCTGGAGTGTGTGGCTCTGAGGGATTGAGATTTATTTTTTGTCAAAATAAGTAGATAGGCCAAAGCAAATCAATCAGGGCCATTGACACTGTGGCGATTTCACCTGTGGCTCTCCAAAATACAGTGGTGTAGTGGAAATTATTAGGGTGGATTAAGCAGGGAGGGAATTGATGAACATGGTCAGTACCATCCAGTGTTACTTTGTAAAGCTGTAATGCTTGAAAAAAAATTATATGAGTGTGAAATCAGCTACATAACTTTCATTGGTTTGCAGCTATTTATTTATGGATGGGTTAGGGGGTTGTGTATGAGTGAGTGAGTCAGTGAGTGAGTAAGAGTGAGGCTGTGTCTGCATGCATGTTTGCAATGTAAGCTAAATACACTAGAATGGGCAGAGTATTTTTTTAATGGGCAGAGTATTTTTTTAATGGGCAGAGTATTTTTTTATTTGATCATAGCCAAACATCTCATTATTTCAGTCAGGGAGGTAGAGGGACAAATTGCTGCCAGTATAAGTACTCTCTTGCACAATATCTTTGTGAAAAATGGTGCCAATCATAGAAACATCTACAGCAGTTAGAGATGTGGCACGCTGCAACATTTCAAAAACATGTGACAGCAAGAAGCCATCACCATGGTGAATGGGAGGAAAAGAAAGCAGTGGGGAGCATAGTAGTCAGCAATACTGGGGGCAAACGTACAATCATTTAGTGCTCCATAAAAGTATGGGTACCATATATATGCAAATTATATGGCTGCTTATAGGGGCAGAGTGAAAAGTGTACATATTGCTAGCATATGGCAAGGACAGTTACCACTAATAGAAGGGGACTGCAGCTCATCCCAGCACACTTCTATGCACTAAGACACGAGTTGCGTGATGTTCCCCTAAAGCAGCTGCTCTGCTTTGTGGATTCCTTGTTAATCTCTTCAGCAGTGCATCTTACAGCATGCTGAGAAGTGTGGTGGTTTGGGATGATTGAGATATCTTCTCCTTTTGGCCATTTTTAAGTATGATAGTGTTGCTCAAAAAGGTGCACTCCATGAGCACACATATTGATGGTGATTTTTGCCTGACTTCCCAGCCTGAATCTTATCTGATATGTACTTATTCAAATCTGGTAATTGGTAGAGGGGTAATCTGTTTTCAAGCAACTGACTTATTGTTAATTTATCAAAGAAAAAATGCATGGTTGTTGGAGCTTGTTGTGTGTGTGTGTGTGTGTGTGTGTGTGTGTGTGTGTGTGTGTGTGTGTGTGTGTGTGTGTGTGTGTGTGTGTGTAAATGTGTGTATGTGTGTGTTATGTATGAATGTTTGGGTATTTGCATGTGCCTGTGTGAAAATAAAGATAATTTGAACACAGAAAAGCAGGAGGAATTACTTTCAAATGATGTTTGTCAAACAGCTTATACAGACTCGATCAGATAATAATGGAGTGTGATGAGATTTAGTCTTGTGTGAAATCTGCTGTAATCATTGTTAAAATATCATCGATATGAAAGGATATGGGCAGCGTGCATGTATCTGTGTGTGCATATGTGTTTTAATGTGTTAAAAAATATTGAAATATACTACTAAAGACAGAAGGCCAGATACTGAAAGGGTTAGTTCAACATGTACACAGGGTATACATTTCACAGTAACAATTTCCAATTCAGAGAGACCCCACAATGGTGCTTTAACACAAAGCTGTGCAGCACTGTGGAGGGCTGTCTCTGTAGCCATGCTAAATTCTACACGCACTCTGGGGGCAGCCTGTGCTAAGTAACCATGTGCTCTTCCCCAGAAATGCCTGCAGGAAGGCATTTATGCAGCTGAGCTGCCTGATTCAAAGAATCACTGTGCTGCATGAAGTAGCACTTACGTTCATGCTAATGAACATAGCCAAAAGCTCATGTTCATCCATCACAGTAGAGGTAAATACCAGGAAGTTAAGTGGACAGGTAATGCTCGGGGGGGGGGGTGCATTTGTGGGGCTGCAAGTCTGAGTGTGTTTCTGGGTATTAGTTAAGGGTAGATTAGATGTGTGTGTGTCCATGTTGGGGGGATATGGTGTGTGTGTTTGTGTGTGTCTGAGCATGCATGTGTTTAAATGTTTGCATGTGTGTGGTGAATGAACGAGACAGGGTGCCTCTGCCAACATGATGTGTGGGTCACCAGTGTTAACTACTGCAGGAAAGTGACTATTATCACTTGTGATAGTTAAGACCATTTCAGACACATACAAATGAGATGATAATGAAGTCTTATAATTGCAGCTAATGTGTCTCTGAATTACAAATTCCCCAATGTGTAAATGGCCTCTTGGTGTTACCATCAGTGGAAGGGTTATTTCTGAATCCCTGAGAGAATTTTTTCACTTGATTACAGTGCAGCAGCAGAGGTATACCCGGTCAGAAAATGGTAATCCTGAGGCAGAGGGGGCATACTCTATACTAGTGCTACAGTCAAAACATGAGCTAAGAATTACTCCTTACAGTACAATCAAAATCAAACATAATGATCAAAAAGTCAGAGGTTTGCAAAAATAGTTTTACAGCCAGCAGCATTTTGGACAGTCATTACCTGTCCTGAGACTAGGTCACATTGTCCAATTAAGGGGGAAAAAGGGCCACACCGATATAACAGTGTAGAAATCTCCTGGCACATTCTCACATGATGAAACAAAAGGTGTTACATAGTTTGACTTAATAGATAATATAGCAAACTGGTTCCTGATAAGTGTCAATTTAAATGCAGTATTCCAGAGAAGCAGCTGAACCAATTCAGAATAACCAGACCAATGTCTAACAAATGTAATCCTGTACCAATGACAGACCTACCCCAAATAAATATTTGAGAGAGAGATAGATGTTATTGTTCAACTGATCAGCGTGACATACTGTGCACTGCACAGCCCGATCTAGTTGAGCATCAGTGCTGCTGTTCCTAATGCAGCTGACTTTTTCTGCTCAGTGACTATAAAAATTATAACAGTATGTCGTAACAGTATATCTCAAAGTGTTACTTTTGCAGGTTCCCTGTCGGTTCCTAGCTTTGTTCCAAATAGTCCTTTCATTTCAAAAAATGGAAGAATTATTCATACCATGAAACATTACAGTTGTTTGTTATTAGAACAGTTAAGTAACTGTTAACTGTTACTTTCACAATGTTTTGTATATTACTATATTGTTTACATAAAAAAGTTCATATGCTTTTGAAGGATCAGTCACTGTTGTCAGTATGATGCATTGGTTGTGCAGATTTGTACTTTGTAATTTCATAAAATATTTTTCTCATAAAGTGGGGAGAGATGGTAAGTAGTATAAAACTTGCCAAATGCTTATATTTTGTGTATAATTAAAGTGTCATTGCCCTTTTAAAACAAATGTGTGGTGTAGCCATTTTAAAACAGGCTTTAGTCTGTAATGCACTGCAGTTTCTTAGCTGTAGTCAGTTAGGTGTGAGCTGTTAAAGTGTTAATATTATTTATACTGAGGTGGCATGTTATTTTAATAGATGTTACCTGTTTGCTAACCCAATACTGTCTTCTAATTTTTCTGACATAAGCAACAAAGTGCACAAAGCAATGATCAGAACCTCCTGACAAACTTAACATACTTTGTTGCAGATGTTACCTTTTCTCTTTTTTTAGTATCAGATATTGGAAGTTTACAAAATAATGTCCCTAGCTTTTTTTCTAGAGGGATAGGCTTTGTGTGAAAGTAAAAGGCAGTCACATGATCAACTTTATATAATCAGTTGCATATTTGTTATATAGACTGTGTGTATCTGAGAGGAACATGTTGAAATACAGTGGTATGATAATTATTTCTTTGTTTTCTGTTACAACCGCCAGATACGTAGACAGAAAAAATGCTTTGAGGGATTGGCCACATATGAAATTAAAGGACAGTCACATGATTTTGTTCATCTTCTATTGATATGACTCATCATGGGGCAACTTATGTGTTTAATAACAGCAACTTAAAATACATCATTTTGACCAATATTTCATTATTTCCATCAGTTTTCTTTATGTACTTCAGAGATGTAAATAGAAAGTGGCTAGATTTTTATTGGTCAGACTGTATGTGAAAACAAAGAATAGTTACTTCATCATTATAAAATGAACATTTATATAGGTTATATTCATGGGTCACTGTATGTGATGAGGAGTACTAAGCTGAAATGTTTTACTCTAGTTATTATTTCATTAATATTCATCACAAATGAACATCAGAGATATACACAGAAACTGGATTTTTTGCGGGAAATGCAGAACATGTTTAATGCAAATGCAACTTACATGATTGATACTGCATGTTGAAGAGCAGTTAATGCCCATGAGAGCAACAATTTGAAATAAATAACTATGGCCATTTATGTCATTCTGTGTCTTTACAATAAGATGTCAGATGTATGTGCATGGTAAATAATTTTTTTAGCTTGTAAGGTTAGAATATATTTATTTATTTTACATTTGTTTACTGGGAAAGTCCGACTGGAACAAGGTCCATTTACAGCGAAGGCCCGGGGTGAAAACTCGATAACATAACGGTACAAATACAACAAATGACAAAAAAAATTATGTACAGAGGCATATATACAATCAGAGCTCCATGTCTTTATATGACAACACATAATCCATGAATGACAGAAAATTACTATACAGTGGCATATATACAATCAAGGAGATTTTTCGTACCTTTGTTTGATTTGAGCAAGCTTGGCATATAGATAGCAAAACTTTGAATTCCCTATTGGTAGTATAAAGCATAAAAATGAAGGAATGGAATCTGGAAAATAATGCTATTTGGGAGATATGTCATAGGGTGAGAAATAATTGGTAGGATAGTAGTTCCTGATAGGGAGTATTTGAGTAGTACAGAATAGCTGAGCTAAGCAGTGAGGAGATGAGGTGTGGCAAGTTAGGAGGAGAGCAGAAAAGATTGTATGTGATACAGGGACAGAGCCATGATTGCAAGAGGTGTGACTTTAGTGATGTCTTGAAAAGTGAGATGGATGGTGCAGAGGAGATACTTTGGGGGAGGTTATTCCATTCCTTAGCAATGGTGTGGGAGAACAAACTTTTCCCCTGCAGTGTTATTGGCTTTGGTTATGCAGAGCAGGGTTTTATTGGATGAGCACAGAGGACAATTTGCAGAATATTGGTTTAGAAGTTGGTTTAGGGCTGGGGTTTTCAGAGGGTTCCTTATTATGTTGAAAGTGAGGACTAATTGGTGATAGCTAATTAGCTGAGGGAAGTTCTAACCACTGTAGTTACTTCGGGGCATGACAGTGATGACTTCTAAAAGTGGAGTTGTTAGTGAATTTTGTAATTTTATTGTAACATGACTCTAGTTTATTTAGGTCTGTTTTCCTGATATGAGTTAGGATTGGTGATGCACACATTAGTGTAGACAAGAGGTGGGGTTGGGCTAAGGAGATTCTAGCTTGGTCTGATAGGGACTGTTTGTGTTTGTACAGGGTTCCTAGTTTCTTATGTACCTTTGTGATGGTTTGTGAGATATGGACATTAAAGCTTAGATTGTTATCTATTTCAACCGTAAGCAGCTTAGTGTGAGGGGAAGGGGAGATTGTGATCCCATTTTTGGAGGTGATAGTGAAGGTAGGAGGTGTGGATTTGGATTTATTGGGGGTAAAAATGAGTATTTTGGTCTTGTTGGGGTTTAGAATGAGATATTTGTAATCCATTGTTCCACGGAGCAGAAGGATTCTTGGGTAAGCTTTTGAAGAGTGGCTATGGATGGGGCTGAGCAGATTAGGGTGGAGTTGTCTGCGTACTGTATAAGTGATGCATGCAGGGTGGAAGTATGTAGTTTGTTAGTGAAAATGGTGAATAGTAGAGGACCCAGTATTGATCCTTGTGGGATGCCTATAGTAGTTGGTAATAGAGGTGGGTGTACTTTGCCATTTAACTGATTATTTTCTGTCAGAGAGATAGCTTCTAAACCATGAAATAGTAGAGGGGTCGAAGGATAAGGTTGACAGAGTGTCTAAGAGTAGGTTATGGGAGACCATATCAAATGCTTTTGATAGATATAGGAATATAGCTGATACAAATTTGTTGTTGTTTCTTAGATAGTTAATCTGATTGGTAAAGGAGAGTAGAGCAGTGGTTGTGCTATGGTTTGGGTGGAAACCATACTGTATGGGGGAGAGGAGGTTTTGTGAGGATAAGAAGTACATTACCTGGGTGTGAATACATTTCTCCAGAAGCTTGGAAAGGGGGGACAAGATAGCAATTGGCCGGTAGTTTCCGATGTTTTAAAGGGGAATTATATGTGACAATTTCCATAGATGGGGTACATAGGTTTCTTGTATAGAGCAGTTTATAAGAATTGAGGCAGGGTAGGCTAGTGATTCTGCAGCTAATTTTAGAAAATTTGTGGGTAAACCATCTGCTGCATGTGTGGTGAGTTTTAGTTTAGAGGGTAGCTTTTTAACTGAAGAGGTTGGTACAGGTGAAATTGTGAAGGTGGGTATGTTAGTTTGTTCTACAGTTGGGGTGGTTTTAGTGTTCTTGTTGGATAGTTGGATATATAGTGTGAGGATAGATTCTGTGAAGTGATGGTTGAATTCTGAAGCTATGCTATCATTAACAGAATTGTTGTTGGGAGATGGGGTAGTGGTTTTGCCCAGTTTTAGAAGGGTATTGATGGCCTGCCAGAACTTTTGGGGGGGTTCTAGAGTACTTGTTTTGGATGTCTAAGAAGTAGTTCTTTTTCCCTACTTTTGTTTGGGTTTTGGCCTTATTTTGTAGTTCTTGATATTTCTGTCTGTCTTGAATAGTGTTATTCTTTTTCCAGTTTTTCCAGGCAATGTCTCAGTCTTTTATTAAGGCTTTTGTTGTCCTTTTTAGCCATGGGGCATAGTTAACTTTAGTCCTGAGTTTCCTGATGGGAGCTAGTATATTTATGTATATATATGTATAATATATGTATCGTACATGTAATCTATGTATATATATATATATATATATATATATATATATATATATATATATATATGTATCAAAGTAAGCTGAAATGCATTGTTATGGACATTTGCATTCACTTTTCTTTTCACAATCATTCTTGTCTTTTGTTGCTTGTAGCCTGTGTGTGACAAAGAGCAATTACATGATCACTGTTATTAGGGGTACAGTGTATTTTTTGTATGTGCCTGTGTGCAGTAATTTAAAATATATTACTGTGACCATTATTTCTTTCTCTTCCATTGCAAACAAACATTAGAGGTGTACACAGAACAAAAATGTTTTTCTTTTAGAAAGTAAAGAGCAGTTACATGATAACTGTTACATAATTATCAGAGTGGGTTGTTAGGAACGGACTACATGTCTGATAAAGCAGCAATCTAAAATAAATGTGTTTCTATAAACATTTATTTCATTTTCATTGCAATTAACGTATCAGAGTTCTACACAGTATTTAACTGTGCTTTTGGGTAGGGGAGGGGTGGAAGTAACTTGTGTGTCTGAAAGTCATTGACCAGTGCTGTCACATAATTACAGTTAAGTAGTTATTTATCTGATATATCAGTGGCAGGATAATTGGGAGAGGGCAGAACATGAGTAAAAATGGTCTTTAGACAGTTTAAGTTTCGTATGTTCTTTAGAGTCAAACATGGTATTCCCTCTCTGAAGAGGTATTTCTGCTGGTTCATTTTTTGTAAAAAAAAGAGCTTCCTTGAAGGTTTGTTTTTTATGAAACAGGGTGAAGTGAAGGACATCTCTTTCAGGTTGATACTTTCTAATTATTTGTTCCACCACATCCCTAATATACATGTGTT
>NC_056737.1:138337078-138384578 GCF_019279795.1 Protopterus annectens | reverse complement strand
TCTATCCCACTGTCTTGGTCTAACCTGCTAGCACACACCTTTACAATCTATCCATATATTTTTCTTTGAATCAGCTTACTGAAATAATTTGCGGTCATCACATCTGTTAATGTGTTGCTCTCTTTTTTTTCCTTTAGACTCCTATCCCCAATCGCATTTGCCCAAGGAGTAATCAGGAACACAAAACCTAATAACTTTAACAAACGGGACTCAATGAGCCCTATGTGCCAGTGACACAGTGAACTGTCTGCGAGCATGGAACCAGTAAAATTGAACTCCTACCCTCAACTGGATTCACCCAAGGAGTAATCAGGAACAGAAAACTTAATAAACAACTTTAACAAACGGTACTCCACGAGCCCTGTGTGCCAGTGGCATGGTGTACTGTCTGCGAGCATGGAGCCAGTAAAATTCAGTAATGCCATAAACTTTGTCTCATTAGAATTTTATCCAGTCCAGTAACTTGGTATGTTTATAGTATTAGCTTGTCTATTAACTTAAGGATGAATTGTACATAGCATGAGAAACCCTCCCCCCCTCCAGAGCAGTGCGGCTGATTTTTAAGCTTTTTACTTTATCGTTACTTGGCCAAGTCTGTTAACTTATTCCCTTCATTTTTCATCCATATTGCACCCGCTACAGGAGACTGCATTGCGAGTTTAGTCTTTCTTTTTCCTCCTGTTTCATTAAAACTTATATCATTAAATACATATTGTATGAAGTTAAGCAACATTCAACTGGGATAACTTGGAAAACTTGTTTTAGAAGCTCATACTTACCTTAACCTCACTGAATGTTTTTCCCCCTCTTTCTTTGCTTTACCCACTGACCCACCCCCACTATTCCTAGACTTGTAATACATAACTTCTCTCTCATCCAGTCTGACCAATCACAGCCTCCATTCCCCTCTTTCCTACTATACTTCCATTTAATCATATCCTGTCTTCTCTACTCTCTCCCACCACCACTACTATGTAGTCTCCTCTCACAGCCTGCCACTAATCTATCAGACTTTTCAAATCTATTTTCTCTACCTACTATTACCTCACCCAGTCCAGTCCTTCACATTAGCATATCTGTTACTCATACGATAAATTCTCCCCAATAGCTGTATATTTCACTATTCATTTTAACTCCTCTTCTCTGCTGCTAATCCCTCACTCCCTTACCTGCTCTACTATTTATTGCCACACACTCACACACTACTTCTACATCCCTGTATCTGATAACCTAATATTGCACTACAGTCCTGCCTCCATCTCCTGAAATGCCTTGAATAACCACACTTCTAGCAATTGTTGGTCACTTCACCCTGATTCTCATATTATTACTAAATCTTAAAAGATCTGACTCTATTCCCCTCTCCTTTAAACCTACATCAGTTACATCCTGTCTATTATACTCAGCAAAAAGCTAGCCACAAATATCACCTAGCCTCTTTCAAATAAATGCTTCGTCTTAGGCACCTATTCCTCAGCCAACAAAATCACCTCATCAGATCAAGGAAAACAAATTACCATCGTTTTACTCTCTAAGATTTTCAGCCATATCCCTTTGTGATGATATCTATCCTAATCCAGGACCCACTCCCCCTAACCTTCCTACACTATATAACAACCTTAATTCCTATAAATCCTTAAAAATAGTTATAGTAAACCTTCAAAGTGCTTGTGATAAAATTATTGACCTTCATGCTTGGATAGCTCTCAATCAACCACATATCATTGCAGTCACCGAAACCTGGCTCAAACCTCACATAAAGAACTCTGACTTCCTCCCTCCAGGCTTCGACACCATTAGGTCTGACAGGCTTCACAAAAAAAGAGGTGGTATTGCTCTCCTCTTCCTAACACCTACAAGATAGCCCTGTACACTAATACTGATAGTTCTGTCCTATACTAGTTACTGACCCAAGTAAAATCTCCTCAGCTGGCACTCTCACAAATTCTCTTAGTAATCATCTTCCCACCTTTATTATTAGAACAGCTCCTTCCTTCCAAAGGAACATCATTATAAACAAATACATAATCTGACTAACTTCAAACAACAAACTTTCTCTAATCTCCTGAAAAATATGAACTGGAATATCCTAAAAATTCTACCTATAGACAACACAGTGAACTACTTTAACAAAATATTTCTAGATACCTTAAACAGCCTTCAACCCCTAGAGTAAAAAGTGTCAAAACTAACCATGCCCCATGGCTAACTAAATTAACAAAAGAGCTAATCCTTAACAGAGACAAAATCTGGAAATAATGGCAAAAATATAAAAATCCTCCCGACTTATTGAAATACAAGCAGCTTCACAACCAAGTAAAAAGACGAGTAACTAAAGATAAAAAAGACTATTATCTATCACTCCAAACCAAGCATAAGCAGAACCCTAAAACATTTGGGACTTCCATACCATCTCTCCAAAATCCAGGCACTAATAGTAACCCTTGTCGACATCCAGATAAAACTCCATCACAAGCTGCCCATCTCTTTAACACTCATTTCATTAAAACTATCTCAAATATCACTGCCAACTTTCTCCAAACCCTCTGTGACACATTCTCTAATAATTCAAATTATTCAAGTCCAACCAGACCATCCCTTTGCTAACATTCTACATCTTCTTCCTCCTCTATCAATTCTCATAAAGCAGCCACCCAAGCCACACCAACACTCACATTTAAACCAGATGTTCTTCATGTTTCACTCTTGCAGTCATCACACTTGGGTTATCCTGCCAGGGTAGCATACCAGAGGCTTAGTATTTCTGCGTTGGTTGCTGTCGCTTCAGGACTGATGTCAAGTCATCAGTGGTATAAAAATAGGCATCCAACTCCATGGGTCTATATTAGAACATCAACGTTTTACAACGTTGAATGTTCTAATATAGACCCCTACTTAGCGAACGCTGGAAATAGCGAAGCTGCAGAACACCGAATTTCTTCCTAGGGAAGGAATTCGGTTGGCTGTTACTGTGGCTTCGCTATTTCCAGCACTGTGGTGGAATGTTACGGGTCAGGATCAGGTAAGTGTGCGATTGTGTGGACGTGAGGGTTAGGGTGGGGTAGGTGAGTTAGGGTTAAGGCGTGGGTGAGGTGAGTGTTCGATAGTGATGGAACTTAGGTTTAGGGTTTGGGTTAAGGTAAGTGGATAGATAGTAGTGCATGTACAGTTTAGTGTAGGGTTAGATGTAGGCTTTTAAGTGTATGTGTGTGGATTGCTGTTTATTTGGTGTGCTTGTGTTGTGTGTATGTGTGTCCGAACAGCAAATTTTTTCCATGGGAAAAAATTTGCTGTTCCTGCATGTTCGACATTTCCAGCGTTCGCTGAATAGCGGTCAGTATTAGAACATTTGACAACGTAAAACTTTGATGCTCTAATATAGACCCTAGCGCCATTACATCAGTCTTTCTTGCCAAGAAGCCCGAAGCAGAAGCAGTTCACACTAGTGCCAGTTGGCTGCTAGCTGAGTTTTCATTTCCGAAATTGAAGTTGAAGTCTTCTAAAGCGAAGTACCCCATTGGGGATCCTTTTTCTTGCTCTAACCAATGTCAGAAAAAGTTAACAATTGTCTCGCCTGTGGAAAGCAAATACCATACTGAGATTTCCATTCTTACTGCATCACCTGTTTATGCCCAGACCACGATGTACCTCGCTGCCGGTTTTGTGCTTTGTTCAACATCCAAACTATTCATCATCGGGCCCTTATTGTAGCTAAATACTTTTGTTTTCGATCTCCATATTCTGAAATGGCTTTGGTAAGCCATCTGACTACCGATCTTCTGAAAAAATGTAACGATAAACACAGAGACAGACCACACAGGTCCAAAACTGCCAACGGTGCTTCCGTTAAGCTAGTTGCCAGTTCACTGGTACTCAGTGAGGCACTTTCGCAGCCTCTGATGCCCACTTTGATGAATTTGCAGGCCACTACCAAGAGCCTTTTGGAGTCCTGTATGCCACAGGACTCTTCTTTGACTACAGAACCTGTGGATGTCTCTACCTTGGATGGGTCCAGAGCCACTGTGTAGGCACCAGCTCCTGAGGAAGTTCTCCGCACTACCAATATTCGACACAAACTGACAACTTCTTTCGTGTCTTCAGTTCTTTCTAAAACTACAGAGTTTCTAAAGCCAAGAGTACGAGCTATGCCTAAAAAACTGATGACCCTAACTCAAGCACCTGCTTCCTTGCCACAATCACAGATAATTAAAATGGTGGAAGACCTTATCATGCTGATTAGTGGAAGCCAGCCTTCCCCTGCTAAAAGAAAAAGAGACTTGTCCCCAGTAGCTTTATCTGACCAAGAGTCCGACGACTGTGAGGTTTCTGATTTTGAAGATATGCCTTTATCTGCCTATGAGGATTCAGATGCAGAGGAATCCATTCCTTCTGCCTCCCCTCCAGAGGATTTTTCTTGTGCTGAAACCCTACATACTTTGAGCATTTCTACTGGGAATGCCAGAATTATCCTCAGTCCAAAAAGAGACGCAGGGAATTTTTTTAGATTTGCTACAGCATAGACCCTTAGCCATCCCTCCTGTTCTGGATGTTGTGGATGATGTCTTTATGAAATCCAGTCTAACTCCTGATAATTTAGCCACTGCTCCAAGGAAACCTGACAGGTACTACAGAGTCCCTGACTCTCAGATTTCTTTACAAAAATCCTATTGCTGACCCAGAGGTCATCTCCCAAGGACTTGAAGGAATAAAAGCAACTACAGCTAAGAATCCCACCCTCTCAGACAGGGATTCCTGAGCTTTAGACAGATGGGATAAAAAAAGTATACACTTCTGCAACTCTTGCCATTAGAGCATTAAATTGTCAGTTCCACATGCTGAAATACCAGCAACATACTATGGAACTTATTAATCAAAAATTATCTACCTTCCCTGATTGTACAGAAAATAAAGAATTACAGGAGCTTATGCATTCTGCAAGCCAAGTCAGCAAGCATACCCTGCAATGTGGGCTTGATACCCTAGACGCATCTTGCAGGGCAGCTGTCACCTTCTGTACTTAGAAGGCATGCCTGGCTTAAGGAGCAGACCTTGCCAGACCATGTCAAATCAAAATTATTGGACACACCTCTGAACAAAGATAATCTGTTTGGCACCAAAGCAGAAGAGGTTTTAAAAAAGATGGAAGAAAAAGCTAAGTCTATGCAGACAGTCAAAGATGTTTTGCAAGGGCAGCCTCCAAGATTCAGTAGGCATTGACCCTCAAAACATCGTCCTTTCCAGCCCCCTCAAGGCCACCTCAAACTAGACCTAGGGGAAACAGATCCCCCAGACTACGGTCTCAGGGTATGCAGAGATCTAAGCAATGGAGTACCTCCACTTCTAAAACAGGGAGTGCTAAACCACCCCCTTATAGAAAGAATTCACAATGACTTCTCAACTCCTTCACCCACCTCTACCCAATTGCTCATGTCCCTAGGAAGAAAACTTACCCACCATGCAAAAAACTGGAGTTCCATCACTAACGATCGATGGGTCCGCAACATAGTATCCTAGGGGTACAAATTTTATTTCCACACGCTGCCAACCCCAAAAGGGTTCCCAGAGCTTCCTCCAAACCAGTGGGCAGAGGCACAAAACCAAGTTCAGTCCCTGCTCTCCTTAAGGGCAATTCAGCCTGTTCCTGCAGAACAGATAGGCCAAGGTTTTTATTCCAGACTTTTTTTGGTACCCAGAAAAGAGGGCACCTGGCTCCCAATCTTAGATCTATCCATTCTAAACACCTTCCTGGTGGTACCAAAATTCAAAATGCTCATTCTACAGCAACTTCTTCCTATGCTGTCCAAAGATGCCTGGTCAGCCACCCTAGACCTAAAGAAGGCCTATCTGCACATCCCAGTCAGGGACTCCTGCAGGAAATATCTACGTTTCAGGGCAGGAGCTATGCATTATCAGTTCTCTGCACTTCCCTTTGGCTTATCCACTGCTCCCAGAGTTTTCACAAAATGCCTGGCTCCAGCCATTGCCTATTTCAGACAAAGAAATATTCAAATTTACCCCATACTTGGGCGATTGCCTGATTGAGGCAGACAGTCAGGAAAAGCTGTTGCAGCACCTGACATTTGTAAAGGACCTTTTTGTCCTCCTTGGGGTACACTATCAAGGAAAAGAAATCAAAACTAGTCCCCAGTCAAAAAATTGTATTCCTGGGAGCAAGCTTGGACACAGCATCCCAGATGGGATTCCTTACTCCAGAAAAACAAGCCTATCTGACAGGCTACTTCTCTCAAATGGCCACCAGAACCCAGTTATCCACAAAGAAAATCCTTCAAGCTCTAGGGTTCATGGTCTCCTGCATTCTACTAATTCCATATACCAGACTGCGTATGAGGAAATGTCAGTGGTACTTAAAAAGTATTTGGTGCCAACATTCTCGGGACCTGGAAACTATCATACCTATGATATCTTGTCTAAGGAAGGAGTTCCTTTGGTGGGCAGCAGCATGCAACCACAGCAAGGAGCTTCCCTTTACACAACCACACATAACCCAGACCCTAACCACAGACCCATCAGACTATGTCTGGGGTGCACATCTGGATGGCAGGTGCATTCAGGGCCACTGGAGCCCAAATCGAATTCATCTGCACATCAACCACAAAGAGATGCTAGCTGTTCAGCACACTCTGACAGCTTTCAGATCCCTACTCTCTCTGGGGCCTCTACTAATCAAAACTGACAACACCACAGTGATGTGGTACATCAGCAAGCAGGGTGGAACCCACTCTTACCCACTCTGCAGGCTAGCCATGACCCTTTGGAACACGGCCTCAACCATGCATATTCACCTGCAAGTTCAATTCCTGCCTGGCAACCAAAACTCTCTGGCAGACAACTTAAGCAGAAATCTCCTAGACCTACATGAGTGGCAATTAAACCACAATACCTTCAGCCTTTTGATCCAGAAACAGAGTACCCCGAAGGTGGACCTATTTGCTTCCCCCTACAACCACCAGCTCAGCAAAGTCTGCACCAGGGATCCTCACAACAAGGCCTGGAAAGTGGATGCCCTATCCTTCATGTGTGTAAACCTCTCAATCTATGTATTTTCCCCTCTAACTCTTCTTACAAGTGTATTACTCAAGATAAGGGAAGAAAGACCAAGGGCAATCCTGATTGCCCCAGACTGGCCACACCAACACTGGTACCCACTACTGCCCAGTCTGTCACCGTTGCCTCCATGGCACCTCCCCCAGATCCCAACTCTCCTGACTCAGCAGGTGGGACAGTTCTTGGATCTGCAATTGCAGACCCTGAACCTTGCAGCCTGGCTTATTCCTTGAATTCTTCTCCAGTGGCCAACCTAAGCAAGCAGGCACTGGATGTCATATGTGAAGCCAGACAACCCAGTACAATAAAATCCTATGCTGACAAGTGGAAAAAGTATTGTTCCTGGATCCAGACTAAAGGAGTGGCTCCAGCACAGCCGTCCTTACCTCTCATCCTGGATTACCTAGCAGACCTACTCCACAGGGGTCTGTCCTTCTCTTCCATTAAGATCCATACCTCTGCCATCTCTGCTCATTACAGCACTGAGCCACCTCTCATCTCACACCCTGTCATCAAGCAGGTCTTGAGAGAGGCTAACAACTTAAGGACACCAAGAAGAGCCCCTACCCCTGCTTGGGACCTTAACTTTGTGTTGGAAAAGCTCACTCTACCTCCCTTTGAGCCTGCAGTGTTGTTGTTGTTTGTCTTTCGGCTTTTTCCTGGTAAAGGGTCACCACAGTGGAACTCCGGTCCACTAATGATTGGCAGTAGATTTTTACGAAACGCCGAGGTGCCAGCTGGACGCCCATTTACACACACATGTCTTTCAAACACTACCCAACCATGGGGAGGACATGCAGACTCCACACAGAAGGCACTCCCAAGCCAAGCCGAGAATCGAACGGGAGAACCTCTTGCTGTGAGGTAACAACGCTACTGCTGTACCACCATGGCATCGTCAGCAGAGTTAAAATTCCTCTCTTGGAAAACAGCCTTGCTTCTGGCCATCATTTCAGCTAGAAGAGTGTCTGGGTTACAAGCGCTTATGGCTGTGGAACCCTTCATCATTTTTCATGCTGACAGGGTCTCCCTCAGGATTAACCCAAACTTCACACCTAAAGTGGTGTGTAGTGTGGCTCTCAACCAATCTATCCATTTGCCCACCTTTTTTCCCTAAACCTCAAAATAAGGGGGAAAGGATCCTGCACTCTTTAGATATTCGCAGACAGCTCAGATTCTACCTTGATAGGACTAAGCCCTTTAGGAAATCTGACCAGTTACTAGTCAGCTTTGCACCAGTGGCAGTGGGCAAGGCCATATCAAAACAAACCATCTCCAAATGGATAGCACACTGTATCCATTTCTGTTGTAAACACCATGGGAAACCACTGCCTCAGGGGGTCAGAACACATTCCACTAGGGAAACTTCAACCTCTACTGCTTTTCTCAGAGGAGTCCCTACCAGGGACATTCTGGAAGCTGCAACTTGGAGTTCTGTTCATACCTTCATCAAGCATTACCACCTGCCTATCTTTTCCAACCGCAGTCCTGCAGGGCATACTAGCCAGCCCCAACTCTTCTTGACTACCTCCATCCATTCGTCAGCTTTGAGAATCAACCCAAGTGTGATGACTGCAACAGTGAAACACAAAGAATATAGTACAGTTGTGTACAGTTACCATAAATGTAGATGTTCTAGTGTATTCACTGCTGCAATCTTGGTTTCCCACCCTCCAGCCCCCTTGTCTCTCTCTCTCTCTCTTCCTCACTCCTTACAGGGCTATTGGTATTTACTTTTTACTGGTGGTGTCTTTCTACCATAACTTAGCTCCCTATTTGGGGGCTCCTGAAATTTGGGGCAAGAAAAACTGATGTAAGGGCGTCGGATGCCTATTTTTATACCACTGACGACCTGACGTCAGTCATGAAGTGATAGCAACCGATGCAGAAATACTAAGCCTCTGGTATTCAGGCCGACTAAGGGCTACCCCTGGCAGGATAACCCAAGTGTGATGACTGCAACAGTGAATAAACTTGAACATCTACATTTATGGTAAGTGTACACAAATGTACTTTTTAACTTATAAAAAACTCCTCCTTAAACTCAAACTTAGCTTCAATGCAGGAAATAACCTACCCACAAAATATTTAAAACTAGCTGATGATGCCATTGCCTACCCCATCAGTATACTAGTCAATAGCTCTATTATCGAAACCTATGTCCCAAAAATATGGAAAAAGGCATTTATTACACCCCTCCGTAAAGCAGACAACTCTTTTTTCATGTCCAACTACCGATGTATAGCCATCCTCTCCCCATCTCCAAACTCCTTGAGAAATGCATTCATATTCAACTTCTAAACTTCCTCCTTGATAACCAGATTCTTTCAACTACTCAACATGGTTGTAGACCAAGTCACAATACTATGACAGCCTTGATGTCCTTCAAGCAGTCAACAAAGCCCAAGACTCAGGTAAAATAGCCTCCTCCCCATTCCTCACCCTATCTAAGGCTTTTGACACTGTCTCTCACCCACTGCTTTTAAATCAATTCTCAGACATTGGTGTCTCCTCTCTATCTCTCTGAACTGATTCTCTAGTTACCTACCAGACAGGCAACACACAGTTAAATGGAAAAGCTCCCTGTCTTCATACCTTAACAACCTTACTGGTGTTCCACAAGGCTTTATATTAGGACCTCTTCTTTTTAGCATCTTTATTAACAGTCTTCAGTCCTCATTCACTCTCTACTACAGTACATGGATGCTTCTACTATTTGCTCTGTTGACTCAATATCTTGTCTGCAATAGATTACTCAGCTGGCATTCACCTCCATACAGACAGGCTATGAAACAAGCACCTGTCACTTAATCCAAACAAAAACAAGCTAATTCTATTTACTCCCAAGAAAAAAGCCATCATAGACAAAGCCCAGTTTACCAGTTACTCTCAGAGCAAAACAACAAAATAAGTTGTTACTTACACCAATCTACTGGGAGTAATAATAGACAAACAGCTAAATTTTGACATTCATATACAAAATAATGTCAACCAAACTCACCAGAAGCTAGGCATTCTTTATAGACACAAACATTTTCTTAGCCCCTCCAGTAAACAAAACCTTGCCACCAGCTATCTACTTCCCTCTCTTGTTTATGGTGCCCAATCAGGGATGTAGCTAGGATTTTCAAATTTGTACTCACAGCTCTCAAACTGCTACCCCCCTCCCCAGCCAAGCTACGGCCATTCTCGTAATTCACGGTTCTCACTTTTAGTATCGATGAAGAGGCATTCACTGTAATGCCTCTTCAGTAATATAATATAAATTCACTCAATCTCGGTTCCTTGAATTGAAAATGAACCAGAAAGTCAGTTCTTTGAAAAATGCAGCATGGTAGTTGGGGTAGAGTATTCATGCTTTTGTTTTCTGTAACCAAGGTACAGGTTTTGAGCTTGAGTAAATTACTAACCACCTGCTACCCCTAACTAGGGTGTTTCATTCACACACACACACCCCACCATCCTCTTAGTGCAAGAAATATGGACAAAGCCTAAAATAAACAGGGACAGATATTAAATAATGCTCTTGTGAACTTAGAAAGTTGCTAGAATAATAGGATTTGCGCTAGTATGAATTTTTCTAAAGGACATGAAGTCTAAAACTCAAATGTGTCATTATTTAGCAACTTTAGCCTTCAATGATTTTCTAGAAAATCACAAAATTTATGAGGAACAGACAAAAAATATGAGGCAAAAATCTGGACATTCTGCAAAATTCGGACAGTTGAGAGGTATGCTACCTACCACACACACACACACACACACACACACACACACACACACACACACACACACACACCTCTCAACCTTTTAGAGCAACAAATCCAAAAATAAATTGAGGCAAAGGCCCAAAAATAAAGACTATTTTTTAAATATTGCCCTTATAAATTTAGAAAGATAATAGAATAGTAGTAGGTCTTGCATTAGTACGAATTTTCTGAAAGGTATGAAATCTGAAACTCAAATGTTTGCCATTATTTTCTAACTTCAGTCTTTAATGATTTGCCACTAATTTGCCAGAAAACTGCAATTTTATGAAAAACAGACCAAAAATGTGATGCAAAAATATAAAATTGCCAGACAATACAGCTGGGAACCTGTCAAAGAAGGGAAACCATTTTAATATGAGCACTGTTAACAGCAGCTGACAAAATTAGAGAATCTACATGCATTTCTGAAATAAAAGTAATGTATAACTCTGATCATTAGTTATTTATAATTGTAAAGCCTCCACATTTTCTTCCAAAATTGCTATTTTTGTGGAGGGATTATTAGGCGGGAGTAACATTTTGAGCCAAAATTGGGAACAGTTGAGAGGTTTGGATATTTCTAATTCTATAAAGCGATTTATTTGCACGTACCTCTCAACCTCTTAATGCAGGAAATCTGGACAAGGCCAAATATATTGGGGGAACATACAAACAGTACTAAAATTGATCTTGTATAAACTTAAGACAGTTGATAGAATAACAGGTCTTGCTTTAGCATGCATTTTTCTGAAGCTTAATGTCTGTCATTATTTAATGACTTCATTCCTAAATGATTTGCTAGAAAAGTTTTATTTTGCATTTTACAGCACGAACACCAATAAATATCTGCTAAACAAAGCAATGCAGTCTCACAATGAAACTAGACTTAGCATTAAAACTTCTCTGCCCTTGAAACTCACATTCATTGAAACAGCATTGAAACCCACATTCAAAGAAAATACATTTTGCCAGTGGCAGATAAAGATTAACTTTGTGCTGTTTTCAAATCATAGACCCCTTGTGCTGTTTTCAAATCATAGGCCCCTTGCACATGGAACATACACGTGCTCTTTGATACACCTTCCTGATTGTATTAAATTATATTCCTTGTACAATACAGTATAGTTGTTAGAGAGCATTTTAAATTTATTATATTCCTTGTACAATACAGTATAGTTGTTAGAGAGCATTTTAAATTTATTGTTTTGAACATTTTTCCAGTAAACAATGAAAAAAAATGCATGCACCAATAATGACAAAACAGCCCAGTTCAGAACATTTACATCATAAAAGTCTGCTCAAACTTCTACAGTCCACCAGTATCAGTAAATATGCACAATCTCTGAACTAATAAAAGCCATCTACACAATTCCACATTAAAGAAATCTGTAACTAATGAAGTGGTTGCTGCTAGCAAACAACTTTATATTTCATTGTTTCATCTACAAATAAAGTGCCTGTTGCCTTTGAGGAATAAATTGCCTATGTTGCATTAAACAAAGTGATACGCTAGTAATATTGCAATAGGGAATGGATGGCAAACTGATAACAGGTTCATAGTTACTACTAGATATCGTCGCCAAAAAGGACTACAGCATCCACCCCCCTTTACAACACAGTAGAGTATCAGCAATGCAACTACCTACTGAAGGAGAAGAACCCACAGCCTTCTGTATCGAAAGCAAGTGCACTAACTGTTGTGCTATTAAGAATATAAGCAGGCTCAGCATAAGCAGCACTAAACTTTTTCTCCCCTGCAGCTCTCAGCTCCTTATAAAATGTACTCGACACTCAGCTGTATCTCTGAACTTTGCAGCACAAGAAATCTGGAAAAAGCCAACATTTATTGGGGGGGGGGCAAAAGCCCAAAAACCAGGGACACATTTTAAACATTGCTTGTATAATTTTGGAATGTTGCTAGAATAAAATGCTGTGTTACCACCATGCATGTCTTGAACCCAGAACCATATGCACTACAGTCTAAATCAGCAGTTTGCAAAACAGGAAGACTGAAACTTAATGGCTATTAGATAGCTCTCAACATCTTAGCACAAAAACCTGGACAAACAACAAAAATAATAATGGGGCAATACAACTTCAGTTCTCACTTCTTACTACAACTGGGGAATACAACTTCAGTTCTCACCATAGCTCACAACTGTTAGAAATAAATGAAGCCTATATCACAGCAGTCTATACACTAAATATACTGTTCACTGCCTGAAAAAAATACTAGAGCATAATGTTAAACTTTCCGGCTGAACTCTAACAAATTCAAAACTGCCAGCATTTAAAAACGTAGCTGATTGGTGTTTGCAGTGGTTGTTGTGTACCTGCTCTGTTCATACAGTGAAAAGACTTTTCCAGCAGAAAATTCTCATTAAGAAAAGTTTACAGAGTCCTAATTTGACCAACCATGCAACTATTTACAGACACATCATTGTTTAGGCTTAGACAAGGATCACGTATAGGAAAGGTTGCTGTATTCTTCCAATCTCAGTGTGTATGACAAGGCTGGCACTTTATCTGGAATTACATGTGATGCCAACACACATATACATACACACACACACACACACACACACACACACACACACACACACACACACACACACACACACACACACACACATGCTTTAAGGCAATTTTCATGGCTCAGTGTTCCTCCACTTCTCTGACCTTGTATGTGCCCTTAGGTAGCTTCCCTCTACCTCTCCATCCCTCCCATTTCTCTAATTCCTAAATAATGTACACCCTGCTACTTTGGGTTAATGTTGGTTGACTACCCTTTAAGAGAATGCAGGCAATGCCAAATAAAATATCTGCAACCCCCATACCCCCATTATAAATATACCTACTCCAGGGCTGCACAGCAATGATGAAAAGTGAATGCATCGCTGTCACACAAAGTGGTTCCAGCAAGTAGCACTCTCATTCATAGCATTTGCATAAAGAATACTGAACCAATTTATTGCATCATGCTATCTCCATGTCTAACTCCTCTTACAACTGGCCTTTGTTTCTCTGATAACAGAAATAAGCCCCCTTCTACATCATTGCTTACAACTCCTCATCTTCTTTCCCTGCCCCCTTGCTTTGAATACTAATACTTAATACATGGTCTTGCTCTGTCTCGTACTTGCTGCTTTCTTTGTCTACATTGTATTCTGTGGGTGTTTTTCCATCTGTATAGTCCCTGTGAACCTGTCTCTCTTTTCTACTTCCAAGCTACATCATCTTCTTTTTCCTCTTAGTTTAAAGGTATGATTAGGAAGGTTTACCTTTCCATCCCAACTTTGAACAATACTGTCTATTCTGGGTTAAGATGGAGGCTCTCCCTGACACAGAGTTGGTCTGTTTACTCTTTTATCCTCATCTCCCTACCTTTCCTAAGCCCTTTTTGCTTGTTCACTGTCATATAACAGTTAGTTATTATACTTTGTAATTCTCATCTTTCTTAGAATACTGGCTGCTGTCACATGTAACATTTCTGATAATGTTGCTTTCAAATCCTATCCTATCTTCTCTCTGTCAGCTTTCTGTCTCTGTTTACTGCCATCTTAGCTGTATACAGTGACAGATCATTGGTTCCATAGTCACCATTCATCCTCCCTCTTGGTAGTCAGCCTGGTCACCTTGTCCACCCAGGCTTACTAAGTGTATGCTTAAAGACCAGTTTCTCTGCAGTATGGTCTCTTCTTTATCCTTTCCAAGACTCATAATCACTTTTATGAGTGACTCTTCAGTCACATAAACCATCTTCCTGGTCCCCACATTGTCTCTTCATTCCCATCTCCCTGGTCCCTCCATTGTCTCTTCATTCCAGTCACACTTGCTGCCCTGTGTCATTACATTTCATACCTGCAGCCTTTAACTGTCTCTGCCAGTTGCTTCCTTCCTTGTGTTTTACTGACCACATTTTCATGCTTTCTTTGTCATTTTTGAAGTTTTTCTTACTGATGTGCACTCCTAATTATTTCTAATCTTCTCCTTATGTTACTTTTTAGTCCCGTGCTTCAACTCTCCTTCATCTGCTTGTTCATCTGTTGCTGTGTTCTAGTAATGGCACCACTTTTATGTTCCATTCTCCCCGTGTCTTCCTCTCTGTTGGTTTCTGCCAACCATTCTTTACCTATCCATTACCTACACCCAATGTTTCAGTTCCTGCCTTGCCTTCTCTACCTGTTCCTCCTCGTGATCATTTTGGCTTGGTTATACTTGCCCCTTTACATTCTGCTACCCCCTTCCCACTCCATACCCCTCCTACACTCCATCTTGCTCCACTTCTAATTTCTTTGTCCAAGATGACTTCCTAATTATTGCCTCTCTCATTACCACTCACACTCCACATCTCATTTCCCATATGATTCCTATCAGCTCCCACTACAGTCTCTCTGCTGTCCTTCAGGTACCACAGCAGGAGTCCACATGACTGCAGGTAATCCATCTCTTTTGGTCTGCTGTCCCCCATCTTGTAACCTCATGCTTTAGTCTACTAACCAATTTATATTCTATTGCTGTGCAAGTGCTGTAATATGGCCTTTTAGCTTTATATTACCTAAATGATCACTTTACTATGACTTACATTTCATCATTTTTTTTAATTGTGAAACATAACTCAATCATAACAAACACACACACATACATACATACACACACACATACATACATACACACACACACATACATACACACACATACACACCCTTTCTGAACATAACATTATTTCAGTTTACTCACCAACCCTCTGTTCGAGCATTGCTGCGAGACCTTCTAAATAAAATCCTTGCCGAAAATAACATCCTTGCTGAAAATGAAGCGAGACCTAAATAACATAAAGCCTTATCGAAATAAATGAAGCCTTCTAAGCAAAACTAATCTGGCTGGTTTGTTCCCGCTCGCAAAAGCATTTGAACCAGCTGGAAATACGTGCGCGGCGAGCTCCAATCCGACTGGCTGGTAGTCCTGATGAGCTGACGTCATAGCGCAGCTAAAGCACGAAAAATTAAAAAAAAAAAAAGTGAAAAAATAAAAAGCTACCCCCCTTCTAAATAAGTTGTACTGAAATCAGTACAGTGCGTATGCCTCCTGACGTCCCTGTGCCCAATTACTTACTAACCTACATTCCTCCCTAAAATTCAAGCTTGAAATGTGTTAGAGCAACTTCACCAAGCTCGCTACAAATGCTAAACATTCCACACATCATTATGTAGCATTACACTCCCTTAAGTGGCTTAAAGTCCCACACTATCTCTCCTACCTCCAACTAACAACTGCATTTAAACTAATATTATGCTTGTCCTGCCCTCACCTCTTTATTTAGCAACTATCAACCTAAAGGTTTCTGAGATCTGAAAAACAGCACCTATTGCAAGTGCATAAACTTAATTTACCTGCTGGCCAGCTTCTTTATACCTGTTCTGTTTCCAAAGCCTGGAATGCTCTACCTTTAGCAGTTAGGTCAAATCAAAACCAAGCATTATTTAAAAATTCTTTATACAACTACCTCTCTTCTCCCTGGATCTACTCTTACACCACTCCCCCCACCCTTTAAATCTTGACTACCCCCTAATTTCTGAATATATTTTAATGTATTCATTTGTCTTACCTATTTAATGTCTACTTACTACAAGATGCTAGACTAACCTACTCATTTTATGGCAGACTCTTCAAGCAATATTTATTCCTTACATCTGATTATCTCCCTCCATATTACAGGTTTAACTCCTCTGACATTTGTACTGTAACACATTCTTTATTACTTTTCCATGCATATGTGTATTGAACTTTTACAAATGTTAAATTCAGTTCTATGTTATGTTCTTTCTTACAATTTTTGTGGAGCTTTTCTCCCCAGGCCTCCACTAAAAATATGTGTAAAATGTATGCTGAAAATAAAAATAGATTGGTACAGTAACAAGTAACTACTAAGAAAAACAAAAAAGTACCGAAGCTGACACAGCTGAATGTAAAACAATAAACTTTAATGCACACAAAAGAGAGTAAGCGCTTTCATGGTGTACTCTCACCGCTTCATCAAACTGTTCTAAACTAGTAACAAATGTAGTTAAATACCATAAGTTAATTAGCCAATTAAAGCAGTGATAAAATAATCAATTATCTAAGAGAAAAATGTCACAACAAGAAAGCAGGCAAATGAAACATATAAAAAAGATATATATATATATATATATATATATATATATATATATATATATATATATATATAAATATGTATAAAAAACAATCCTATACTCAGTGTTTGAGAGGTCTAGCTTTTAAAAAAGGCTTAAGAGAGACAATAGGATTGTTTTTTATACATATTTTTTATATATATTAGAACAGTGTGATGAAGCGGTAAGAGCACACCGTGAAAGCGCTTACTGTCTTTTGTGTTCATTAAAGTTTATTGTTTTACCTTCAGCTGTGTTAGCTTCGGTACTTTTTGCTCCACTGAAAATATGCTCTCATTGGTCCAGTGGACTATCCCAGCAAACAAATGCAAATAAATAAATAATTATTATATATATATATATATATATATATATATATATATATATATATATTGGGAAAAAGGTGCTAAGGGTGAAGCTACCAAGAAAGAATACATATATATATATATATATATATATATATATATATATATATATATATATATATATACACACACACACACACACACATATATATATATATATATATATATATATCTATATATATATATATATATATATATATATATATATATATATATATATATATATATATATATATATATATATATATATATATATATATATATATATATATATATATATATATATATACACACACACACACACACACATATATTATAATGCATGAAAACCCATATAATGGAATCCAACCTTACCGAGGCAAAATACCCAAAACTGCACATCATATCCATAAAAAACATTTAATTAAATCTATTTCATGTATCTAAAAAAAGTTCAATAAAACATCAGACCTCACTAGCTCTTAGCACTAACAAATTGTTAAGTGAGATTTTATCTTTCAGGCCTGGGGGTTGTGTGGCATTTGATTTTATTAGCAGTGGAGTTCCCTTGCTTCTAATTTAACCTTCCATGGGTCCCCTCTAATGAACTGTTACTGACTCTAAAATGTATAATAAAAGTTTTTAAAAATCTCTACATTCAGTTGAATGCCTATGAAGGCATTACTGTCACCACCATTTTAATGGCATATATGCGCTCATAAATTGTTTGCCTTAGTTGTCTCTCAGTTTTTTCTATATAAAATGATTCGCAGGGTATGACTGTTGCAATGTAATTACTACTACTTCTACAGTATTGCTGTTATAGTTTCTATTATTCCTCCTGTATATTCACCAGAAAAAAATATGCATTTTCGTTGCACACTTCCCATTATCACAGTTCCAGGTGCTGAGGGAAGGCGTGTAATCTTGTCAAATTCAGCACCGAGCTGCAATGAAATCCCAAAGGATAGAATGAGAGTCTGCTTCATTTTGTAGTCGAGTGTTCCTTTGGCATTGTGAAGTGTTAAGTTAATAAGCATCAAAGAGAGACTGCCTTATGGAGCTGGATACCAAGTGCAGGAATTTGAAGGCTTTTGACTGTACTAATCTTCATGCTCGCATAGTACTTGGTGTCCATCAATGGTGGTATAGGACATCGGCGTGCATTAGGGTATGCAGACATTATCTACAGAATATATGTTTACTAAGCTATCATTACAGGAGAAGTCGACAGCATATATCTTTTCCCAGACTAACCAGAATTATATTTGTTATTACATACTTAGTATCAGAAAACTTCCATGTGCTGAGTCAGATAATTTGTGGATGTCAAATTCAGCATTACGGTACCCTGAAATACATAACAGTAGGTGATATGGTCTTTTATGCGTAGTTCCATATAAAAGATTTCACAGACATTTTTATACTCTCACATACTGCTTGATTTTCAAATACTCCTAGTGGTGGGCATATGACTTCATCTCAGCCTGGAATATGTATCAAATGTCCAGATTAAATCCTTATGAAAGAGTCATTATATCAAAAATGATACTGGATATTTCAATATGTAGAGCAACATTTTACTGACTATAAATTTAATATCACCAAAACTCCATGAGCTGAGAGTGATGGTGTGCTAAAGTTAAACTTAGCATTGAGCTGAACGGGGGTGATGGTGTGCTAAAGTTAAACTTAGCATTGTGCTGAACAGGACTCTATAAGTGCATAATGCCAGCTTTAGATGTATTTTCAACTTGCATATCTTTGTTGTCATTTTCTTAAAGTTTGTTAAGAAGTTTGAAATGCAGATTTACCTTTTATGCCTCAGTACTAAAATGAAGAGGTTCACAGGCATTTCATTATTGCAGTCAGATTTACCTTTTATACCTCAGTACTAAAATGAAAGGGTTCACAGGCATTTCACTATTTTAGTCTAGTATGCTGCATTATACTCGGTTTCCCTTACCAGTGGATGCATGTTTTCTGCTTATAATTTAGTAATGTGTCCAGAATATATATTTACCAGCTATCATTGCATGAAAATAAAATAAAACCTAAGCCACAGTGGTACAGTGGTAGCGTTGTTGCCTCACAGCAAAAGGTTCTCCTGTTCGATTCACAGTTGGAGTGCCTTCTGTGTGAAATCTGCATGTCCTCCCTGAGGTCTAGTGGCCTCCAAAAGACATGCGTGAATGGGCATGCCTTCGCTGAAGGTTGGGCGTCAGGCTGGCAACTCGGCACCATAAAAATCTACTGCCAATCATTAGCTGTGGCAATCCCTAACCAGGAAAAGCCGAAAAGACAAACAACATTGCATGAAAATAAAAATCTTTCATCTTCCCTTGAGAATTCAACATTTTGAGAGAGCAAACTTATCACCAAAATTCATCATTTAAAATGTTATAGCAAAATGTACTTGTTCTGCTAGACCTGTATGCTTACTGTTGCTGAATAACATTGGAGATTGCAATCTACAATATAAGTCTGATCATCCAGGTGTCCTGTCCCAAAAACAAACATTAACAGCATCTTGAAGGAGTACAGAAAAGTTGTAATTTGTGGGTAGAATGTCCTTTGAAAATTACAACAAATTAGCAGCGTTTGATTCTATTCAATGTGACAAAAAAGAAAGCTATTAAAAAACTAAATATTTAGTGTTTTCATGGCTCTTGGTGATATAGCTATAGATATACATATGGGACCACTGAATTTTGTTGAATGTCATTTTGGTCGACAGCTGTTTAGTTAATGAAATTTGGTCAGGTAAGTATAATGTGGACAGGAGTGAGATACTACACAATTGTCAGGGTTGAGGAATATGCCATTACCTCAATATTGTGTGACTTGGTCTCCTGTAGGCTGCTGATGAGAGATCTATGCATGGCATGCAAGGCATTAATGGACCATCTGTATATCTGCAAAACAGCACCTGAATTACCCATTTTAAAGACTTAGACCTTTCTTGTGATATTAATAGGGCTTGCTGAAGATGCAGGTATGTATCCCATAGACTACCCCTTCTCTGGAACAGGCTCCCCATCCATCTAAAGCAAAGTTCCTCCCTAATCACATTTAATTGTAACTTGGACAAGTAAATAGGGATGAGGATCTATCATTTGTTGAAAATCTAGCAATTTTATTGTAGCATATATCAAGTTTGTTTTTTAGTGAGGAGTGTATATTAGTGAGGATTGGGGCACCATATAGGAAGGATGGAAGTAGGAAGGTAGAGGTTAGTGTTCTTTTGGCATTGTTATTTAGGTAATAGCTATGTCTGTAGAGGGTACCTAGTTTATGGTGTGCCTTTTTGATGTTATTGAATATGGTGGGGTTCAAATGTTAGGGTTTCATCGATAGTGATTCCTAACTGTTTAGTACTGGGGACAACTTCTATGGAGGTATTATTTTGGGAGAGGATAGAAATTTAGCCCTGTTCAGGGGTGTCATTTTTTGGGAGTGAATAGAATCAGCTTGGTCTTGTTTGGGTTGAGAGCGTGGTGATTATTTGACATCCATTTTTCAGTGGATGTGAAGGCATTTTGGGTTAGTAGTTGAAGCTCAGAAGGGGGTTTTGCAGTGCAGATAATTGTTGAGTCATCTGCATATTGTATTACGTCAGCCTGTATTAGTGACTCATGGAAATTGTTGAAGAATAAGTTGAATAGTAGGGGGCCCAATATTGAGCCTTGTGGGGCACCTGAGGAGATTTTTAAGAAGGTGGAAGAGGATTGCTGCCATTCGGTTGATTAGTATTTGTCAGAAAGGTAGCTAGAGAACCAACTTAGGGTTGGGGGTGAGACACCTAGGTTATTAAGTTTAGAGAGTAAAATGGGGTGAGAAATTGTATCAAATGCCTTTGAAAGGTCAAGGAAGAGTGAAGAGATGATCAGACCTGAATCGCGTGCTCGATTTACTGTATCCATAAAGGAGATATGGGCTGTGTTTGTGCTATGGCCTGGTCTAAAGCCATATTGGGTAGGAATGAGTAGTTGGTGTTGATTAAATGGTTGATTAGTTGGGTGTGGACACATTTTTCAAGTATTTTAGAGATGGGGGGAGAGAATGGCTGTTGGCCGGAAGTTTGTGATGTTGGAATTTTTGCCACCTTTGTGCAGGGGCAGAATGTTTCCATATATTGGGTACGTAAGACATTCCAACATAATGGGGACTGAAGCAGGAAGGAAACAAATTTTGAAAAAAGAAAATAAAAACTAAAAACTCTTTACCAGCAGAAGTGGACATAAACTATAATTTACAATGCTTGACAAAAGATGGGGTAGTTTGTTTAAGTACAAATGTTATAATACTTTTAGTTTCTTTATAAACTTATTTATTTAACATTTGTTTATTGGGAAAGTCCGACTTGGAATGAAGCCAATTTTCAGCAGGGCCCCAGGGGCATGTCCTGGAGCACCCAGAAGAAACCCACATGAATGCAGGGAGGACACGCAGACTCCACACAGAATGCACTCTAGCCGAGAATCAAACCTGAGAACTTCTTGCTGTGAGGCAACAACACTACCACTGCATTGTCCAATAAATAAGCAGTAAATAATAAATAATAATAAAACAATAGTAATAATAATAAATAACGATAATAAATAAATACGCAAGCTAGTTTCATGGTTACTTCTGTGTTTGTCCACTTCCACCATTGAAGCTTTTTTATTAATGTTTTTTTTGTTAAATTGCATGACACGCAGTTTCTGTTACTAATTATTATATCACTTCTGTTTCACTCAGCTCAACTCCTTTTTTTCTGTAGCACTCCATCCAAAGTACTTTATAATGCAGATGAAATCTAAACAAAGGTAAGAGGAGAAAACAAAGCCAAATTTCAATGCATGGAGGATACAGATATTATTGAAATATTAATTTAAATTCTATTATACAAGTAGTAAAATTCAACATAAAGTGGCATAAAAAAATTCTTGTATCTTTAAATCATAAACTAACAACAGTCCAAAATCTCAAGGAAAATGTGCTTATAGAAAGCAACACATGACTTAATGCATAGTTTGCTTTAAAAGTTACACTGTAAATAGTGAATAATAATGCAGAGGATTGTCACATGTAATGTATATCCCCAAAATATCTGAGCTGGGTCAACACTACATCAGTAGTAAGAAAAAAACACGTATAATGATCCTTTCTGTCACTGAAAAGATGATACCATGAGAAACCTGTACTGAGTATGGATGTATGGCAGACTCAAATTCAGCACTGAGTTGCATGTATGTTCAAAAGATTAGAATATTTTTTTTAAGCACCTTTATGGAATTATCACTTCTGACATAGGCAAATTTACATTTATATGAAAGCATTCAAACTATATTAACAAGCACACATTTACAAACATTATACTTCACATATATTGCTATATATAATATAACCTAAGCAACATTACATAAATTATTATATTCCTGATCTTTTTTTTTAAACAAGAAACATCTTTATTAAACCATCAGTTATGACGCAGGTAATCTTACATTAATATAAATGAAAACAATCCACACCGACACAGTGCTAGTTGCAAGCATTTTATATCACAAACCATATTGACACACTCCCAGTTGCAAACATTATACATCACTTATAATCTATTCAATCATTTTCAGCCAAACATTACATAGCTCATTTAGGTCCTGCCGTCTTTTCAAACTCATTCCTACTGTTGTTCCCACAATTCCCATTTTTTTCCTATGTAGTTTACTCCAACCCTTTTCTAAAGATCTCAGTCCCAGTTGTTTTATCTCTGTTACTATATTCACTACTTCAAGATTAGAATTAAATCTTAGTTGCAATATACAAATTAGAACAGATATGTAATATCTTACTGTATCTTACTATATAATTATACAATATATCAGATATCTTACTAAGAACTTCTAAATAGAGGCTAAGTTTGGGCATCCTGTAGATATTCATTGTAAGCCTTTACATGCATTTCACAGTAACAGTTTGCAATGCTGAATAATGTCAGCTTCTTCAGTGAGACATAGATCATATATGATGATGATTTATGATGAAGGACACTACAGATTTCAAGAATATATTTGCAATTCCATTTTTGCTGTTTTGGATGTTCGGCGTTTCCATATTTCGCGCAATACATGTCGCTCTTTCTGTATTTATGATTACGGTCTTTCACTCTGCTAATAGAAACCCATTATAGTGTTTATATTCTTTTAAACATCTATCTGGATGTTTATATAATGCATAAGTATACACTGCTTGTAAAAATGCACAGAGTTGGACCTGTACAGGAAGTGTCCAGGATTCATTGCTTGGTCACAGACAGACTCAGTGACTGACCTTTGTTCTATCCATTTTTAGTATTGAGGTCAATGTAAGTTTCTTACACCCCCACCTTATATTTTTTTCAGTTTATATTGTAGTACTGTTAGAATCAATTAGCTACAAGTGAATGGACTTCACAGCAATTGACAATAATTAAGCAATACATTGCTTTACATTAGTATGATAACAGAGGGAGTCAGTAAGCCAATCCCGACTGGCCTTTAAGTTCATTTAGCACATGCAACCATCACCTCCATTCCTACCTTCCCTCTCTTTTCTTCTCATTTGTTCCATGTCTTTTTGAATAGTTCTAAGTATTTTCTCTTCTCCCAATATTCTGGTGGTCCAAACACTCAGTCCGCAACCCTCTTTGTGAAGAAGAGCTTTCCAAAATACATAGATTAGCTAGTCCATAAAATCTGCCTATGTCTCCTCTTCTTTTTTCTATCTTTCCAGTTTAGTATCATGTGTTCACTGCATCCTCAGGATTTCTCACGTGATTATATGCACCAATATCATGTCCACCGTGATTCTTTAGGTCTGTAGTAAGATTAGGTATAGTTCCTCTAGACTGTAGTCACACGAGTTTTCCTCAAGCTCACCAATATTTCTAGTAGCCTCTCTCCAGACTCCAACCGTGTAGGGATGGCAGAACTGCAAACAGTATTCAAAGTGAGGAAAAATGTAATTTTCTATGTGTGGTCTGACCAAGACTCTGTAGAATGGAAACATCATCTCTGAGTATCTGGAGTCTAACCACATGTGTATGAACCTTAGTATTCTGTTTTCTTCAGTGACTGCACTTTATTTCCGCTTCCAATGGTCTATTCCAGGCTGAGCAGTACTCCACGAGCCTTTTCCTGCTTTGTTGTTTACCATTCAGTCCCACAAGTGATACCTCAGACCAGTGTTGTGGCTGAAAGAAGCCCTTGATATTTTTCTACACTGAACCTGGATCCGGCCAAGACCTTTGACATTATTCCACATGCTGGAACTGAAAATAAGCTTAAAAACTTAAATTTAGACCCTTTATGCTGTACAATGGCTAGCAAACTGGCAGAATGATAGAACCCACATAAGTAAAAAAAAAAACAGGTGCCACCTCAGAAAGCAAATCCCTTTAGCTGTGTTCCACAGGGCTCGGTAATGGATCAACTGCTACTTTTTTCCTCAATCAGCAATTCAGAATCCTTCCTTAGACTTCCGCCCTCTTCTCATACTACACTTGTCTTTGTATTGTTAGAGTTTGATCCTGTTTGCTATTTACTAACCTTTATCTGAAACAGAAATATTGATGAATATAATACCCAGAAGTGATACCTTGGAGTATTTAATTATTCACTTTCCTTAATCCTGATGTTCAGCATCTCACTACAACTCCATGAGTCATACCATTCATTTATGTAGCAATTCATTTCCCCAGGCTTATCCAACAAACTCCAGCTTTCTATCAACTTTCTTAATGGGACTGAGTCTAAGGCCTTCTTGACATTTCTTAATGGGACTGAGTCTAAGGCCTTCTTGACATTTCTTAATGGGGCTGAGTCTAAGGCCTTCTTGACATTTCTTAATGGGGCTGAGTCTAAGGCCTTCTTGACATCTGAGTGGACCTTGTCTATTTATACTCCATTGTTAAGTTCAGCTGAAAGATAATTGTAAAACTAGATCTCATTTTACAGCTAATTTTAGTCATGAACACATGCTGGGTGATGTTCTTGAGATAGCTGTCCGCCAGGAAGACTGTCAGCCTTTCCTTCAGAATTTTCTCTCTCTCTCTGATTTCCATTGTCACTGTTGTTAATCAAACAGGCCTGTAATGCCCTGTATTTTTCCATTTCCTGTTAAAGGGTACTGCACCTGTCATCCTCTGGATCTCACCCACTACTTTACTAGCCAGTGATTTGTTAGAGAACTCCATCAGGAGATCTGGCAGAAAAAACTGTCCAGATTCCTGAGGATACTGCGAGGTAGCACATTGGGTACTTGTACTTTATCCTTCTTTAAGGCAGCCAATTCCTGCCACAATTTCTCTTTGTTTACCCTGTCTGTTCCTTTCTCTTTACTTTTCTCTATAAAGCATTAAGGACATGAAGGAGAGTATCCGTTCAGTACCTCTGTTTTTTTTTCTTCAGAATCTTCCCCTTATCTTTACTTTTGCTTAGACTGACTAGCTATCTGTCCTTTTTTCGCTTCTGTTATATATATCTAAAATATATGTGTTTCTGTTTTTGCTCCAGTCTATTGTCTTCCGTTTTACTTGTGCCTTTGCTGCCCTCAGTTTTCTTGCACTTCTAGTTTTTTTGTACTGTGCATCCTTTGTCTCACTATTAAATATTATTATTTTTATTAGTCCCTATTTATTTATGTCAAAAAATGTTACAAGAGTCATAAGAAAACATATTCCCCTAAAAAGCCAATTTCATTTCAAATGTAACGGAAGAGGGTCCCCTGTTTCATTTTGGATAAACTCCATCATGATTGTCCAAGTGTATCATTTTGGATAAGTTCCATTATGACTCTTTTCATGGTTTTACACCAAGTAATTGTCAAGCTGATGGGTCTAAAATAGCTTGGATTTGATACAGCCCCCCACACCCCCCATCTTTCTAATTTAGTGCCATTACAGCTTTGCACAGGTCAGGGATAGAGCCACAGAATAACTCATTGATTAACATTATTGCAAGAGATATTTTACTGTTCATTGTGCCAACAGTTATCATGTCTGTAATTATATCAGGGATTTCTTCCATTGACACTTCCACTGTGACATTTACGTATGTTTGCTTATAGTGAAGTTTAAATATCTTTTTTATGCAAGTACATTCACAGCATGCTACCAGTGGTAGATACTTCACATGCTACATTGTCAGTCCTCTCCTTTTAGATTTCTCATGAAATCAAAGAACACCATAGTATTGCTTTATTGCTTTCATACCTTGAGATATTGCTGACTTCATAATTAGATCTGGAAAATTTGACATAAGGGTACATATTTTCAACTCTTCATTTAATCTGGACTTTTTAATGAAAACATTATTTTCTGAAAGCCAAGTAGTATGTCATTTTATGATTCATCAGAAAAATGTCTTGAGTTATATGCATAACTGTTACTCACTGGTATTTGTTCATGAATGCAGAAGTTAGTAATATCAAAATGTCACTGATGGTATTCTGAGCAGGTTTGTTTTCATCACTGAAGATAGTATCTAAGACTGTTTTCATAAATTTATTACTTGTATCATGCTTTCCACTGGTAAATATAGTTTATGTCTGAGAGATTGATTTTATTCATAGTTTAAAGAACTGTATAGGATGTACTAATTACAAAAGATATAACCCTGGGTGTGGAAAAATATCCTAGGTTTTTCAGACATTATCATATTGCCTAGGTTTTGAATTGTTCCTTCCATGTTATATTGACTGCCATAGTCATTTAATATTTAACAATATTTATTTAATGTTGACTTGCTTAACCAGTCAGTGTTTAGACAGTTCAAATCCCTCATGATAATCAAATTTAATTATTTTTTAAATCTTGGAGTCTTGTCAGGAAATTCTCATGCTCTTTAGTGGACCTAAATGGTTTATTTTAGGTTAACGTGCTGTTACATTCAGTTCCACTAACATTAGTTATTGTACAATTATACAATGACTGGCCATTAGTATTCAAAAACGTGCACGCTGTTTGGCCAGCCCAAGCAGCATGCCCATTGTAAATCCCACAATATACCAACAGAGAAAGGTCCAGTCACCCGGACATCTTTCCATTTGTATATTCCAAAACTTTTATTTATTTTTTTTCAACAAAAATTAAAAAAAAAACTATAGTCAGTACTTTGGACATACCCAAGAGGCAGCATGGAGGAAATACAAAGAAAATCAGGTACGTTATTTAAAACTAAAGACACATGCCTGATTTTCTCTGCATTTCCTCCATTCTATCTCTCTCTCCTACCCTTAAAGTAGCCCAGACTTTTTTTTAATAATAATAAAAAAAAAGAAAACAAAAATGGAGCAACGGAGACTTTCTTTTCTCCATTGCTTCCTTTTCAAAGCATTGATATACTGGGTATGCATGGGAACACAAGTCCCATATGAATGCACAATACATCAGACCAACGCAGCAGTATACCACCAGCCATGGAAGAACAGTAATGCACCGTTATACAAAGACATTATTTAAGAAAAGTATTGTTTTTCTTAAGTAATGTCATTGTATAATAACAATAACCGACTCTGTGGTTGTGGTATATTGAAATTTACCCATGGATGGCTTTATTTAATCACTCAGGCTTCCCCCTCGTGATTAAACAACACCAACCATGGGTAAATCTTCAATATACCACACCACATCGTCAGTTAGTGCTTAAATAATTTCTAGTCCCAAGCCATTCTCTTGGCTTCCAGCTTTTAGAAGTTTCTTGAAAACCTACAACAAATTGCAATGGTTTTGAAACTATAAAAGAAGGTTCAGCATTGCCATCAACCCCCCCCTTCCCTCATACTCTGGAATTTGTTATATGCAGTTTTGATCTTTAAAGTAGGTTTCAGTGAAAGTGAAAACATACCTCTCAAACTGCAAGCATTAAAAAACTATAGCACTGGCCTTTACAAAATTATAACAAATGGATAGAAAAAGGAACACATTCTTATTTTTCACAACAGAAGACATAGATCCTATATAGCTAGTCATAGTGGATCTTTGTATAGGCTTTGTTTATGTGTTTGATAACACTTGGACCAATAAACATGTCTGACTTTATGATGAATATCTCAAATCTAGAAGGGGCAAGGCTAGATCTGAGTAACAAAATTACAGTGCTATACCTAAATCATAGCAGTTGAGAAGTAAGAGTGCAAATATAAGCTTTCTTAAATAAGAGGAAAGCTTATAAATCACCCATTATATTGTAGACACTTCAGACATTTAACAGAGCCATATTGTTTAGTACTTGTACTCACTGAGGAGACAGATGAAGATGACAGTGTCCAATCTACTCTAGTTATTTAGAAAATTTCACTCCAGATTGACATGCACCAATCCCCTGCTTATGAGACCACGTGCTTAGACAACATTTTGTCTTAATTTTTTTAAGTTGAAATATGACAGAAAGACTTCACTAAGGAAATGTGTTTTTGCCATGCTTGGTACATGGTGCATAAAAAAACAGACACTGTGGATGTGAGTAACTTCATCTTCTATAGCTTGCAGCATGTCATACACCCACCTATATATATATATATATATATATATATATATACATATATATATATATATATATGTATATATATTTAAGCCGTTCACTTTGTTCACTGATGTATAGTGCTGTGCAGTTCACTTTGTTCACTAATGCATAATGGTGTGCAGTTCACTTTGTTCACTGATGCATAGTGTTGTGCAGTTCACTTTGTTCAGTGATGCATAGTGTTGTGCAGTTCACTTTGTTCAGTGATGCATAGTGCTGTGCAGTTCACTTTGTTCACTGATGTGTAGTGCTGTGCAGTTCACTTTGTTCACTGATGCATAGTGTTGTGCAATTCACTTTGTTCACTGATGCATAGTTCTGTGCAGTTCACTTTGTTCACTGATGCATAATGGTGTGCAGTTCATTTTGTTCACTGATGTGTAGTGCTATGCAGTTCACTTTGTTCACTGATGCGCAGTGCTGTGCATTGTTCACTGATGTGTTGCGTTCTGTTCTTTTTTTAATTGGAGTAATCCATATCAACTGCAGTCAATTAAAGCTGCACCAATTCAAGTTCCCCATGGCCCATCCTTACTCATGTGTGCTAAGCCTAACCCACCCTTCTACCCCAACCCTTCACAATACTTAACGAAAAGTAATCCTTTTTTAACTGCCACTATTCAAAGTATATCTGGTGTTTTAGTTTTATTTTTAATTTACCTATAAAAAATGCAGATCATTTGCTGTGTTTATTAAATAGACCGAGTGTCAAGATTTTTACTATTCAATTAATGAAAGTGTTGATGTGCGGAAGTTGATGTAGTGATTTCCAATTTTCTGTTTGTCAATATTTAAGTATATTTAAGTATATTTGTGATTTGTGTGTGTGTGTGTGTGTGTGTGTGTGTGTGTGTGTGTGTGTGTGTGTGTGTGTGTGTGTGCATGCACATGCGCGTGTGTGTGCGTGTGTTCATATATATGCACAGAAAAACTAAACAGGCTAGAGACTTCATTGTGTAATACCTTAAACCTCTTGTTGTAGAGACCCATGGGATATATGCAAGTGACCCCTTAAGGCTGTAACAGTGTTCCAGCTACAGGTCTTTTGACTGCACATGACTTTTTATTTTTGTAAGTCTTTGTGTGTGCATTCAGGCCAATAAAGCCAACACCCACTAGCTGCATATATGCATGTTTTCACCTTTTCATTACTTCATTAGTACAGGATGAGTGGATTGCCTGGCTGTAGTGTAGAAACACAGAACTTCAAGCCTGAGGTTCATTAATTTTAAGGTGTTGGTAAAATATTCCAAGTAACATCCATACCAAAGGGTAAAAAGGTCAAACAGACACTACACTACACTACATGAGGTTTAGGGTATTGCACAGTGAAGACTCGAGCTTGAGTGGGTCTTTCTTACCATTTTTATTGAATGGCTTGTCAGTGCCCATAATCTATGTAGTTTCACCATGATTACTTTTATTTTTCTTTGTTCTTGATTCTAGAGCGAATATGTTGAGAGCAATTCCAGTATGCCTCATCAAATTAAAAGTTAGGGAAGAGCCACAGCTGTTTGTTAAATCAATTGAAAGAACATGTAATGTTTTTTTATGTAGGCTAGTCCCCTGTGCCACCAACTCCCCCAACCTTATATATACCAACTCCACAGTCATAAAAACATGAAGAAGGCATACATTTCACTAAAGATAGGAAGCACTACTGGTGCACGCTTAGAAAGCTGCCAGCAGTGATTTCCTATGGAAATCACTGGAATAGTTGAGTTGAAGTTCACCGAGTTAAAACCTCATGATGTTTGCTCTCAATGAGCTGTACGGAAGCTCTGTGTCTGCACCATTTTTTTGCACTTTCACAATTATTTTTAATTTACTAATGCTGCTGCCCTTGTATCTAATTTCAACTCCAACTTAAACAGTTGTATTGATAAGGCAGTCACTACCTGTACCAAATATAATGAGACGTTAAAACAAACCATGGTGGCATTAATAATAACTTATATAACAATAAAAAGAAATTGCTTAATGCTTATTAGCGGTTTCATTTTGCCTACCTTAAGAACACACTTAAGTATAATAGCAAAGATAGAGCTTTGCACTTGGAAGCTCAAAGTTGAGTATGAACTTAAAATAACAACAAATCTTTTTTAAACTATGTCAGGAAGTTACAAACTAACACCCAACGAAGTTTGCAGCTTGCCCACAATAATAATGACCCCAAGGGATGTAGCTAATAAACTAGTTAACAAATTTAGTGAACATTTTAATCAGCCCACAGTTAATTACTTCTAAAGCTTCAAAGTGCCAGACACCCACTTTAATTACTATTAAACAAGTTTTCTCAACCTCTCAAAAACTAAAAACACTTCATCTATGGACTACTGCTATCAGTGACAAATATGGTCTATCTTAACCCCCTCATTAACCTCTCTATGGGTTACATTTCTGAAGTCTGGAAAACAGCCACTGTAAACTCATTACACAAGGATAGCCCAACCAGAGATATTGGTAACAAAAGACCAATTAATCCTACTAGTCTAATATGTAAAATAATGGGGTATATTATTGGAACCTCATTATTCTGGACATTGAAAACCTCTTGAACCTGGACACTCATGAACTTGTCCTTGTTGAAGGAAAGTCCTGCCTCTTTAACCTCATTAATTTCTTTGAAAAATGAATCAATGCAGTGGATAAGTGGTTAGGTAGTGCATGCAGCATATCTGCACCTAGCTACGGCCTTTGACAATATTACCCATGTAGGCATTACTGACAGACTTGTAAATTTGAATATAAATCCTTATGTTATGGTGTGGTTAGCTAAGGAGTAGATGGACAGAACCCATGTAGTTAGTCACAGGTCCCACTTCCTAAGGCAAAAAAGTTACCAGTGGTGTACTACAAGGCTAATGCCCTGGATCAACTAATCCTTAGTCCCACCAGGGGCTCCAGTATCCTAGACCAGGTCATTACCAACATGGAAAACCGATGCTCTACACCTATGGTCACCCCCTCGTTGGTCAGGTCTGACCATAAGCTAATCACCCTTGACATCCACATCCCACCCCCACCCCCAGTAAGGAAACCTCCGTAAAAAACTTCTCCAAAGCCAACTTTATGCTACTCAAGTCAGAAGTGGCAAACGTCATGACACCCATGCAGACGGAAACTGAAAGTTCGACTGCTGAATCCTACACTAAGGCACTGTACGAGCATATCCACTCGTGTATGAATCGTGCCATCCCCAATAGAACCAAGACGCTCTCCTCCAAAAAAAGGAAGCCAATCTGGTGGTCCCTTGTCATAAACAATCTTTGCAACAAAAGGAAGAAACTGTTGCAAAAAAGAAGATAATCCCAGGATGCAAAAAATCTCCCTTACCAGCCTCAGTAAGAAGCTGAGATCCCTCATAAAATCCTCCAAAGCTAGTTACAAAAATAAAATTGCCAAAGATTCCAAAGACAACCACAAGGTATTCTATAGCTATGTCAAGAATCTAAATGGCAATGCTCAGATCTGCTCTGAGCTACAACAGAATGGCAATAAATATACTGATCCCAAGGATATTGCCAATATCCTGGCAGATCGATTCAGTGCAAACTTTACCCCCTCTCACCCTCTAAAGGGCCCATCTCAATACAGAAAGACTGCCAAAGTCCGGTAATAATGGCCACACAGGTAAAAATGCACTCTCCAAAGCTAAGAATACAGCATACATGAGAGCAGACAGCATCCCAGGCTGTGTATTACATGAACTACAAAATTAACTGGCACCTCACCTAAGTGTCATGTTTAATCATAGCCTCACCTCAAGCTTGGTGCCCACTGAGTGGCGCACAGTTACAATTATCCCACTCCACAAGGGGTGATCCACCTTGGATTCTGGGAACTACTGCCCCATCAGTCTGACGAGTCTGATCTGCAAGGCCATGGAACGTATTATCATGGAACTTATAAACAAAGACATTGGCAACCTTCAAACACTGGACCCCCATGCAGTTTGGGTTCGTGAAGGGCCGATCTTGTCTCCTGAACCTGATTCACTTCTTCGAATCGATCTCCAGAGCTGTGGACAAGGGTAAGGTGTTCCACACAGCCTATCTGGACATTGCCAAGGCCTTCGACACCATCCCCCACTCTGGAATCATAGATAAACTTACTAAGCTGGGCATTAATCCCGACGTCACTTGATGGGTTCCCAACTGGCTTACTGGCAGAACCCACACTGTAAAAGTAGCTGACTCTGAATCCAGCTCCAGACAAGTGACAAATGGAGTACCTCAGGGTTCAGTCCTGGGACCGCTCTTGTTTGGCATCTACTTCTCTGAAGTACAGGCCAACACTAAGGGACTCTGGCTAATAAAGTTCGTAGATGACTGCAAACTGGGAGCCATTATTGAATCCCCAAATTATCTGGATATTCTACAAAAGGGCCTTACAGAAACAGATGCTTGGTGCCAGAGCCATGGGCTCAAGCTCTGTGCCAAGAAATGTATAGTTATCCCCTTCGGGAAAAAAACATGTACCCGTCAATTACCACATAGGTGGCAGTACACTAAACACCGAAAGTGTGATAAGAGACTTAGGGATACAGGTGGACAGTGGTCTCACCTCCGATAACCACATCGCCACAACAGTCAGTAAATCCTTGTATGTGGCACACCTCATCACTAAGGGCTTTTCATCCTGAAAAAAGGAGGTCATTATCCCACTGTACTCATCCCTCACTAGACCCATTATAGAATACAACGCTCCGTTTGGTATGTACCTCTCAAGACATCTGCAGCAACTGGAAAGGCCACAGAAATACCTTACTAAAAGAATCACAGGCCTAAAGCAGATGCCCTATGCCGACCATCTAAAAAAACTCCACCTATACTCTGTCGCATATCGTCTACTCAGAGGCAATCTCTGCTTAACATACAAGGCCATGTCAAACCCAGAGCTGATGGACATGCTACACTTAAATCCCAATCCCTCAGAGACACAGGGATCTAAATATTGTCATCACAATGAACAAAACATGCTGGAGGGATAGGTTCCTGACCCAGAGACTCCCCAGACTCTGGAATAGACTGCCTATACATGTCAAGCAGAGTGCCTCTTTGGCCTTCTTCAAAAGGAACCTTGATGATTGGATGGGAGATAGGAAATTCACCCCAGGGATCACGTCAGTCACCCTGCTAGACAGGGGTCCTGGAAAGTAAATACTGTGGGAAGAAATAGCCAGGGAATTGTTATGGCTAGGCTTGTATAGGCCCTAGGGCCGATAGCCTAGTACCAACCTATAAACCTATGAACCTATATAATGCACCTTTTGGTATGTATTTGTCTAAACATAGCACTCAACTTTTGAGACCTCAGAGATTTATTGCTAAAAGAACACCGGAGTCAAAAATCTTAATTGTTGGAACAGACAAGCAGCCCTCTCTTTGTACTCAGTCTGTTATAGCCTCCTCCTTGGAGATCTGTCTCTAGCATTTTGAGCCAAGAATGATCCAGCCCTCTTTGACCTCCTATTCCTTCACAGAACAAGTGGTACCTGCAATACTCAGTTAAAGGAAATAAGCCTCCCTCAGTAGATAAATAAGACATTGGCATGATTGATTTATATTCCAATGTAGTCCTCATCTCTGGAACAAATGTTTGCTGCATGTCAAGTACAACAGCACACTCGACACCTTCAAGATAAACCTAGATAGATAACTGGATGGGCAACCTCAAATTCTCCCCAGTCTATCTTGTGTAGTCCTCCCTCAAGCTAGAGGGAAACTTTATTTATTTACTTTTCTGGCTAGGCTTGTAACTTGCCAAAGCTTTATCTGTGGATTCTAATAGATAGCAGATTCTGCAAAGAATTGCATTCATTTCTCCAATCATAACCATTTGCTATACATTCTTTAACTGATTTCAGCAAACTCAGCCATTTCTTAAGCACATGGCTATAGTGGCTGGGCTATATTCAGATTCTGACATTTATATAATGAAATGCATCAGAATTTTAATTTGTCACCATATTAAAATGGCTTATGGTCACATATCTTGCCAAGTGGCCTTTTGTTTTCAGAATGAGAATACCTCACTGTTTATTATTTTTAGCACTGCTAAGATCATTCTCCAGGGGCTCCTATTTTCTTAATTCTCTCTTCATCCCTACAGAATCCTAGGATTTGGTAATCAAGCCATGCAATTTAGTTTACTGTAACAGTGAAACAAAATATTGAATGTGATAGAGTTCTGTAAGTAAACTTATTATAACATTAGATGTTCTAATATATCATTGGTGCAGTAGCCTTCACCTCCCTCCACCCCCTTGTTCCTGACACCACACACACACACACACACACACACACGCACACACACACACACACACACACACACACACACACACACACACACACACACACACACACATGCTCACATATGTATCTATCTATTTATATTTATAATTGCAGTCTTCTTAATGTAAAAACACATTTTAGTTAGCCAAAACTAAAAAAAAGTACCAGTAACAAATCTAACAACCAACTGCAAGTAATTACAAGGTGATTCAAGCCAGCAACGAGGCACATACACTTTAAGGCAATTTCCAAGCACACTAACAGTCTAAGGGGAATGCCTTCCCAGTTTCATCTAAAAGTGTCCAGTAAGATAAACAGAGGAGATAGATAAACCTGTGATGAGTTTCCTGGGTGAGGTATACAGGAGATGAAGTTGGAAGGAGCTTGCAAAGCCAGATATATAGTGGGAGGTGGGAGTGGGGGGCAACTCAAAAGTCTCCTAGTTTAAAAGCCTGGTCCCTCTCAGTCAGGAAACATACAGGGAGGTTTAAAGTGAAATTGTATCATTGAGCAGAGGGCTTTTTAGTTAATGTATTCACATTTCATTGAGTCTATAAATTCTGCTGCTCATCATGCACTGGTGTTTAGCAGTGTCTCATATAGACGCAGTAATTTAGAAAATAAAGTTTCCCTATAAAACGTCTTCTGCAACTTTATTCACTGCTCACCTGGAGAGAGCAACTTGTTTGCATGCTGAAGAGCACTGTAACATGAATTTAGTCATACATAACCTAGCCATAGTTTCTACCCGCATAGCATCTAAGTTAACCTACTGTACTGCCGCTTTGTAGTCCACCTAGGAAAGACCACCAGCTTGACACATATGGGCATTTCTGAGACAATGTAAGAATTGTCTTGTGTTCATTGACATCCAACTAATCCTTAGAGAAATGGATGTAGTATGTTAGATACATAATTATACTATATCACTGGAGGCACGTCTCTCACAGAAACAGCCCTCAAAGTAATCCGGTTTCCAGCAATGTAAGTATTACACCCACCACACATAGTACTAACCCAACACATAGACCAACATTTGCTGAGACACTTAAAGGCAACCCTCCTAAACCCCAAGACCTCCTAGACATTCATCCTACAAAAATAAAGTTCTCAGCAACCCCAAAAGCACTCCAACAAAACAACACCCAACACAACACATACAGCCACACACTTTGGAGCCTCAACTACAAAGCCCACAAGGCAAACCAGCACATTACCCATTATTTTAGTCATAGGAGACTCAGTTGTGAGACACTCAGATGTCTCACTCATTAGGCTGCGTAAGGAGAAAAATAAAAGCCAGTTATCTATCAGGGGCCTGAATTCACCGAATCACCCATACACTCTAGTAATTTGACAATAAGTGCCAGTTTGACTCAGTCATAGTCCATGTGGGTGGAAATGACCTGTGATTTACCTCCCAGGACTATATGATGAAAGTAATTTTGGAGCTCTCTCTCTATGTATCACAGACTGTTATGTACCTAGCACTGAGCAGCATTCTACCTTCAGCAAGGATGTTGCCACAATATGGACAGAAGTTTATTGACTTAAAAAAGAAAAAAAGTTTATTGACTTCAGTAATTGGTTTCACTTCGTGTCATTCCAAGGAGGTACATTATTTGTCAGCATGGGAGATTGTGGTCAGTAGACCATGTTGCTTTGCCGAGGATGGCCTGCACCTGTCTTCAGTAGGCTTTTGAATATTGCCCTCCCCCACAGTAACTTTTTATGCATTGCCAAACTTGTAAGCCTTCCAACATAGCAAAACCGACCTAAGGGAATCTAAAGCTGTTACTGCTCAGTTCCAGGAGCTAAATAAGAAACTACACTTCTGTCAGGTTCTCCTCAGCCTGGAGAACCTGGACATCTCTGCAGTTACTGAGACATGAAGAACACCCCAGCATTACAAGGCTACAATGCTGCCTACATATTCAGTCCAGCTACAGCACAAACAGGGACCAAAGGTGGAGGCATCCCAATCTATATCAGCAAACTCACCTCAGGACAAGTCAAACAGGATGATGTTCTTGAGCTTCTCCAGGTCCTGATTTTAAGTCCTATATCATATCCTCGCAAGCTATAGGTAACCCTCTATGACCCAAGAAACCCATAACGTGTACTTCAATGGACTGGAAGCCCTCATCATTCAACCCAATGCCATATTCATGTGCAACTTTAATTAACCCATTATAAATGGGAGCATTTAAACAACCCCAAATGTATAGGTCCAGAGATCCCTGGACTTTGTAAAAACAAATACCTTTGATCAGATAGTCCGTACTCCCATTAAGGGTGCAAACATACTCAATCTAGTACTCACAAAATGATATATGGAGGTTTACAAGAAAGAGCTTGGAGTTCTGGTATTCTCCTAGTGGAAGTAACTGTTATTAAAAATAACATTTTCCATGTTAAGACCTGGAGAACCACCTTGGCTGCAGGTTGGAATGGTGTTGTAGGCAGTGGTTAAAGTAAAATAGTAATATTGCAGAGAAGGATAGGATCTCTAAGAGGAGGTCTGAGAGGTAAAGTCCTCCTCAAAAAGGCTTTAGATAAAATGAAAGAACAACTGGGGACTGACTCTTTCCAATGTGGAAACTAGAAGTATCTTACAACTGGACTTTGATAATAGAGTAGCTGGCACTATTCTGAAAAATACAGGACAGAATGTCTAAGACCACTGTAAATGACTCTGAGAAAGGGTATACATTCCTTGGAGTAGCCCTGATAGAGACCCTTTTCCATTTGCTTTTGTAAATCTTCCTAGTAGACAGTCTTTGGGATGAAGTGATAATGCGACTCGCTTGGAAAGAAAGCCTGTATTGACTAGCCATCATAGAAAGTGGAAAAGTCAAGAGGTTAATTTGCGGGCTAACACATCTGAGAGAGACAGGTCAGATGGGTGAGAAATGCAATATGAGTTGGGATCCAGCACCCATGGAGGGTATTTAAGATAAGGCTACAGGTAGAGGAACCATACTCTTCAAGGTCAACAGGAGGCAGTGAGCATCACCATGGCCTTTTTTCTCTAATGCTTTCTGAAGACATTTTGGGATGAGAGGAGTCAGGAGAAAGGCATAAAGGAGCCTGAGGGGCCAAGTGTAGATCAGAGCATCCATGGATGACTCCCCCTCCAGGGGGATTAGGGCAAAGAACCTGCTGCATTTAGTGTTGTGGGAAAAACAAAAAGAGTGCAGCATGGCAGGCCTCTGTGCTGGAAAATCTTTTCAACCATTTTTTGATTGAGGGGCCACTCATGAGGCAGGAGGATAGATCATCTCAAGCTGTCTGACAGAATACTGGACTCCCCCAGAATGGGCATCACTAGAAGAAAGCAATTGGAAACTATTGCCCATTGCAAAACTCTCATGGCTTCTCAGCATAAAAGGGAAGAATGAGTTCCCCCTTGCTTGTTGATGTACCGGACTACTACCATGTTCTGGTTTGGATAAATATCAGTCCTTGAGGGAGGGAATCCTGGAAGGTTTGCAATGAAAGGAGAAAGAACTGCCCTCATTGCTAGAATGTTGATATGGAGAATGGCCTCACAGGAAGACCAAGTGCCTATGAATGCCTTTCCCCTGTAGTGTGCCCTCAGCCCGACTGGGAAGCATCCATGGTCACACTGGCTTTGGGTTGAGGAAAGACAAATGGCAAACTTGCATTACCTTAGGGGATTTGAGCCCTCAGCACATGTGAGTCTTACAGATGTTCATCAGATGTACTTGGAAAGACATGGATGACTGAACTGCTAGGATACAATGAAATACTCTCATGTGGTGTCTTGCAAGAGAGACCAAAGTGATCGATGTGGTAATCAAACCCATCAAACAAAGAACTATTCTCAACATTTCTCTCTGGGATGGGAGAATAGCGAGCATGATTGTGAGAACTGGATACCCTGCTCTGTGGAAGTTTCACTGTGTGATGAATTGTGTCAAAATCCCTCTGAAATCTTGTGCCAAGTAATTCAGCATCCTGTGACCGAAAGTAGCTGAAACATAAGTCTGCTTTTTTAATCTGTCTAGTGCTATTGACTCCCTGTTTGGGGGATGGTCAGAATAGCTTTCCTCTGTGAGCATTCTTTGGTGGCAGCCAACAGTATAATGGAATCCAGATCTAGCCCCTTACTCAAATGTTGGCAATTTTTTGGGGAGACTAAGTACTTGTCTAGTTTACAGGGAATTGGTTCAACTACTTCTGGCGCCTTCATGCCCATACAGAGATAAGATCCACCATCTCATCAGTGGGGGACTTCACCAAAGATGTAGCTTAGCTCTTCCCAAAGGCCTTGAACTGATTTCTCTTGGGAGAGGCAGCTGTGAACTACCTACCTTTCTGTCTCGGGAGTTTAAAAATTTCTCTGAGTGAGACATCCTCAAGTAGGATCTGGGGGACTCGTCCATATCTTCAAGATCCATGTCCTCTGGGAGATACTCCTGAGGGGAGTATAAATGCCTCCTTTTAAACATGTGCCTTCAAGATACCTCCTTGGTGGGGTGTGCCAGAGAGGACTCTGAGCTTTGCAAATCCCTTATATGGAATGTCTCGAGACTTTGTGGTCCAGCTGACCCAAGTGAACAAGATAAGAAGGACCAGGACCCAGGGGTGCTCTTTGGGAATGGGTGGAGCCAAGCTGGATAGAGAAATCCATTCATCTGATTGAGAGAGTGCTTTGTTGACAGCCTCCAACACCAAAGCCAAAAGAGAGTTTGAGATCTCTCTGAAAGGAACCAAAGCCACCTCTCTGGAAAAACACTAGAACTCCACCCGTCTTAGGTCCAAGGCTGATAACTCCATTGACCTATTCAGCATTGAGGATCCAAGAGGAAGGGATGGCTCCAAAGCCCTCCGAGTAAAACCCATCCTCCCCAGATCTGGCATGTATACTTCTGGTCTGGGATCCTTTTGACTCTGAAAATATTGGAGCCATTTAGGTCAAAGATGGCACTAGTCCTTTTCTGAAGAAAGGGTGATTGGGAGCCAAGGAGAGAGAGAGAAAGAGAGAGAGAGACTCCAGGGAAAACATGGCTCTGAGAGGAGTTTTTTGATTAATCAAGATCAGCTCAAAGGAAAGCATGGGATCAAAAGACTTAGAGGATTTAGGTGCTGAGGCAGAGGAGAGTGGATGAAAGCTGATCTGGAGAGTGCTTTCTTGGCTCCTTAATCTTCTCCTTGGGACCCAAGACTTTGACCCATTTAGGTTTGTCTGAAGACTTTTTTGAAGGGTATGCTCCAGAATCAGCATGTTTAGACTTGGACAATTCTCTCAAAGGGGCAGGGATAAGTCCCTTAAGAATATCCTTATTCTTTCTCTTGACCACTGCCTGGGTACCAAATGCTGTACATTTAGCATATTGCTAATCCGAGTGTGCAGTCCCAAGGCAGTACACATATTTTAACTGCACGTCTCTAAGTTGGGGATATTATCACCACAGGAAACCCATTTTTTAAAACCCAAAGATTTTTTAAGAGTCACACTGAAAAAAAAAAAAAAAGGAGTAACCTTAAGTTATTAAAAATAAAATAGAATATAAAAAAGTATTTTAGATAAGAAAGATGGTACTAAGGCATGAGGAAATACAAGGGTAAATAAGCACCTAATATAAATGAATATGGATGAAGAGTTTATTGATAGTACAGATATTAAAGTACCAAAAGATATGTAACTATACCATAGAAGAGGAAACAACAATGAAAAATTTTCTTGCAACTTTAACCCATGCCTGAACAAGGAGATCCTTGACTGTCTCAAAGGAGTACCAAATGAAATCTGAGTTAATGTTGAACTTTGCAGGGTGTTATGGGTAAGGCGAAGATCCTGAGTTTGGGATCCAAAGTCTTGAGTGGCCATAGATAGATACGAGGTTGGGAAAAAAGACCCCATCCATTGAGGAATGGATGGAAGAGATAGCATCAAAAACTGCATCAATGGGCCCTGATAATATTCCAGGATGCCTCCTAAATATTGTAAATAATGACCTATTGGGACCATAGTAGTCACTGTTTAACCATAGCATCAAGACAGCTTTTGTTCTATGTAGATAGAAAACTGTAGCAGTCATCTCTCTGACAAAGTTGCACCATCAAAGGAACCCAGAAACTACAGACCTGTAAGTCTGACTAATGTCGTACGCCAAGCCTTGGAAAGAATTATCATGAAAATTATTAATAAAGACATTGAAAACCTTCAAACACTAGATCCAAACCAGTTTGTTTTCATCAAGGGCAGATCATTCATACTCAGCCTGGTAGACTTTGAGACAGTCACCAAGGTAATGGATGGGGGCTAAATGATGTAAACTGCCTACCTTGACCTGGCTAAGACGTGATACAGTACCTCACTTGGGCATTGTAAACAACTCACAGATATAGGCATAAACCCCTCTGTTCTACATTGAATAACCATTTTCTTCTCACGTAGGAACCAGGAATTTATATGGGTGACAACCTCCATAAAGAGGTTGGCCATTGGCAGAGTCTCTCGGGGTTTTGTGCTGGGTCCTCTCCTTTTTTGCATCTACTTCTCAGAAGTCATGGCCAATATCAAAGGGCCTCTGCCTGACTAAATTTGCAGAGGATTGCACATAGGGAGCTGTCATAGAATCTCCCCCAAGACACTAACATCCTACAGGAAGAACTAACATATAACAATGACTGGTGCCAAAGCCATGGCTTACAACTTAAAGCCAAGAAATACATAATAGTACCCTTTGGGAAGTTAACCATCCTAAGGAATTACCTCATTTATAACACACCCCTAAGTGTAAAACCAGTAGCCAGGGATTTGGGTACATATGTAGATAGTAACTTGAATTTCAACCAACACATGTTTAAGGTAGTAAGGAAATCATTCCATGTTGTTGAACTTATATGCAAGGTCATGCCATCTAGGTCCAACAATGTCATTATTTCATTTTATTCGGCCCACATAAGGCTGATCATTGAGTAAAACAACTCCTTTGGTATGTACCTGAACAGACACATGCAACAACTGGAATGTCCACAGAGGTTCTTCACAAAGAGAATGCAGGGCATAAGCTACATGTCCTATGCAGATCACCTCAAAGCCCTCTCTCTGTACTCTGGTTCCTACAGATTGTTGAGAGGCAACCTACGCCTGACATAGAAGGAATCCTTGGATTCCACTCTGATGGTCTTTTTTTCATATATGCAAAGCATAGAAATAATATCAGAATTAGTTGATCTAGGAATTTTCTTTGCTTGTGACATAAATAGTACATATTGAAGGACTAGGTAAGTATCTTAGAGACTTCTCCTTCTCGGGAAAAGGCTTCCATTCCATGTGAAGCAGCACTCTTCCCTAACCCTGTTTAAGAGAAACCTGGACCAGTGGATGGGAAATTGGAATTATACCCCAGGTCTAGCACTTATGTCTGTAATGGGCAGTGGCAACCTGTAAATCTTGCACTAACTTACATATACCCCTTGAGTAACATGTAAGACACATAAACTTACAGGATAACATTGGGATGCTTGGCTAGGTTTATAAAGGCCCCAGTGGCTGTTAACCAAGTATACACCTACAAACCTAGATGTGTGCGTATATATATATATATATATATATATATATATATATATATATATATATATATATATATATATATGCCACAAACTATGGTGCCTGATGAAATGTGCTCGGAGAATAAACATCCAATCAACAATAACTCCAGCACATAAAAGAAAAAGAAAATAAAAATAACAGGCAGTAGAGCAAAAAACGTTTAAACAGTCTGCCACCCAGACCGGTTTTGCCGCATGTCATCATCAGTGTGAGTCTCAATATAACGGACATCATATATTAAATATGCATACACATTTAATGTGACCCAAGCCCATAAATATGATCAAACCGATTACAATTCTGTAGCACCAAAATCTTCCATATTACACAGCAAGGTTATGCAAAAAAAAAAAATAACCCTAACTAACAATACAGTGAGAAATGAATAAAAATATGAGAATTATAACCTGAATGCTTTCTATATTACCAATAGTTATTAAGACCTGGTTTAAATAGGGCTCCCAAATTTGTAATATACATACGTTTCTTCCTAGTCAATAATTGATGTTTCTTGGACACAGTCAAATCATCCCCTACAACCTTTCAATCCCCAAAGAAACAAAATGGGCTGTAGTATGTTGTATAATATGTTTATACAATGCACTCCGAGAGGGTTTACATTTAATATCACTCACATGTAGTGTTATGCGTTGTTTATATATATCCTACGAACCTATATGTGTCTGTGTGTGCGTGTATACATATATATATATATATATATATATATATATATATATATATATATATATATATATATATATATATATATATATATATGTATGCATATACAGAGAGACAGAGTGTGATGTATGGGAGTACTGAATCACATCATCTGCAGCTTTGACTGATATTTATGGGTGATTTCAACTACCCAAACATTAACTGGGAGAACTACTCAAGTACTAACTCCTAAGCCCAACATTTCCTAGAATTTATAAACTCAAACACCTTGGATCAACTGGTCAATACTCCCACCAGAGGTGACAACATATTGGACCTGGTCATCACCAACATAGGCGACTGGTGTTCCACACCGGAGGTCAACCCATCTCTGGTTAGATCTGACCATAAACAAATCACTTTGGATATCCACATTCTGCCCCCACCCCCGGACAAGGAAATTACAGTGAAAAACTTTTCAAAAGCAAACTTCACTTTACTTAAGACCGAGGTGAAATGTTTCAAAGCCCCCATGGTAAAGGATAACTCTGTCCAAGCTGCAAAATCCTTTACTAATGCATTCTACAGGCACCTACAAGAATACATGGATTGTGCTATCCCAAGCAAAACCAAGACTCACTCCGCCCAAAAAAGGAAACCAGTCTGGTGGACCCCTGCCATAAATAAGCTATACAATAGAAGGAGGAAACTAGTGCAGAAAAGAGTAAAATCCCAAGAAGGGAAGACATCCCTGATCAGTATCAGCAAGAAACTATGATCCCTCATAAAACTGTACAAGGCAAGCTTTGAAAGAAAAATTGCCAAGGACTTCAAAGATAACCACAAGTCATTCTTTAGCTATGTCAAGAATCTAAGTGACAATGCTCAGATCTGCTCAGAGATAGTGCAGATTGGCAGAAGATACACTGAACCAACTGATATTGCCAACATCCTGGCAGACAGGTTCAGTGCAAACTTCACCCTCCTCTCAACCCCAAAAGGGCCCATAACCATACTAGAAGAATGTAGAGCCCCTGAAATCACAGACACTCAGGTTAAAACAGCCTTCTCTAAAGCCAAAAACACAGCATCAATGGGACTGAATGGTGTCCCAGGCTGTGTTCTACACAAGCTCAAAGATGAACTAACCCCTCATCTAAACACACTGTTGAAACTCAGCCTCTCCACATGCTACATACCCATAGAGTGGCGCACAATGGTTATTCTGCTTCACAAAGGTGGAGCCACAACAGACCCCAGGAACTATCGCCCTATAAGCCTGACTAGCCTGGTCTGCAAGGCTATGGAGTGCATCATCATGGAACTCATTAACAGAGACATTGGGAACCTCCAAACACTGGACCCTACCCAGTTCAGCTTTGTTAAGGGCAGATCATGCCTCCTAAACCTGATGGACTTCTTTGAGACAGTTACCAAGGCAATAGACAAGGGAAAGGTGGTACACACAGCCTACCTAGACCTCACAAAGACCTTCAACACCATTCCCCATTCTGGTGTTATAGACAAACTCACCAGCCTGAACATAAACCCTATGTCACAAGATGGGTTGCCATTTGGCTCACTGACAGAACCCACATGGTGAGAGTTGCAGGAGCTAGGTCTGAGTCTAAACCAGTTACAAGTGGCATTCCCCAGGGCTCACTCCTAGGACTCCTCCTGTTTGGCATAAACTTCTCAGAGGTACAGGCAAGCACAGGAGGACTATGGCTGGCCAAGTTTACAGACAACTGCAAACTAGGGGCTATAATTGACTCTCCAGCTGATACAGGCATCCTCCAAAAGGGTCTCACTGAGATGGATAACTGGTGTCAAAATCATGGCCTCAAGCTAAATGCCAAAAAGTGCATAGTCATCCCCTTTGGAAAAAACAAAGTACCCACAAACTACCACATAGGTGGTAGTCACCTAAATATAGAAAACATAATAAGGGATCTGGGGACCCAAGTAGATAGTAATCTCTCCTTTGATAATCACATTGCCAAAGTGGTTAGAAAATCCTTCTATGTGGCCCACCTAATCACAAAAAGGTTTGCATCCAGATCAAAAGAGGTCATTGTGTCCCTCTGCTCATCACTCATCAGACCCATCATAGAGTACAATGCCCCATTTGGGATGTACCTTACAAGACACCTGCAACAGCTGGAAAGACCACAGAAGTACCTCACCTAGAGGATCACTGGCCTCAAACAGATGCCCTAGGCAGCTCGATTGAAGAAAATCCCACTGTACTCAGTTCCATACTGCCTACTCAGAGGTGATCTCTGCCTGACATACAAGGCCATGTCCAACCCAGAATTGATGGACATGCTCCACCTAAAGAAATCCTTATCCCATTGATCCACACACTCTAGGGATCTAAACCTCACCACAACAATAAATAGGAAGTGCTGGAGGGATAGATTACTGTCCTAGAGACTTCCCATGCTATGGAACAAGATTCCAATCTACATTAGGCAGAGCTCCGCACTAACACTCTTCAAGAGAAACCTTGACGAGTGGATGGAAAACAGAAAGTTTACCCCAGGGATCACTTCAGTGGCTCTGCTGGACAGAGGCACAGGGAACTAATCTAAGGGGGCAGCGAATGCAAACACATTCTGGCTAGGCTTATAAATGCCTTCGGGCAGATAGCCTAGTACCTACCTATGAACCTATGATCCTATTTGCTTAGCCAACAAAATTTGGTTGATTACACAGATGCCTGACAGTTGTGCAAGATCACGGAATTCTTGGGATAGGGAAATATGCCCTTTCCCTAGCATTGTACTAACTCTGAGTTAGTATTTATATGTGTGTGTGTGTGTGTGTGTGTGTGTGTGTGTGTGTGTGTGTGTGTGTGTGTGTGTGTGTATATATATATATATATATATATATATATATATATATATATATATATTTATATATATATATAAGTAGATATATATATATAGATATATATCCATATGTATGGGTCTGTATTACTACATCGAAAGACCTTTACACCGAGCACCTCTTCATCAACACAAAACTGTCGAAATTCACTTCCGCGAATCGTGGAATTTTTCCCATGGCAATGTGACAATTGCCCTGTACCATAAAGAAACACAAACCGCACTAAATCAAACCCACCCAAGGTCCGGGGGCTTTGACCTCCACAACCCCCAATGTGTGGAGGCACCCCCAACTATATATACCAACTCTGACATGGTACTACAGTGGGGAAAAGGGTAAAGTTGTGGAGTTGGCCAGCAGCTTCCTTACCCTGGGAAAAATTCCACAATTCACTGAAGTGAATTTTGTCGTTGGAGAGGTACTCATCATAAAGGTCTTTCTTCATAGTAATATAGACTATATATATATATATATATATATATATATATATATATATATATATATATATGGATCTGCTTCACAAGTTTCAAAACATCAAGCTGCAAATGGTCGAGACCGCTTGCTAAATAAATATACAAATATGCCAACTCCGACCAAAGTTGTTGCTCAGTGCATGTATAGAAGCGTTTCAGCGTTCACGCTGTCATACTTTTGTGGTCAAGATTTTAACATTTTGACCATCAAGATTTGGGTGCTTTGACTGCATACAATACATATATATGTGTGTATATATATATATATATATATATATATATATATATATATATATATATATATATATATATATATATATATATATATATATATATATATATATATATATATATATATATATAACATGTTGTATGGGTCTACTTTGATTCACTGAAAACTCATTTCACTGAATTTCAAAACGCTCACACCAAATCACTGAAAGTAAGTACTGTTGGGTAAATAAAATGTATATGCCCTTTTCCCCACTGTAGTACGATCCTGGAGAGACTGGGGGGGTGTGGTGGACGTAGGACCCCCCCACCTACTTTTGGTTTTATATTGTTAGCTTTCAGTGAAATGAGATTCATAAATATAAAAACTAAATAGGTGAGGGGCTACACCCCCGACACTCCCTAGTGTTGGGGGCTGTGCCCCCCACACCCCCTAACTATATATACTAACTTCAGGCTCACACTACAGTGGGGAAGGGGGCA
>NC_056737.1:138262078-138332078 GCF_019279795.1 Protopterus annectens | reverse complement strand
ACAAAGTGACGTTAAGATGGTGGTGTTGGGAGATACAGGGAAAGCTTTTGGTAATGTGGAGCATGAGCAGTTATGGGAAGTTATAAATGCATATATTATAGGAAAAAGAATTGCAACTTGTTTGTGACAGCTTATACTAAAGGTTGAGTTAAGGATTTGGTAAATGTTGAGTTAAGTCAAGGTAAAGAGATTACAAGGGGTGTTAGGAGTGAAGTGTTTTTTTACAGTGATAATGAATGTTGCCTCTTGGTAGACTGATGTGAATAAGGATGGGAAAGAAATTCCTTATTTGATTTCTTATGAAAATGATTGCATTATTAATGTAAAAAGTAAGATATGGATGAAGAGTGTTTTGGAAGAAGTAGGAAGATTATTAAATGTGGTTAAACTATGTTTAACTAGGTCAAAAAGTAAAGAACTGGGGCTTGTAGTTAACACAGAGGAATTAATTTTTTCTTTGTAAGAAATTTTGGTTCTGGGTATTAGATTTGGTAAGAAGAAAATGGCGAAGAAACAATGGAAAAGTTTTGAAAGAAACTAAGTCGATACATGGAAGACATTTAGGTTGTCATTTGTTTAGAAGTAACATCTTGTTAATTCAGCTATGTTTTGAAAGGTAGGGAAATTTGACTGGGGTGTATATTTTTCCAGTTAAAGATTTGCTATAGATAATTTTATTTTCATATGTTGACCAATGTTAATTCTGGTTAAAAGGGGAGTGGTATATGTAAATAAAACAAAAGTGGGTTAGACGTAATTAATCAGTGGTCCAAATGGCTTCACTGAATTTATTTTTGGTAGTAAGAAAGTGAACTATTTTCCCATCCATACTGAGTTTATCATGAGTTTATTCTGAACAATATTTGATATGTTCTCCAAGAATGACAGGTTTGTTTTGTTTCTTCTGTTGTTTTTCCCACTGAACTCTATTTACATGTTTATTCCCAGATGTTATACCTAACACAAAAAATGTAATTCATTGTAAAAAAAAAAAAAAATATATATATATATATATATATATATATATATATATATTTATGGGTCCACTTCTAAATCTCAAAAGCTCGTAATCTTGAAATTCAAAATGTCCAAAATCTTGAAAGTTCAAAATACTGAAAACTCAAAGAATATTTCAAAGAATATGCATGTATATACGTGTGTGTGTGTGTGTGTGTGTGTGTGTGTGTGTGTGCGTGTGTGTGTGTGTGTGTGTGTGTGTGTGTGTGTGTGTGTGTGTGTGTGTGTGCGTGTGCATGTGTGTGTGTAAATATTAGTGTAGCTATGTAAATATGTAAATAAAATATACAGAACCCCTATTCCTTTTTTGATGAGTGCCATGAGATCTTTTACATCAGCCTGAGTCAGATGCTGCATCATTTTAGCATCTCATCAAATGGTGACATAATTGGGAGTGCAGCACTCACCTTATGATGCACTGCAGTTTTAGTACTGGAAAAATTAATCCAAGTATCAGGTGTGGGAATAGATCCCATGACCTTCTGATTTTACAGCACCAAAAGAGAGTATTTGAACTTTTGATCTACTCAGACTGCATGTATAAATAAATAAAATATTTATGTTCCTCTGTGTTAACAGTAAACAGTCTGCACATGTTTATGTGTGCGCGCGCGTGTGTGTGTGTGTTTGTGTGTGTGTGTGCATGTAGGTGTATGTGTATAGATATATATATATATATATATATATATATATATATATATCTATATATATCTACATATATATATATATATATATATATATATATATATATATATATATATATATATATATATATATATATATATATATATATATATATATATATACACACACACACACACACACACACACACACACACACACACTCCCACACACATGTGTGCGTGCAAGCATACATATAGATAAATTGATATATGGGTCTACTGAAATAGGAAAGCTGACCTAAACTTTGATGTTCCCAGCATGGATCACAAAATTTTGAAATTACTAACATTGACATGCTTCTACACGTGCTGAATAAAAATCTCGGTGCATACTAAACAAAGTTTTAAAAAATAGAATAAAAAACCTCCTGCATCCTCCATTCCTACTGTTAGTTATATACACTATCTCTTGACATCACCCAAACTCGGAAAAAGGGCATATGTTACACATATGTTGACCAAAGGGGATTCACCCATAATCTCTTCCCCCAATATAGTTCACATTTGTACTGACAAGTTTCTCATTTTAAAAGGTATCATCATTCAAGAGACCTATAATGGATAGAGACATTAAAAGCTGTTCACAAGAGTACAGCAGTAATTGCATGTAATATGTACTGGAAAACATATATTTTTTTGGCAGCTGGATCTTGTCAGTACTTTGTGGCACATATAAGTTTTTATCATGCCATCTCTCTGCTTTCTTTCTGTAGTACTATCTGTTTGTTTGTGTTTGTAGCACACTGTCCAGCAATTTCACAATTACAGGTATGACCTGGGCTACAAAGATAACACTCAGTATTTAATTACACTAAAGTTCACAAAATGATGCAACAGACATTGTATAATCAGTGAGTAACTGTCCATATGTACATAGTTACACAATGAAAATAGAAGAGAAAGGTAAAAAGTGAACAGTGCTTATAACCAGGTAAAAAGGTAAGGAATGAAGAGGTGAAGGTGAGCATGGTATAATTAAAGTAGGTAGAAACAGCAGTGTAGATATGATAATTCCAGAGGTTAGTAAATATTTGACGGTGAGTGGTTATTATATTTTGAGAAGGTAGTTTTAGTATTTAGGCTAAGGTGTAAACATTGTGGCATACCCACAGTGACAAAATGTGCATTAAGAAGGTGGGAGTACCAGGGTGAATGATCAAATCCTGCAAAGTAGAAGGAGCGGAGTTAAGTGATATGTCTTTGTGGCAGACAATTGCATAAATACAGTTTTCGTAGGTGATGTTTGAATTTATGCCTGAAAAGTGAGTAGTCAGAGAATTCAACTAACTCATGTAGAAAAGATTGCCATAATTTAGAGGCAAGAACTGAGAAGCAGTTGAAAGAAAAATGTAGTTCATTAGAAGATTATTGAAGGATAAGGCCACATTTGCATTGGCTTCTCAGGTTATAGGTTGGGGTAGTTGCAATAAGTTTCATTGTGAGAGGTGAGTGTATTTCTTGAGTAAGCAATTTGAAAAGAAAGGAGACAAGCAGGAGGGTGGATCTGGCTTGTACTGGCAGCCACTTGGCATTGGTGTGAGTGAGTCAAAGGTGCATGTTCCATATTGAACTGGTAATGATGTGACAGATTTTATTCGGAAGTGTCTGAAAAGTTGAAAAGTTTTTGACTGAGTCCGAAGCAAACAAGGGGAGGCCATACTTGAGTTTTGCAGGTAGGCTACCTTTTCTTTAGTGTCTCTAGTGGGGGTGGGAGAAGGAGTTGACAGATTTTGTTGGCCTAGATGAGTAGGTTCTTGACTTTGGTTCATAGCAGTTATAGTTTACTTAATTTACAAGAATTTAAAAACTATATTTAAAATCTGTATTTTTTAAAAATTCTTGTAGCCTGTTTTTGTCTTCTGGTATACATTGTACACAATTGTTGTTGCCTCTGTCCTGTGTATGTCTTTAGAATTGTGAAACTGTAAACATATCTGGTACTGCTACACTTAGTTGAGCTGTGTTTTTTTTACTAGATTTCTTACACTGAAGTTAAAAACTTAGTTTCATTACTCAGAATAATTTCCTTAATTGTGAGAAACCACTGTGCAGTGTTAATTTTAGTTTTTCCTTTTAAATTTGTTATTCAACCACGGAGTTAATATATTTAATTAAGAAGACCGTGGGGTGAAATTTTCCCACTAGGGAGTACCAGGACCCGAGAAAAACACATTTTAGGCTCCTCTGCAAAAAGTTTTTAGTTTGTTTTTTTCTTCCGTTTTCTTGCTTGTCTTTAACAAATGTCACTAGTGTATTTGCATGCTAAAACCATGTTAAATAAAATAAATACATACATTAAAAAAAATTCAAATTGTGAATTAAGCCAAGATTGGATTTCATCCATGACTTGTATATTATGCAAAGCTGCGGCAATGACTTTTGCTTAATATGCATAGGGATGCATAGGGCCTCAATGCATAAACCTGTCAGTGCTTAGTAGCAGTGCTTTTTCCTGTTCAGTGGCAAGGAGTTTAATAGCATCATGTAAACACAGCAATCTGAGTACAGACTTGTTTAAATTAAGCCATTATGCATCCCAGTGCACTGCTCTGTAAGGAATATTTTGTAGTACTTTAATTTGTAGATACTTCTATGCACATTCTATGCAGAACAGTGATTATAAAATATGTACACACTTCAATTTAGTTCATTTCTGTGGAAGAATCTGAAAAGGGTAAAACTGTTCAGCTTTGCCATGTTTTGTAGTGTGGTGTATGAGTTTGGGTGGAATACCAGACAGGGTGTTACTTGTGTGTATGAATGTGTGTGACTGAGTGCCTATTGTGAATATATGCATGTGCATGTCTGCAGTGCTTGCTGCCTGTTTGTATGGACAGGGAGACCATGAATGCAGACTGTGATGACACTAGGGGTTTGTGCGTGTGTGTGTCTTTCCGTGGTTACAGGTTCAAGTATCTGCACAAGTCTGTATATTTGCCTCTGTTTATCTGTGGTGAGTGTGTGTGTGTGTGTGTGTGTGTGTGTGTGTGTGTGTGTGTGTGTGTGTGTGTGTGTGTGTGTGTGTGTGTGTGTGTGTGTGTGTGGCTGTGTATTGTGCTGAAGGTACCTGAATTACTTACTTTTGTACAATGGAAAGACACTTAGCTCCATGTTTGTGTCTGTCCATGTGTCTGAGTATCTGTGCTAGTTTGCATATATAGCACGACTGTACCCATTATTTTTGGCTTTGTCCAACTTTCTAGTGCTTTCACGTTGAGAGGTATGGGTGTGTATAGTGTGCAAGGTCATGTATTATACTGCCGGTATCCAGCTGTATGAAAGTATATGCATGTGTGTGTGCCTGTGTATGTGTATGTCTGTCTTTTCCAGCATCTGTGCTAGCCTGTATATCTAGCTGTCTGTATCTGTGAAAGGAGGAGAGTATATGTGGCTGTGTGTTGTACTGAGGGTATTTGCACTACTTACTTGTATCGAATGGTAGGGCAGCCATCTGTATGAAACTATTTGTGTGAGTGAGTGTGTGTGTGTGTGTGTGTGTGTGTGTGTGTGTGTGTGTGTGTGTGTGTGTGTGTGTGTGTGTGTGTGTGTGTGTGTGTGTGTGTGTGTGTGTGTGTGTGTGTGTGTGTGTGTGTGTGTGTGTGTGTGCCTGAGTATCTGTGCTAGTATGTTTATCTAGTGTACATAATCGGGCATGTAGGGTATTCAGCCTTGTCAATATTTGTATATGTGTGTGTTTGTGAGCATATCTCCCTGAGCCTGTGTGTTCCAGTATTTATTTATTTATTTATTATTTATTTATTTCCAGTTTGATTACCGGGGAAGTCCACTGGGCCAGAACGTGCCCATTTTCACTGGAGTCCCGTGGAGAAAAGCTCCAAAAGCAATGTGAATACAATCTAAGTTACATAGTATTGAAGGTAAAAAAAATACATGTGTAATTACATTCATACAGTTAGTAAAAAAGCAAATGCACACAGTATACCTCAAAAACATCATTAAGGAAGGAAGATAAAATAGATTTTCAGTAGTCTTTGTGGCAGTCTGTATATCTAGCTGTGTGTATCTGGCAATAGGGGAAGTGTGTGTGTGTGTGTGTGTGTGTGTGTGTGTGTGTGTGTGTGTGTGTGTGTGTGTGTGTGTGTGTGTGTGTGTGTGTGTAATTGTGTATTATGCTGAGGGTGTCTGCACTGTTTAGTTGTATAGATAGGATGGTAGGACACTCAGCTGTGCAGCTGCCCAAAATGATCATATTATAAACTTGAAAATAGGTTCATACTAAGCTGTCAGTCTACAGACTATTGCAAGCCTAGCCAATAACCAGAGGTCAGAATCAAATCCCGTACCTTTCATTTATGAGGTAAAGACCTTAATCACTATGCCAGTCCCACTCGTAATCATAAATATCCCATCTGAATGTGCTGCATGATCATGCATGTTGTGCATGTATATGAAGCACAAGCTTGCCTTATATGTGCAGGATAAGTGGTGTTTCTATGCAGCCAGTGTTGTTCCTTAAGTGATTTAATGGTTTACCTTTACATACCCGAAAATCACCAGTGCGATCACTCATATGAGAGAATCCAAAGCATGAAACACAAAACTGCGACAGTTTCCGATGTTCGAAAATCAGCAAATCAAAACGCAGATTTGCTGACTTTCAAACAAAATAGTCAAATACAAATTGTAATACAGGCCCCCCACACTCCCCTACTTTAATATACTAACTCCGAGATCACACTACAGTGGGGAAAGGGTCCATTTCCCAATCTCCAGTATAGTGCAATCTGCACCCAAGATACGGAATCTGCAATGAGCGAATGTCACTGTGCATTCGCTCATTGCACATTCAAATCTTTTTTCTTTCAATTTTTAGGAATTTAGCAAACATCCTTTCGAGCTTATGACATTCGCCCATGTGCAGAATGCACATATAAAGGTAAACCGATTTAGTACTTGTCATACACTAGTAACTGTATAGGGGGTGGGTTATCTTGTACTTAACCATAAGTCAAAGCTCCTTTTTTCATACTATACTAACTGTATCGTTTCTCAAATGTACGGAAAAGAAAGTGAGTCCACAGAGTCAAAGAATAGATAACTTGTGTGGTGACAGCATTCAAACCTCAAAAATATTGCCAATAATTCTGATTTTGTATTTTTCCAGGAAAATGCTATAAATCTCCAAAATATGAATGTTAATAGTACTGGAAAACAAGGGCATTTCACGGATCCTGGCTTTTGGACCAAAACATTATTTGGATTTCTTTTAAAGTTTACTACTTATAAAACTGCCACTTTGCTTTCTTCAGGTTTCTGTACGGAGAATGTATTTTAATTTTGCTTGCATACAGAAGTACGAAAAATTATAAGAAATCCTGGTAGTGAACAGACAACTGTAAAAGAAATAAAACAGCTGGAGGTGGGCTCGTTATAAAAAAGAAGGAATGATTACAAAGAAATAAGTGGAATTTCTGGTAACAATATATACATAATAATGTTCAAGTGGATGAGTGAGGTTAAGGGAAGGTGGGAATTGAGCAATTTATGTAATGCTGGAGTGAATTACAAGTGAAAACATATATGTAATGTATAATTCATGTAAATACAAGTTTTAATAAAGTTTATTTTCTCTTCTAGTAATGATTGTGTACCTATGTCTTAAGTTATAATTTAATAAAATTGTTTAAAAAAACAATCCCATGAATAATTCCTGAAACTTCTGATCATGAAAACAGCATTTCATTATTTAATAACTATAAATTAAAATCCTTGAACAGCATATGCAGTCAACATCTGTATCTACTGTGTACTGTATGCATGATGCCATAATGTAGATACTTTTAATTCTGGCCGTAGTAAATACATGACATGTGTACCTGGTACAGTTTGGCAATGCACACACTGGTTTACTTTTGACTGGGTTCTGTTTCTACTGAATCAACCCTGAATTCATGCTAGTATTAATGTTAAAGCATATTCGTCCTTCATAAACACATGACCATGAAGAAAACCACTTTAGCATTCTCTCTCAAATGGTTTCTTGCTTTGTCTGTCACTATACCATAATATTATCTGTTTTCTCTTTATAATGTGCTGTGAAATAGTGGCAGATGAATTGCTTCAAAGAAGTTGGGCTACATTAGGATGTTAATGCAGACAAACTCAGAAGAACACTGTTAGGCATTCTATACACACCTAGGCATTTTCTTTTTTTTTATTTTTAATTGTTTTCCTCCTTAAATTTTCTGTTATTTTTCATGGATCAGAGAGTACATCAGAATATCAAGTTGCTCAAACAAGTTCTGTTCACAAAACATAAAGTGGATAGAGCAATGTAGTTGACCAAAAATGATTTTAGTAATTGTCACTATGTGTGGTCTTTACAGTGTGTAAATGTGGTCAAGCTAAATGCACTTTTGAATGTTCTTCCCATGTACTTCTGCACTCAAATCAATGTAAACTCCTCATGTGCAGCCGTATTCAGAGTCCATCCTGGAGAAATGACTGCATCATATTGCTTGACTGCCTATGGTACACGCTGGGCTCTGTGCATAGTACTCTTTCATTACAGTCAGCGGGCAACCACTGTTCCATAAAAATAAGTCACACTTATACCTTTTCTTACCTTGCAAGACTTTCAGCATAAGTACAGTCTAATTTCTTTATAATGTACTTTTTTCATCTGACCATTGATAATAGTGTTTTACTCCATACAAGGTCTTCACTCCCGCTAGTTCAGCTACAACCAACAAAGCCTGTACTTATGACTAAAGTTTGTAATCCGAGTCTTACGTCAAGTAAACTATTACTCAAAAGCAACACTCTCATGTTTTATAGAACTGTTTCTAAATTAATTAGAATTAGTGTGCACATTAACTGTGTACTAATACTGCTGATATAAAAACTGTGGTCAGAATTAATTTGGTACATATAGTGCAGAACAACCAGGTAGTGTGGAGTCTTTGGCAACTGCAAACTTTAAGACAACTACAACATCTAAAATCATTATTCATATGATCAATAGTTATTTCCTACACAGCAGCACTTGTCATCTTCCTCCACAGTATGCAACAAAGGGACAATTTGGAAATGGATTTGCATTGTTCTTTGTTTTGCTTCCTTTCACTTGTCTGCATGGTACACTAAAACCACAATCTGATGACGTTAGAAATGTTAAAACATGAACAGAAAAGAAAAAAGAAATGTCAAATATGATGACAGAACAAACAACTATAAATGGAACGGTGGACAGTACTAAAGAAAGAAAATAAACCAGGAAAATATGTGGAACAGGAGAAAAGTCTCCTTAATGTCTGGAAGGTTAAGTTGTCCCTGTAACCCCTTTAGGGTATTTCTGTGCTTAAATAACTGTCTTTTATTTTATTTTGCTGCAAAGTCAAGGCAATGTTCTATTTTTAAGTTTTAGTTGATATTAATTTTGGAGTGAAACTGAAATAAACAGACACTAAAGAATTTTAAAATAAGACCTCAGTTTTATTTAAAAATTTGGTATGGATTAGTAAAGGTACTTATACTTTACAATTAGAGTTTTTTTTTTTTTACATTTCCTGTTTTTTAATAAAAAGGCATGCCAATGATGAAGGCTGTGTGCTAACATTTTGTAGTTTGTGTGAAACCTTCATTTACTCTGCTGCATTTTTATTTTAAACAAATAGTTTCTATTATTTTTTTTCTGTTTTATATTTCATGGTGTATGTATGTATGTACATATTCAGGGGACAAGAGACAAGTCAGTGTTTCCTTGAGCTGATAAAGTAGGCTGTTGGCAGCAGTGTACATGGTAGATAGCATTGCCACCAAACAACAAGAGGTTCCTTGGTTCAATTCTCAGCTGGGTGTCTTCTGTGCAGAGTATGCATGTCCTCCCTGAGTTTGCATGGGTGTCCTCCAGCTGCTCTGGTTTCCTCCTATATTCCAAAGACATGCTGTAGGTGTATTAGATACTCTAAACTGGCCATTGGTGTGAGTGTGTGTGCAAGTGTGTGGTATGGAAGAACACCCATGGCAGGGCTAGGCCACCTGGAAGGGTAAGCCTTGGCTCTAAATGATTGTCACTCTTGAATTGACATCTCATGCGCAAAAATGGGAAAAATGGGTTGTGGATGGATGTTGCCTGCAGTGTATCCTTCATTGGGAGATTTTGCTTTTGCTTCCTCTCTTCCTTTTAAATGAACTAGGACTGAGCAGCAGCATTTGCGGTCTTGTGTATGAAACTGTCGTTTACAATATACTGCATTTATATTTTACACAATCTTTTATTATTTTTTTCTTTCTGTGTTATCTTTGGGTGCATGTGTACATATTTAGTTGCAAGAGACAAGTTAATGTTTTTTTCTGAGCTGCTTTAGTAGGACGTTGGTACCTGCAGGATTTTTCTTCAGCTGGGGAGTTGCCAGTTCTTCAGCTCGTCCTTTTAAATGAACTATTAGTGAATGGCAGTGAAAAAAAGCAAGTTGACACTGCTATCTTAATTTTATGGAGCAGTTTGAAAAGTTTTTTTTTCCAGATACATAAGATTTGCAGTATGTACCCAGTTAATAGGGAATTAATAATTTGGATGCTTGGGACATGTAAATGCAAAATGAGATTGAGGCTGCAACATAGTATCCTTGAGAAGGGAATATAGGCAGACGTAATATTGAAGTATTGTTACTAATTTACAGGAAATAAAGTGAAGTATGAGGAGAGATTAAAGTAAGAGAGTTGACAGTGACTTTAAAAGGGTAGATTATTTTGACAGGGATGAACAATTTGTGGTAAAGTCAAAGAAAAATAATAGAGGTGATAGTGATGCTGAGGAACGAGATCGATTTGATAAGGACGAAGATTAATTTGATAGGGCGGCGCAGTGGTGCAGCGGTTAACATTGTCACCTCACAGCAAGAGGTTCTCCGGTTCGATTCTCGGCTGGGGTGTCTTCTGTGTGGAGTTTGCATGTTCTCCCTGTGTTCGTGTGGGTTTCCTCTGGGTACTCCGGTTTCCTCCCACATTCCAAAGACATGCATCTGGAGCATTTCTCCCCGGGCCTCTGCTGAAAATAGGCTCTGTGGAACCTAGTCGGACTTTCCCGGTCAACAAATGTAAAATAAATAAAAAAAAGGAAGGTCAAAATGTGGATGCTTATGTGGATTATGAAATCACATGTTAAAAGCAAAGTGGAGGAGACTTATTGGTGAAAAACAGTGTTGACACCAAGTTCATTGAGTTATATCTTGCTAATGTAATTGAACAGACTTGTGTAGAAAGAAAATATAGTGGAAGTAAGTCCTTGTTTACAAAAGGAGGAAACGTCATTGAAAAAGTCAATAAAAACTGTTTCGAATTTTGAATTAAGTGACTCCATTTCTGAAGGAAGGGAGACTCCTTGGAGAGTTAATTCTCTTACTCAGATATTGATAATGGGTGAATTCACATTAAAGAGGGGTAAAGCACTTTATCACAAAGACTGAAACTGCAGTGGTCTCTGCTCGTCATGGGGCTAGAATTCAGAATGTCTGACTTGGGACACTTGCCTGTTAAAATAGATACCAAGTTTCTATGTGTAAGTATCAGAGATGGAAGTAATGGTGACAGGAGAACAACCTCCAGATGAGATTTTAAGTAGGTAAGTTTGATTTCTGATCATTTTGGCTCATTAGTGGTGAAAGTTCTTTTCTTGGGTATTTTTCCAGCTTACAAATATGGGAATTATAGCGAATTGAACAGCACATTAAAAACATAATTTTTGAGAGTAATAATTCTCATTTATACATAAAGGAATATATAGTAGGACAGAGAAATGATTTTGGATTTGATGCATATCATTTAACTTACCTAACCAATGAAATATCGAACCACAAAACTATGAATATTGTAAATAGTGATGTGGTTCTTGTAGTCTTAAATGTGAAAAGTTTAAGTCAGAAAAGTGTTATGCTTAAACTTCTTTTACCAGAGGAAAGCATAGGTATAGCTATCACAAGCTGAATGTCACTTCAGCCATGTGTCCCCGACAAAATGTACCATAGGCAAATGTCTCACTGCCTAGGTGTCTTAACCCAAAGCTAGGATATGGGAAGGAAATATAGTATATCCGATCAAACTGAAATTATAAAAATATTTACAGTTATTTTTTCTTGTGTTGACTAATGCCACATGGTTGAAAGATGATATTAATGATATCTCTGACAAATATATGGAATGTGCTGAAATAAACTAAAGAGTTATTAAAATCTGCAGTAAGATGCATAAAAAAGAATGCAGCTCCAGGACCCAATTGAATAAATGGATATTCTTTATGCAGTATTAAGGATTGTTTGGTCAATTGTTTACTGTTCTTGTTCTAGTATATCCTACAAAGTTAGGACAGTTACATTACAGTGAAAGTATTCACATGTAGTGCCAATCCTTTTTTTAAACACTTTTTTTTGAATTATCACTTATGTCATTGACAAACACATTTATATAAAAGAAAACAAACCATATTAACATATGCCCAGTTGCAAACATTATACCTCACATATATTCTTTTGTAAAATTATCAACAATCCAACATTAATATAGTGTTTAATTCATGCCTTCCCTTAAAACCCACTCCTCCTCCAATACATTATTCTGCATGTATTGTTCACACAATTTCCATTTTCTTTCTGTGTAATTTGGTCCTACCCTTTTCTGAAAATCCCACTTCCAGTTCTTGTATTTCTGATGCAATAATCAATACTTCATATACAGTTGGTTTGGACTTTGATTTCCATTTTCTAGTAAATTATTTTTTGGGCAGCCACCATAATTAAAATTAACAATGCCTTGCTATGTCTAGGCAATTCAGATTCTGTATTCCAACTCAAAAAAATAATTTCCTAAGTTGCACCAACTTTTTCACCCAATATTTCTGATATCGTATTCTGTAGGGAATTTTTAAAGCCTGCCAACTTGTTACACTCCCAAAGTATATATTCCCAGTTACATTGCTCTTCCCCAAAACATTTCCAACATTTGGCATCTACATGAGGAAAAAATTATCTAGAGTCTGCTTGGATACAAAAATATCTATGCAAACACTTCCACGCAAAAAAAAATAAATAAATACATTTTCTAAATTTTGTTTCTTATTTGTAAGCCACACATAAGTCCTCCCTTTGTTTCCTTGTGACTTACTTACCCAGTTGAGGGGGGTTGGCATAATGGTTAAGGTTTTTCCCTCAGAAATACAAAGTACAACATTTGATTCTGACCTATGGGTATTGGCTAGACTTGTAATAGTCTGTAGACTGATAGTTTGATATGAACCTATGTTCAAATAGAACAGTCTCTCTTCCCAGGCTTTTCTAGCCTCATCTGAGTAGTTCTATATTATATTGCACTATTTTCCATGGCCTAATAATTATCCCTTTTTAACAACAGCTTCTGTTCTAGATTCAACCTAAAACTGTATCAGAGCAGGTCCTTCACTTTGGATCCCCCTATCCATTCCTGTTTGTCTATACACTGATATAAATCCTTGACAGCACTGGCTGTCTATAGCCTGCAGTTCAAATGTCTTCTTGGTCTCTTCCCACACTGTTACTTTTCCCTTTCTAGTTATTTGCTCCCAATATCTTGGTTCCTTGGCCAGCTTTCTCCAGTAAATAACAACCCCCTCTTGCTTACTCTCTCTTAATCCCTAATTGCAATCATTCCTACTGGCAAAGTATGCTTACTCCATTCCCATTTTGATTTAGTTTTTAGAATACATTCTGTTACTTTATGAATGTAATATTCTGTGTCACTGCTTTTATTCTCCTTAAGGATCTACATCCAAAACCCCACTCTCCCATTTCCTGAGTACCCCTGCCCTACTTCATGAACATCCCTTTCCACTTTGAATTGTGGCTTTCTGCTTGTGTTATGTATAAGAGCCTTAACTGTCTACCTCTAAAATATCTCTTCAAGTTTGGTAACCCTAAACCACCTAGTTCTATTGGAAGGATCATCTTATCCCACTTGAATCTTTCCCTCTTTCCCTCCCAGATAAAATCTTTCAGCTCTTTATTAATTACAGTCCACAACTTCTCTTCTGGTTGATTAAATATGCTTGACCTGTATATAAAACTAAAGGGGCTAAACACATTTTCAGTGCTAGTATCTTGCTATCCATATCCAAGAACAAGAGCTTCTGATTTCTCAGTTTTTATATCATCTTTTAGTCTCTTCCCAAATCCCCTTAGCTGCCATATATCCCCAAAAAGACTTGAAACTGTCTCAAAATGCTCTACCTCAGCAAGTTGTCCTTTACTGGTTTTATCAAGCATAAAAATAAAATCATCTGCAAATAAAGCCAACTTTTCTTTATTAGCATATCAGTTATATCTTTGAATTTCTGTGCCCCTTATTTTTTAACCAGTGGCTCTAAATATAATGCAAATAACAAAGAGGGGAAAAAGGATACCCCTGCTTACTTCCTCTGTTCAGACACATCTTATCAGAAATGAACTCTCCCACTTTAAATTTTGCCTCTGATCAAATCAAGTTCCAGTCCCCACCTGTAAGTAATATTCCTTGCCGAAAGCTAATTATTTCTCCCCAAATTTCTAAGCTTCTTAATAGCAGTTTTAGGTGGAATATAAATAAATGCCAGTGTAATCCTCCTTCCCTGGCAGTAGCCACTTACTACCCCAACTCTACAATTACTGACTTTTTTCCTCTTCTGTTACTATTGGAGCTCCTGTAGCAGTTAGTATAAGTACACCCCCTTTTCCTTTGTCTGTGGTATTCTGATGAATATCCATCCTAAAATCATTTCTTTATGAAATTCACATGCTTACTTCTTTCTGACTGTGTCTCCTGCAGCATTGCTATTTGCAATCTGCATTTCTTAATATAATTCAATACGCTTACTTTTTTGTCTATACCTGTGGGGTTATTCACAATCCAAAATAATATGGATGGCCATTATGTTATATCCCAGCTTTTTTAAATGTATATTTCCAGCTTTTGTGTTACATGCACCTACTAATATTTGGCAGGTTGATCCTTTATATACAGTTTTTTGTCATCTTCATTTAAACTTATATCACATTTTACAAGCTGTTTTATTTTAATGAAAAATTTCAAACACAAAAATAAACATACCCCAGACCACCCCATAACCTATTAATTTAAAACAAACACATAAAAGTTTGTACATCTTCAAATAATGAAGTTTAACCCTCCTGATAGGAAGATTTTTCCCAAATCAACAGCTGCATCCACCGGCAAAAATAACTAACCTATACTAAAATTAAGTAACCTAAAAAACAACCTAAAACTAAGGGTATCCATGCTAAAATGCTTTGTGGTCCTACTTATACTAATTACTCTCTGTTCTTGTCTTACCTTTATTTCCCTCCCAGGTAGAAAAAACAGAGTGTATGTTTTCAGAAAACATTAACCTTTAGCCTTAAAAAAAGTGCACTGGCTATCTTTAAATAAAACTAAAGTATGCACTGTTCTTATAAATGCATTGACGTATATAGGTACAAGAAAAGATGCTCCCTTATTCACTTCCAATAACTTTTGCTAAGCTGCTTGTCCTAGTATCTTTTAATTTGACATTTCTCTCACCAACCAATGTCCAGCACGCTCGAGATTTACTGCATGGACCTGTAGTCAGCTTATCTCCATGGAAACATAAGAACACAATGTCTAGCTGCCTCCAGCTACAGATTTCTCAACAACTCACACTGAACATTTATTTGCTAAAGGAAAACTTTTCATTACATTCATATTGTTCTCTAATTTTTATAGCACAAATGCTTACACAAAAATTTAGGTTAATCCAAGGAAATCAATCCAGAGATTCGCCTATGCAAAATAAGAGAAAAACATCTCAACTCTAAATATATTATCAGTGCAGCTTTACACCCCATTCCCCCACCCAGCTGCCCAAGATTACAGCATATTAACTTGAATGTGCTTTTGTCCAGCCTTTCTTCTTTTTACATTGTAATGTCTATATTTCATAACACTAAAAAAGAAAAAAGTACTTTTAGCACATACAACAATCACTGAAAATGCTTTACGAAATAATATGCAGCTTATACCATGAAATGTTTTATACAAATACTTTTAAGAATGAAAGTTGTTTCTTAGTTATGTTTCCCCCTTTTTTCCCTTTTATTGCCCTTCTAGACATTAATGACATATGGGGGATGTGTCTTTCAATCCTCCCACAAGTTTAACAAAGTCAAAAAAAAGTAAAAAAAAATCCAGTATTTCTCAGCCATTTTTTGGAATACTTCATAAATGTGATTGATGCTTTATAATCTCACATTTATTCATTAATCTCATGTCCTTCATCTCTGCTTTCAGCAGATCATCATATGCAGATTCACTGTATTAAACAGTAATACTATCCTGCCATGTTCTGAGTCAACTTTGTTTCTTCCTCCAGTGCACCACATTTTGTGCCACCTTTTGTTTGTTGCTCTGTTGCATTCTGCCTCTGTCATTTACCTTCTGTCTGCAGCATGAATAGCTACCCCCTTCTTCTTTTTCTACTTAAACTAGCCTTTCCTACTTCTGTCTTAATTTAAGCACACATATATTTAAATGTAGTTTCCCTACCCAGGTTTAAGTGTTTAATGCTTCATTTGGACTAAGTTGGAGCCTATATGGAGCTGGTTTCTTATCTTCCTACCAGTCCTGGGCCCATTTCCTTGTCCACTATCAAGAGTGTTGGTGTAGGTGATACTTCTGAGAATGCTGTCTCCACACCCCCCTTCCCATGACTCTGCTTGCTGTTACCTCAGGTGATGCTTCTGCAAGGCTATTGATGCTTAAATGCACCAGAGACTGCATCTACCTCTCCACCTTAATGTCCACCTTGGTCAGCTAGTCCTGTACTTCACAAAGTCTCAGCACCAATTCTATAGTAATGTGGCCTTTCCTTTCAACATTGCCCAGACTATCAACCATTTTGGTGACTGAATCTGTGGTTACCAAAATAGTCTACCCTTTCTGCATGCTGGCCATCAGGTCTTTCAGTTCTTTACACCACTACTCCAACTATAGCCAATGAAATCCGTTAGTGTAGCAGCCCCCCACCCCCATGAAGATATGTTGGCGAATAATAAAAATTACAAGATAATAAATTAGAGTGTTGCAAGTGCATCAGTCTTACAGAAAACATTAGACTATGATAAGTACTTTTGTTTTCTTTTTTTGTGTGTTATAACCATCTAGACAAAAAATAAGTGAGTCAGTTTGTGTACTTCAAAATCTATTGAAATTCAGGCTGAGATATCAGAGCGATTCTAGGACCTTTTACTGATGTTTGAATATTATTTTTGTTTATGACTTTCAGTGAAGTTTCACAATGTATGAAGCACAGCTGCCTAGATGAGGACCCATGTTATTTGGATTTCTCCTCACTGAGGTGAAAGAATTGGCCAGTGTACTTCAAAATCTATTGAAATTCAGACTGAGATATCAGAGCGATTCTAAGACCTTTTACTGATGTTTGAATATTATTTTTGTTTATGACTTTCAGTAAAGTTTCACAATGTATGAAGCACAGCTGCCTAGATGAGGACCCATGTTATTTGGATTTCTCCTCACTGAGGTGAAAGAATTGGCCAGGTGGATGAGATGAGACTTATGGTCAGCGGGCAACTCAGGGGGGGGGGGGATACCAAAATAATCCTTGCAATTAAAGTGGAGATATCTTCATCCATATTCAGTTCCTGTTATTAAATATCCATTGTGATGTTTTTTGCTTTCTTAGTGACAAGGAAACTGCAAGAGCATTCATTCTTTTTTTCTATCTCAGTAATTAGAGTCCAAATCATAACCTCATTTGCCAGCTTTTTGGAAGGATGATTTTCATCAAACACAAATGCCATTCTGTAGAAGGAAACTATTCTCTGATACTGGTAAAAAGGCTGAATAAACAAAATGAGTTTTCAAGGGGTGCAGGATTTCTTCTCTTGAATATCAAGTCTGCAGATACACACACATACACACAAAATCCATAGTCTATCTGCAGCAAATGACACACACTGCCATAAATGCAAACAATTGCTGCAAAAACATTCATGAAGCACACTGCAAAACAGATGCTGGAAAGTTTCCCACACAAACCGATGCTGCTGTAAAAGACCCAAACAAAGGAAGAAACTGTTGACAGTATCTAGTCCTCCACCTTCTCTAGAAATGCTCTCCATCTCACAGATTCACCCTCCATTTATCCAATAAAGAGAGGTCTCTTCTGTCCAGACACAATGCATGTAGTCCAAATTCTTGAAATTCACTAAAAGCATTTCCTTGTTTCCTTATTCACCATAAACCATTTTTTCCAAGTAGCCTATTTTGCCTCAACCTTAGAGAATGCAAATTTCTTCCAGGCACCATTCTGCATTAAACTTCCAAAACACTGCCTTCCATCATCACCTTTAAATATTTCCCATGGAGCTCACTTCTGCCAGACAGCCTTTCTAGGTCCAGGCTGATGATTATATTATTGTCCACTCATAGAGTAATACAGATTTTGAAGCCATTTAGTCTGATGACCATTTACACCTTACCAGTGCCATGCCTTAGGCCACACCTCCTTTGTCTAGGTGAAACATACAAGTCATTTCCAGTGTAGATTTGCAAGAAAACTGGGTGGCGCAGTGGTGCAGTGTTAGTATTGTCACCTCACAGCAAGAGGTTGTCCAGTTCAATTCTCGGCTGGGATGCCTTCTGTGTGGAGTCTGCATGTTTTCCCTGCGTTTGTGTTGGTTTCCTCTGGGTGCTCTGGTTTCCTTCCACATTCTAAAGACATGCATCTGGAGTATTTCTCCCCAGGCCTCTGCTGAAAATGGGCTCTGTCCCAGTTGGTCTTTCCATGGTAAATAAATGTTAAATAAAATAAATAAACATATCAATTCATCCAGCTTATATTTAAAGGAATATGGTGAGTCACACTGTTTAACGTGAGGGAGTTTATTCTAGAGGATTGGGAGGTTTTAAGTTATAAATTAGTATCGCTACCATGTTTTATTTATCTGTTTATGGACATTTAGGTCCTTGAGTCTAGGTTTAGTGGAGCTATTGCAGTCAAAGACATACAAAAGGTCCAAGTCAGCTTGGTCTCTTGTGACATGCTAGAGATTTCCACTCAAAATCTTATAAGACATCGAATAAAGGGGTGGGGCTTCCAGCCTCTCTTAGTAGCTCAGGGACTTTAGGCCTGTTAACTTTTTTTATAAAAACCTTGTGGTCTTTCTAATTGATATGTTTAATGTGATACATACCAAAAGGGGCATTAAACTCAGTAATTTGACTGATGCTGAAATTAATGGATTGATTACTTCTTTAGACCTTAAAGATAATCTTTTTGCAAATTTCTGTCCTTGTTTTATGGTTTATTTTTTGTCTAGAATTAATCTTCTCTTTTGAAATGCAATCACAATTTTTAAATTTAAACTACTCCATGTAATACATAAATACATTTTATGCTATAAGTGTTGAATTATTTTAATATAGGTGCAGCTACAGCTGTCTGACACTTTGTAATTTCTAGGCTGCTGACATTTTAGGCGCTGGTATATTACGTATTTGCCAAAATGTTCTTTTTAAAATATGTTTCTTTGCTGCTTCTGCAGATAGGTGTTTCAAACTTTTGAGACTGTAGAGTAAGGCTGCATAAAAAAATTCAAGGTGGTACACAGTAGATACTGTGGTCAACCACACTGTTGATAAATGTTCACAGATTTGTGAATGATGCAATATAGTTGACTGTTTTTCTACTCTGTGTCACTATAGTATTGCATTCTAGACTGTGCTAGTGTGAAAACCTTGTGGTCATTGGCTTACCATTGTGGTGGCTTGTTTTCTTTACCTCATTGCATAATTCAGTGATTGTGTGTCTCACACTGAGCACATTGACCAAGTTGTCTAACCCACACTTGCATTTTAATGTTCTTTATTGTAGAAACTGCTGTCTTAAAATTTGTGTGTTTCAAATTGGTTTCATGCTAGTTTTTTGCTTCTGCTCTCTTCCCATCAGGCTAATAACTTTGATAATGTGATAACCTCCTGCTTATTTCTTTAGTCTCTCCTAGTGCTCTCCACTTCCTTCCCAGTAGGCTGCCAGAATCACAGTCACCAATATCCATAAAAATAGGCTAAAGGTGATTACTGTCCATTCATTTTTCTGGACAAAGATGCAACTACTACATCCTGCCCAGTCTGTGTTTTGTTACGTTATATTTACAACATCTGTTAATGTTATCTATTCTGTATTTAGCTGAGTATTTGCAGTTGGAGATTCACACTGAAAACATAGTACCTCTAAAAGATTTGCTACACACATATCTTGAAAGGTACTGAAGTTGGGGCCTTTCAGTTTGTTTGCATACACACACACAAACATACGCACAAACACACACACACACACATACACACACACACACACACACACACACACACACACACACACACACACACACACACACACACACACACACACACAGATCACTAGCAGGCTTCCTTCATAGCACACTAGCGTGTATGTAAGTTTCCACTACAAATAGTATTGTGTTAAACTAGTTTTTCATACTCATTTGGGTGTGAAAGGTCACCAACTGTTTTTCTGAATGCTCTGGTCTGCCCTTAGGGCTGAAGCCACTCTGTTGCCCTGCCCGCACCCTGTACTTTCCCACCCACATTCACCTCACTTAAATTAACTGCACTGACTCCATTTAACTGTACTGACTCTACCTACACAATTATTCCATCCAATCATTCCAAACGTCACCCATAACTCATATCATATTACTACCTCCCACCCTCCTAGTCCTATAAACACACTCAACATCTATCTCACTTTTCAAAATATTAGAACCCCCCCCCCCCCACTAAGGTCTCCTACAGATGCCAATCTTCTGTTACACATGTCCTGTAACCTCAACTCTTCCACACCACTCACTCCTCCCCATCTGCATAGGCTTTCTCTGTCTCTTCTATTTCCCTTCCTACCTTCACTAAGCTCTACCTTGCTTTATCACATTACACCACTCACCCAAATTAAACTACACTATTTCTGTAAACAACTTCTCCTTCACCAACTTAGCATTTCTCCTTCCACACCTCTCTAGAGCCCATCATTCAATCACTCTGTTTCATCAAAACATCTGTTCACGACTCTTAGCATCTCCCACATGTACCTGTTCACCACTCTTAGCAACTCCCACATCTACCTTTTCACCACTCTTTGAAGTTCCCTCATCTACCTGTTCACCCCTCTTAGCAGCTTCGACATCTCCCTGTTTATCACTTACTCCTTGCTAATCTGTCTCCTGTACACTTAATTAATTCTCGTACCCCTCATACTCCTAACACATATCACATATTTCAATATCCAACTCCATCAAATCAATTTTCTAAGACCTGGCTCCAAAACTTTCTCTACAAGCAGTCGCACCACCACTGTTATACCAAGCATAATCACCATAGCCTCCTTTCACCTGTTAATGCCAAATTTTTCCTACTAAAGTCTAATAAAATACAAACTATTAAATCCACAAGAGGCACAGTAGAAAAAACAAGTCCTAATGAAAAAAACATTTAAACAGATGCCCTATACAGACCATCTCAAAAAACTCCAGCATTACTCCATCACAAATCGCCTACTCAGAGGCGATCTCTGTCTAACATACAAAGCTATGTCAAACCCAGAGCTATTGGACATGCTCCACTTAAAAAAATCCCAATCCCTCCAAGCTACATGCTCTAGGGACCTAAACCTTGTCACCACAGTAAATAGAACATGCTGTAGGGATAGATTCCTGTCCAAGAGACTTCACATACTGTGGAACAACTACCTATCTATATCAAACAAAGCACCTCATTAGCACTCTCCAAGAAAAATCTTGATGATTGGATGGGAGATAGCAAATTCACCCCGGGGATCACTTCTTTGCCTCTGCTCGACAGGTGCACAGGAAAATAATTTTCTTGGGTGGCGAAAGCCAGGGTACTGTTTGGCTAGGCTTATATAGGCTCTAGGGCCAATAGCCTAGTACCTACCTATGAACCTATGTTAGGCAGAGATTGCCACTGAGTAGGCGATATGCGATGGAGTAAAGCTGGAGTTTTTTGAGACGGTCTACATAGGGCATCTGTTTAAGGCGGGAAATCCTCTTTGTGAGGTATTTCTGTGGCCTTTCCAGTTGTTGTAGATGTCTTGTGAGGTACATACCAAAAGGGGCATTGTACTCTATAATGGGTCTAATGAGTGACGAGTAGAGGGGAACAATGACCTCTTTTTTCCTGGATGAGAAACCTTTTGTGATGAGATGTGCCACATAGAAGGATTTCCTGACTACTGTGGCGATGTGATTATCAAAGGAGAGACTACTGTCCACCTGTGTCCCAAGGTCTCTTATCACAATTTGGATGTTAAGTAGACTACCACCTATGTGGTACTTCATGGATACTGAGTTTTTACCAAAGGGGATGACAATGCACTTTTTGGCATTGAGCATGAGGCCATGGCTTTGACACCAGGCATCTGTCTCAGTGAGGCCCTTTTGTAGTTTCATTCTCAGTTCATACTAGGGTACTTGGATCAGTGCTATTTAAAAGGGTGATAGACAGACAGACAGGTAGTCATTCATTAATGATCTCCAAACAGTAACAAAACAGGAAACAGTAATTCAGTATGTAGATGACTCATAGATTCATAGATGTTTACTAGGCTAATAACTACAAGGGCCTTTTTAAGTCTAGCCATGTATCCCAAATCTCTGACCAGTTCTGGTACTCTTGATAAGTGTAAGCAAGGCCTTGGGAGATGAACCATTTGCAAGCAGGGACCTGGGTGATGAGCCGTTTACAAGCAGGGGCCTGGGAGATGAATCATTTACAGGTTGCCTTTGTCCATTAAAGACATGGGTGTAAACCAGGGATGAATTTCTGGTTTCCCATCAAATTGTCCAAGTTACACTTATTGGGTTAGGGAGGAAATCTGTTTCACATGGATGAGGAGCCTGTTCCAGAGATTGGGATACATACCTGTCTCTCCAGCAGGTCTTATTTATATCAGACAAGGTATAAATCTTTAGAATGGGTAATTCTGGTGCTGTTTGTTTTGTGGGTAGCAGGAGGTCCATTAGAGTGGGGTCTGGCAATGCCCTGTATGTCAGGCATAGATCTCCCCTCAACAGCTTGTAGGAAACAGAATACAGAGATAGGGCTTCAGGCAGTCAGTACAGGACATGTTACTTATGCCATGTATTCTTTAAGTGAGGAACCGCTGTGGATTTTCCATATGATGGATATGCCTGGCTAGGTACATACCAAAGGGGGCATTGTACTCAATAATAGTCCTGATGAATGCCAACTACAGTGGAACAATGACTTCCTTGGACTTAGATGCCATGCCTTTGTTTATAAGTTGCGCTACATACAATGATTTCCTCACCAGTGTATGCACATGATGGTCGAACGCTAGATTACTGTCTAGGTGTGTTTCTATGTCCTTGACTACTGGATCAACTTTAAGGGCTTTGTTGTCAATATGATAATTACCAGGGGTGGATGACTTCCCAAAGGATACTGTTATGCATTTCTTGGCATTTAGTTTTAGTCCATATCTCTAACACTAGTTGTTTGTCTGTGTCAGCCCTCCTGGAGAACATTTGTGTTAGTGTGAGATTCAATGACAGCTCCTAATTTGAAAACATCTGCAAATTTAGTCAGCTAGAGACCACTGACATTGGCCTTGACTTCAGAGAAGTAAATTCCAACAAGGAGTAGTCCCAAGACCTATCACTGAGGGACTCCACTTGTGGTTGGCTTCTTTGCTTTGACCTGCAAGATGTCTACACAGATTTTCAAGATGGGATATGAAAGTGGGACTACCAGATGTATTTTGATCCTACTAAGGACCTCAAAGCAAGGGAGGACACTTCCTTATATGAACCATAAGGAAGACTGTTATGTGATTACAGAACTCACTGACTAAAGGAAAGAAAAACTGAAAAAAGTAAGATGTTAACTTTCGGTAAAATCACCATGAAATAAAAAGTATTATTTGTCACAATTAGTCCATTGTTTCTAATAACAGACTGGTGAGCAAGATTCTGGACCCTGTTCCATTTATTTTCAAAGAAGGCAGAAATAATTAGATCTTACTTAAAAGTGATGTTTAAAAAGGACTGTGTGGGAAGGCCTGATAGCTTTAAATGTGAGTCCCCTTTCTGTACTTTTTGTGAGTTCATGAGCTGCAGAGACTTTTTCATTTTCCCCTGAACAGGTAAGAAATATACAACAAGCTGGTGGGGAACTGCAAAAGAAAAAAAAAGATTGTTTACAGAGTTCGGTGCTCCAAGTGTCATTTTTTTTTTACACTGGAAGACTATTCTAAGTTTAAGAGGATAATAGCTTAACGCACACATCTGAAATTAGAAATAGTCTAAGTAAGAATCATCTTGCAAAGCACAGCATTGAATCCCCATGACATTCTTTTTTTCTCTTTTTCCTATTTTGGACATGATCAAGAAGGGTCTGCCAGAGGGAAGGTCTAACACCAATCTGGAAAAGAAGGAGATGTAATGGTAAATTCACCTTAACACCTATAACTCACCTGGACTTAATTCTGCATGTTCAGTTAAATGCATTCTTCAGCTTAAGAAAATATTTTATTAATGGTTATGTTATGTCTTGCTTCCTCCGATCTTTACGTTTCTCAGGCATTTTTATCCCTTTGTTTTTGATCGTTTCTGCTTGCTATATGCTTTGCTACAACATGTACATATTCATTTGCATTATTGTTTTTTCACATTTTCTTATATTTTTAGTGTAGGTTGCCTTCTTGGATACTTGGTTTTAATAGTGATCTTGTGTAGACCTATGGGTGAATGCACTTTTGTTTGCATTTAATGCACGTATGATTACAGTTCTTCATTTATTTGATTATTTTTTGTGTGTGATATTTCTGTTTATTGATTTTCTTCTAAGGTTACTGCTGTAGGTCTGTTTTCTTAATTCATTTTGCTGTTGTCAACACACAAGTTCAGACATGCATGGTTGCAAGCACACATGCATGAACACACATGGGCACACACACACACACACACACACACACACACACACACACACACACACACACACACACACACACACACATACTTCTTCACTTCAGCTCTCAGATACTTTTTGTCTTTTGTTTCCATTTGATTTATTACTCTGGTTCATAAACCCCTTTTACATAGGTCTTGTTTTCACCTTGGTGCTAAATGGGCTGTAGCGAAGGGAGACATATCTCTCAACCTGGAATCATCAAAAATCTGGATAAAGGCCCATGAAAAGTAGGTACAACTGGCCAAAAATCTACATGCTGATTAACATAAAATTTGCATAAGTAATTATATAATCCCACTCACTCTGGTGGAATTGTGGGATACCAACTTTTAATTGCAAATTGAAGAACAGACAAAATATTAAACACAAAATAAAACTAAAACAGTAGTGTTTTATTTATATTAACATTTGAACTTGTATCAGTAAAACTAAAATACAATTTTCTTTTATAAAAAAAATTATCTCCTACTGTCGGCACTAAAATTAAATAACACAAAATATAACAAGAACACACTACCTCCAACATCACTGTAGATTATAGAAGGAGGAAATACTCACAGCTTTTATAACACAGAATTCAGTGTATATTCCCTTATTTGGTCTGGCAGTTCCACTGTTCTGAGGATCTCAGTTATGGATCTTAAAATTTTAAAAGACGCGTAAATTTCTCTGCATGATCTCCTCATAATTGCAACAACATTCTTGTATTCCTATTACAAGAACGAAAGTTCACAACTTCGAACTTGTAATAGGAAGCCTCACTTACGCGAAAGTTCACTTTAATGAAAGTGAACTTCCGCGAAAGTGCACATCACAGAAAGTACCGCAGCACATGGAGGACATAAAAAAAAACAACCTATGTCCTCCACTATGGTGCGATACTCATGGACCTTAGGGTTAGGGCACAGGTTAGGGTAAGGGGATAGTTAGTAAAGCTATCCCCTTACCCTAACCCATGCCCTAACCCTAAGGTTCGTGACTATCGCACCATAGTGGAGGACATTACTATGACCTTCACTGCGCTGCAGTCATCACGGACCTTAGGGTTAGGGCACGGGTCATGGTAAGGGGATAGCCCTATGACCCATGCCCTAACCCTAAGGTCCATGAGTACTGCATAGAAGTCCAGTACAACGCCCGTTCGTTGTACTGAACTTCATGTAAGTGCATTTTCGATTGAGTGCACTTTTGCTGCAGTGTGCATTCCATACACTTTTTCAAAGTAGTGAACCTTCGATCTAGTGTATGGAATCCATATATATATATATATATATATATATATATATATATATATATATAAAACCCTTTGCATTGCATCACAAAATATTTATGTTAATCATAACTGTTGCCATGCCCTCTTGCTCTTCTTTGGTCTGTTAACACTCATTGCCACTACATCATCACTGGCACTAAATACTTTAGCCCCTATCAAGTTCAAAAGAATAAAACTCAATGATGCTCCGTGTCTCACAAAACCTAGCAAATAAATTCTTCTCTCCAGAAACTGGGCCTGAAAATAATGGTGTCAAAACAAAAAAACAAGCAAATGAAATCTATTTCAAACAACTGTGCAATAAAGCTAAGGCATTAGTAAAAAAATGACAAATTAAATTATTTTTCACTACAACTATCTAATCGGAAAAACAACCCCAAAACATTTTTAGAAATCAGTCAACTCACTCCTTAATTCTAGAACTACACAAAACCCATCAAGATATCCTGACAAAGACCCAGAACAAATAGACCACATTTTTAATACCCACTTTACAGACACCATTCTCAAACTTGTCAACAAACCCTTTCCAATAACAAGCAATCCCCTAACAATTTGACAATTTATTCAAGCTCTATTGGTGACAATTCCAACTTACATCACTCACTACAAAGAAAACACTAGCGATACTCAAGAAATTCCAAAGTTCTCCCTAAAACTGGTACCTACCTCTCTAATATTCAAACTGCTATCTAAACTTAGACCATGCTCCCTATCTGCCGATAACCCTCTCCTCTGAATACCTGAAACTTGGTGCAAATAAATTAGCCTATGCCATCATTCTAATTAATAGATCCATCTCTCCCTCAAATTTGGAAGAAATCCATCATAACTCCATAGCATAAGGATGTAAATACTAACAATTTAACCAACTACCCACACATTTCTATTCTCTCACAATTATCTAAAATACTAGAAAAGTGTATACCGTATATACCAAACTATTAAAACATTTCACAGACAACAGTCTCTTAGCCCAAACCCAACATGGTTTCTACCCCACACATAGTACTTTGCGTCTTTCGGCTTTTCCCGGTTAGGGGTCGCCACAGCGGAACTCCGGTCTGCTAATGAATGGTAGTTGATTTTTACGTGCTGAGTTACCAGCCCTGATGCACAACCTTCATCGAAGGTACGGCCATTCACGCATGTCTCCACGTAGAAGACGCTCTAGCTAAGAATCGAACCGGACAGCGTCTTACTGTGAGGTGACAACGCTACCACAGCATCACCACTGTGACCCCACAAACATAGTACTATTACAGCCTTATTTTACAGCCTTATTTTATTTCACCAATACCCTAAACAAAACTTTGGACTCTGGTCTACTGACATCAGTAGTTTTATTAGATCTATCCAAAGCTTTTGACACTGTATCAAATATCAAACTAATCCAACAATTAGAAACATTAGGATATACTGAACATACTATGACCTGGTTTACTAGCTACCTGAAAGTTAGGCAACAATCTGTTAGATGTCAAAAAAGCCAGTCTGGTTATCTGGCTAATAAAGTAGGCATCCCCCAGGGCTCCATTCTTGGACCATTATTTTTTTATGTATTTATAAATAATCTCCATATTGTCTCCCTACATAGTTCCCTCATCCAGTATGCTGACAATTCTGCCGTTATATAATCGGCCAGCAACTTCCCAGATCTTCTCAAAATAACACAAAACACCTACTCAAACAGAAACATGGCTAAACAAAGCTCAATTATTACTTAATCCCAGAAAATCCAAACTACTAATATTCTCTTCCAAACCACCCCCACAAGAGTTCAAAATCTGCTCCTTAAATAATATAAAAAATGAAGTAGTGAAAACAGCTAAAATTCTGGATATCACTATAGATTAGAAACTATCATTCGAACAACACATTCTTAACACAATCAAAAAAACACACTCAAAACTAGGTAAACTATGTAGACATAAACTGTATATGGATAAGCCTACAGGACTAAAATTGGCACATTCTCTCCTGTTCTCCTACTTCACTCACTCCTTTTTGGTTCCCCATCTTTACTAACCTTCACGCATCCTTAAGCAATAAACTATAATCATGCTCTTATATAATTGACAAATTTGTTTCTGGACTGCAAAATCACACTAACCACTGTTTCGCCATTAAATAATTAAAATGGTTGGAATTCCCACATTACACTTTTGTCTCTGCTGTCTGATGAAGTCTCCATTGGCAGAGACAAAAGGGCTTAATTCTTAGTTTCATAATAAAGGAGTGTGAACCTGGAGGTGCCCGGATCATTTTTTTCTACATTTTACTCAATTTTTAATGTATTTGGCATTATGATGCATGTATGATGCCAGCATGAGGAATCATGTCAAAGACCCTGACCATTTCAAGATAAAATGTGTATCTCATGGCCACAGTCAAGAGACTCTGTAACTCCTTTAAAGAAATTAACCATATTCAAAAGACAGGATTTGTTCACAAATATTAGGGTTCAGGATGAATAATAATCTTGATATTACAGTTAATGAGGTCAGTTAAAATGCATTCATTGATCTTACAGATGAAGCTTGCAGTAAATTAATGGGTCAATTGTAAGGCCAACCTTATGGTGGGGCATTACTACTGCCACTCATCGGGGACAAAACCAGTAGCTAAACTTAGGTCAAACAGTTTAAGGAGTTTGTTTAACACTACTAATAAAGCAATGGAATTGACTGTCAGGTACCATGGAAAAGTAATTTTGGTCTTGATTGGCATTTTCAGTAAATGATCCTTATAGAAACACAGCTACCAACCTTACAGAAAATCCTGTTGCTACTAAGGATTTGCTTGAAATCATTCCCCATAGCAGTTAGGATTATAACTATCACATGTAGTTATTAGCCCATCTTTTCTAACTACCATCCGTATTTCATCCCCATGTCTTTCATTGCACCTCCTTCACCAGTAGAACCTCACTTATGAAAATAATACCTCCATGTTTCCTTCCCCTCTTCTTGCATTCAGACCACATGGACTCTGAACCTTTTCAGCTTAGCATATCTGGTTTGCTTCCTTTTAATTTCACTTTCTGCAAAAATAACAACTTTCTCTCAAGTCTCTTCCACCTTCTTGCCACTCTCTCCTACTTAATAGTATGGTTCAGACCTTCTCTAGAGACATTCCATATAACGAATTGTAAAGGTTGGTTCTTGCACTACGTAGTCAAATCTGGCAGTATTGACCAGTATATGATAGCTTCAGTACTGCTATTTGAAGGGGTAATCATGTCCCTTCCTCTTACAAACTTAAAAAGTAGGTAGAATAATATAATTTGTTTGCTAGAATTTTTTTCTAAAAGGTACAGACTCTGAAATTGAAATGTATGTCACTATTCATTGACTTCAGTCCTCACTGATTTGTCAGTCACAGATTTTATAAGAAAGAGACCAAACAAATAAGGCAAAAACTCGGACATTATGCAAAAATCCGGACCATTCACAGACATGAAAAGTGAGTGTAAACATAACAAAAAGTGTTGCACTGACTTTCTGACAGTGCTGCACAAAGTGTTTTATGGCTTTGAAAGCTGTCAAAATGTTTTTTTCTGTAAGTAGTAGAGCAAGGAGCAGATAAAGCTCCATGCGCTACAGGGAATTGTGACTGGGTTGCCAGTCATAACTCTTTATTATGTGCTCTTACCATGGATGTCAAGAAATTAACCTCTGGGGGTGGGGTGGAGCCTAGATGACCAACTGAAAGCAGTGAATTTTGAGAGTTCCATAAGCTAGTATAATAATATAGGAAATTGTATTATTGTCAAGTTTAAAACATCAGAAATCTATAGATAAACTACTAAACTATATAAATGTCAGTTTTGGGGTAGAGATACAAAATATTTCCTGTGAAGTAACTTGGAGATATATTGAGTCACTGAATATGAACACAAAGTGACTCAATATATCTCCAAGTTACTTCACAGGAAAATTTTTGCATATCTACCCCAAAACTCAAGGAATTCTCATCCAGATGCTGCTTTGAAAAAAGAACTGCAATTGATGACATCTACCTTACAGGAACTATTTTTCAAGATGGATGGCTTTAAAAATGACTTAGAAAATCTCAAATTAAATTCGCAAAACCAGACTGATACTCTTAATGAACTATTACAACAACACCATACAAAAATAACAAATATAGAGACTTCTCTAAATTACATTGAAGGGAGACTCAAAGAGGAAGAACTCCAAAAATAATTTCTGCTTAAACAGAATACATGGCTGCTTAACAAAATAGATGACTTAGAAAACAGGGAATGGAGAAACAACATAAGGATCTTTGGTCTGCCTGAAAACACTGAAGGAGAAGACATTATTTCATTCTTAGCAACCTGGATTGCTAAATTTTTAGACTTGAAAGAGAGACTTTCATTTGGAATTGAAAGGATGCATAGAGCAATGAGGAAACATGCTTCTAACTCAACAAATACTCCATCTAGATCCATAGTTATAAAATTGTTTTCATTTCTGGACAAGGAACTAATATTAAAATCTGCTTGGAGAAAAATCACCCTTAAAATACAATCAAAGCCTGATAAGGTTTGAAAATGATCATTCTTCCAGAATACTAGAACAAAGGAAAAAAGTCTGGCCGATAATAAAACTGTTAAAACAAAACAACATTAAAGCACAGCTGGCCTTTCCAGCCAAGATAAAAATACTTTTTGCCAATGAGATGAAAACTTTTAATGACTTAGAAGAAGCTACTATATTCATCAAAAACAACAACATAGTGTCTATCCCAGAAGAAATGGAATGGATGTCCCCTACTCTTAAAATAATAAAAGAAGCAAATCCTTGGACTGATGCTGAAAAGAAGAAACAAAAAATCTGACTCCAAGATAGCTGTCCCAAAAAAATAACTCTTACAACTACATCTCTCAAAGTATCAACTGATATGGTACATCACTTGTCATATGTTTTTATTAAAAATAAAGGAGGGTTTCTTAAACAACTGAGAAACAGTAATTATTTATTCAGAATGTTCAAAGAGTCCAATAATTCTTCACAAGAAAAGGTAGGTCAAGATGGGTTACTATTTACATTATATATAAGCCAAACAAAACAACATATAATACAGACATTGAAGTTGATCAAGCCTGATATTGTGTGCATGGATGCAGCCATGTCTGGCAGCTATTACAAATGTCATTATTATTCTGTCTAAACATAGTTAATATCAATTATGGCAGGTATCATAGCTTTGAGTGCTGTTTGATTAAGTTTGACATAGTGTGTGTGGCTGCAGCTGTGTCTGGCAGCTGTTGTATGTTGCTGCTTTTATCTCCGGGAAGCTGTGGGTTGTGGCTTGTGATCGAGGTTTACTGATGCTTGTGTATTAGGAAGAGAAATTTGGTGTTTCAGCCTGAATCCAGGGGAAGGGGGTGGATAAAACTGTGATTTGGGATATTTTGGCAGAGAATCGTTTGTTTATACATCTGCCGAGTGAGTGGTGGGAAGGCTGGAAGAATGTGTTATCACTTGTTATGGCGGCTTGTTGGGAGTTATTTTTTTTTATTTGTTTGCTCTCCATTTTTTCCCTGAGTGCTGCTCACTGAATGGGAGGGAATTTAGGCATGAAGTTGCAATGAAGTGAAGCTTTGCATCAGGTGTATCGCAAGCCTTTGGTATGCAGTACACAGACGCATTAACAGAAACAGATGCTCCCAGGTTTCTATGGTAATGGAGACAGAGCGATAATAATGCTTAATGGCTCTGAGGAACCTCTGAAATGATTCTTGGCAATGAAGTTTTTGTTTAAAAAAAATATATATATATATATATATATATATATATATATATATATATATATATAATATAAAAGGGCTGTTTTAAACCACATGTACACATAATGATGGTCTCCCAACACTTCGTTTAGCTCATTAAGTTGATTCTTGATAAAAAAAAGCTTAATTTTATATTTAAAATATATTTTGTTCCAAACACATTAAGGACTTACATAAGAGTAGAAGCCTGACTTATTGTGAAAGACAAGAACACTTGGTCTTGTGCAGTACCCTTTACAGTGGTCTCGGAGGTGAGCTTGCACGGACGTGTTGGGTATATGGGGATAGCTTATTCTAGGGGGTTTTGGGGTTGCTGGGAAGTGCTAGAGAGTCATCAGATTTCCTTCATGGAAATATCTGTCGGAATGGAAGGTGTGTTGAGTGGTTCACTGGCAGAGTGGTCACTGCATGGAACAGGATGGTAAAATGGAACAGGACAAATATTGGTTTGGATATTTTAAGAACAGACTGGAAACACACCACATGAACTAGTGAATGGTATTCTGGCAAAACTGGATGGGCATTGTTGCCCGTGCTTGAAGTACTGATATGTGTTTATGTAAGGATGGAAATATGCTTATAACAAATATGAAACTAGAAGGGTCTCATAATTTAAAGTCTATGGACTGTATAAACATGCTCAGAAGGAGCTAATAATAAAAATAAGCATTACAGCTTGTGGTCTCTCAAATAACTAACCAACAGCCAAAAAAGGAAACACACACACACACACACACACACACACACACACACACACACACACACACACACACACACAATAGTTATGTAATGTATGATTTTAGTAAATCAAGACATAAAATATGCAATTGTCATATAAGATGAAGCAGTCTGCTGAATTTAGATATCAAAGACAGGATTTAATAACATGGGCTTGTGTATAATAACATGGGTCCACAGCAGAAGAACGAAATGCCGGATCACCGACGACCACATCGCCGAGACGACATCACCGACAGCAGACATCCCCAACAAAGGTAAGTTAAGTAATTACAGAATGGAACACATTTATGTTCCTGTAATACACACAAGAAACAGATTAAAATGTGTATAGAAGGGTTGCAAGCCCCCCTGCACCCCCCAAACCCCCCTCCTTAAATATACCAACTTCGAGATCGCACTACAGTGAAGGAATGGGACTAACTCCCATTCTGCACTACTTACTGTTGTCGGGGATGTCTACTGTCAACAATGTGGTCATCGGTGATCCAGCATTTCGTTCTTCTATCATGGACCCAATAACACTACTGTCTTAACTTGTCATAAATGACATACACTACATTGAACATCAAGGGGAAGCATGATGATTTTCTTATATAAGTAAGGGTGCATAACAAATCATGTAATTGCTTTAACTTGAATTGTAGTTTTTGTAACCCATCTTGACCATATATAATACTTAAGCGGTTACCAAGGTAACTAATGTTTTATACATGACATCAAACTGACAAAGTTGTTCAAGAGAAACAATAGAAGCCTGAACTTGAAATGCCACAGAATGTAACAATCATATTCTGAACAAATAGTATTAAATTGACAATAGACACTCAGTTTAATAACAATTGCTTGTGTATAATAACACTACTGTTTAACCTGTCATAAATGACATACACTATATTGAACATCAAGGGGAAGCATGATGATTTTCTCATATAAGTAAATGTGCATAAACATATAATTGCTTTAACTTGAGTTGTGGTCTTGTAACCCATCTTGACCATATATAATACTTAAGCTGTTACTAAGATAACTAATGTTTTATACATGACATCAAACTAACAACGTTGTTCAAGGGAAACAATAGAAGCCTGAACTAGGAATGTCAATGAATGTAACAATCACATTCTGAACAAATAGTATTAAATTGACAATAATCACTCAGTTTAACCTTTGCTGATTATACAAAATAGAATGTTGTCATTTTGATCTAAAAACTTTCAGTATATGCCATAAAATGGCAATTTATAAATATGGAAATGGAACTTGCAATCATTAATCACAATAAGTGAATGTGTCGTTTTTAACCTATAATTTCACTCATTTTATAATAAAAAATGACAGATATGAAAATCCTTATGTGTAAGACATGGGGAGACGAGAGATGCAGTGATAATAAAAATGCACTAACTTTCATCAATTTTCACATAAAACAAATTTGATGCTTTAAGTAAGTTAGTAACAAACAAAGTGATTACTTAAATGTTGGCAAACAATGAAATATAACTTCTGATATATCCAGTAAAATACATTGTAGTATAAACATTAGGTATAAATGTTATCACTATCTAGTTATATTAAGTAATACGTTTTGAAATACTTCATCAATAAAGGTGAATATGTTAAATAACTGTGTGGTATAATCTTTTACTGAGGTTTTATATATGATACATCCTACTTTACTATGATTGAATTGCTTGTCATCTACCTTTCATGTAAATATTAATTGCTTATGCAATAGGTAGACATTTATATTGCATTAGAATTCTGTCTAATCTACAATAGTACTATATCTATTCAAAATAATATAAATATTGCTTATTCCTATTACAAATATTCTCCATATAATAATTCAATTTATGGAGCTCAGATGTTCTGGATTGTCAAGGTAGGAGTGATAATCTGATGGACTTAGGTTTATCCATCAGATTAGAAATGATTTTCATTCCATGGCTAGTGCAGATCTTAGTTTTGCTAACATTTATTAATTTAAATTTGTTATTTCACAAAAATATTTTAAGTATGCCTGACCAAAACATTACTTTATTTGTAAACACTCAAAGTATAAAACTGATAATTTCCTTTAAAAGCTCAAACATACACTTTATAGTTATCAGAGTAAAATGTTTAATAGTCACAATAAAACAAAAATACATAGTCTAAATAACCTAAGATGGATTTAACTTTATTATCTTTAAATACCAATGGCTTAAACAATCCTAGCAAGTGATCACATCTACTGAAATAAAGTCATTTCAAAACAAATGACAATTACAAATGGAATCCTAAGGAATATATGATAGTGGCACAATTCACTTATAAGACAGGGACAAAAGGGGTAACAATTTTATGGAAAACAAATGTGATTAACCCAGAAATCATTTATAAGTATGAAGATAAAGAAGACCTTATGCCATTAGTAATAGTTAAATGTAATAACAGAATATGTACCCTATCCAGTCTATATTGGTTCCCAGGCATTGGAACAGGAACTGTTAAAAACACTTGGATTTCATTTCCAATAATTATAAAGGCAACTTAATATTAGGAGGAGATTTTAACTGTAATATTTGATATTTCTGAAACTACAAATAAAAGATCACTGTGTACATCTGCTGTATCAAAAGCTTTAAACAAGTGGGTAGAATAATTTCATCTTATAGATACTTTCAAATTTATAGAAGATAAATCATTGTTGTTTTCTCATCAAGATCACAGATTTGGTACCCAAACTAGAATAGATAAAATATTTGCTGTCCATGACTTACACTCTAAAATCATTAATTTCTCAATCACTCCCTGCCCCTTTTCAGACCACAATTCATTGATACTAAAACTTCAAAATGGGTACAAACCATTAATCTTTAACTGCAGAATTCCAGCATATATAACTAAAATTAAAGAGTTCAAACTCTGGTTATTATCTGAATTACAGTTATTCTTAAATAGTAATTACACTACAGAGATAAACAAAATGATGATATGGGACTCATTAAAAGGTTACGTATATGGTAAAGCCCTAACTAGGTATAAAAGGAAATCAGAGAGTGAGATTCTGAATTATTAGATCTACTATCCAAACTTTTGTCAGTAAAAGCTGAAAAAAATCCAAATCATTTGGAGATGAAAAAGAAAGTAGAAATATTAAACAATAAATACAATGAAATGCTGACACATAAAACTAGTTTAGCTTTAGAAAAACTAAAAATTAATACAATGTCCACTTCTCCCAAATTCCCAAATCTCTACATAATTTATCCACAAGAATCAAAATACAATCAAAAGCTAATAACGTTAAATGTATCTTCCATGAAAAGAAAGGGGAAAATGTTTAAGATATAGGTGACATTCTTGATGTCTATAGAAATCACTGTATGGAACATTTCCAAAAAGAAAATATACATATTGATCAATTCAATCTAGAAGAAAAATGTTCCAATATAAAAAAAAAATACCAGAAATTTTAAAACTAGATCTGCAAGCACCCATATCCTGAAAATAAATTACAGATACAATAAAAGAGGGCAAAATAATAAAGCTCCATGTATAGATGGTAAAATTATGGAAATATATACACTTTTTCCTTCAAAGATGCTATCCCTCTTCCATGAAATTCAGTCACAAGCTTTAATACCACCCTCTTGGAGATATTCCTTAATTACACCAATCCTAAAGGAAAACAAATCTCCAAACCTCTGTACCTCATATAGACCTATATCATTATTAAATAATGACTATAAGATATTTATGACAATATTAACTAACAGAATGAAAATACCACTATCCAAAACAATAAGTAATGATCAAACTAGATTTATATATCATAGTCACACACATGACAATATTAAAATGAAAATTTCTCTTATAAATTATGTTAATAAAGAAATTAAAGAAACACTCATAAGTAGCTTAGATATAGAGAAAGCCTTTGATTCCCTAAATTGGGACTGTTTATTCAAAATCCTAATGCTATTTGAATTTCCTGCATCCTTTGTTCATCTACTAAAGAATATATATATATACAAATAATTTAGTGTATGTCAAGTTAGGTCCTTTTACCTCTGAATCTATACATATAACAAAAGGCACTAAACAAGGATGTCCCATGTTGGCAGATTCAATTCATAACAATATAAAAATCAAAGGAATAGATGTTCATGAGCAATAAAATTCTAAAGTAATGCTATTTGCTGATGGCATATTAGTAACATTATCTGACAGAAAATAGAAATTAGAAGAATTAGATATATTAATTGACACATTTTACATGACTTCAGGCCTCCATTTCAATAAATCAAAATAAAGATGTTTATTTTTAAATAAAAAAGAACTGCAGACTAAGGGGGGGTCACCTCATAGGGAAACACAAATCTAAATTAAAATATTTAGGAATAGAGTTATGCAAGGATAATAATGAATTAATCTCAAAAACTACAATAATATCATCAATACAACTAAAATCTCTGTGGAAAAGTGGAACAAAGTAATAACATTTGAAGATAGACTACAGTCAATAAAAATGATTTTACTACCCAAGATCCTGTATATAGCTTTCTCATACAGCTGTTACCAGAAAGGAATATACTTAAATAAATAAACTCATGCCTAACAAATTTTTTATGGTTTCCCAAAAAAAACAGGATAGCTTTAATACATCATATCAGACCATGGAAACAAGGAGGATTAAATGATCCTGATATAGAAACATATATAAAAGCATCCCTATCTAAAACAATCTCAGACTGGATAAGTCCAAATTGCTCTGCAAACTGGAAAGAATTACTAACTGTAATATCAATAAATGTATTTGAGTTACAAAAAAAAATCAAATAACAGATAAAAACAATTTGCCATTGCACATATTATCTATTAGTATGCAGTACAGCATAACTAAGCTCACTAAAACTCATATGATTAATTATTACACTGACTCATTTAGGAAAATTATTAATGCAAATATAGATTTAAAAATCTGGTTTGATCTTTTAACACCACTTATAGTCACAAATAACTTTCCACTTACAACACATAGAACATTTTTAATTCCTGGGAACAGAAAGGATTTGTTTGTTGGCTCCAATGTATCAAAGAACTAAAAGTTTTAGATATGCAAATAATAAAAACAACATACAAAATTCAACAACAAGACTGCCTAACTTTACAGAGTATTCTGTCATATCCGCAAGATTTAAGTAGAATAATTAACAATTCTTCATTTAAAGAAATACCTAACTTTACAAAATACATATATGAAATCATATATAATGACTTTGACATGGGAAACAGTACTTCAAAATTTTACAAAATATTGATAAACTATAAAACAACACCCAAAACCTCATATTGGTAATATATAACAAAAGGACACTCAATACAGTTAACTGAAGATATTAAAACAAATATCCTATTATCAATAAAATACACATCCTTTACATACTACTGGAAAGTTTTTAATTGGAAATGCTTGTACAGAGCATTCTTAACCCCAGACACAATCAATAAAATTAGTTCTTTCATAAAAGGAATATGTTGAAGATGTGAGCAAGCACACAGTGCAGATTGGAACCATATTTTCTTTGATTGAGTTAAAATTAAGCCATTATGAAATAGTATTAATAACTTTCTACAAGCTTTATTTAATGAATCATTTTATTTAACTAAAGCTCCTGTATTATTAAATGTGAATGAAGGTCCTCATTTTATAGGTCAAACATGTATCTAGTATGGACTATACTCAGAATTTCAAGAAAGTGTATAACAATAAGATGGAATACAAACAGAATGCCAACTTTGGAAGACTTCTACAGCCTACTAAAGACCACAGCATTACTGGAAATTAAAATTAAAGAACTAAGAATTTATCCAAAGCCATTTATCAACAACCCTTGGGGAAAAGTCTTATCTTTGATTGACACTATACAGTAATTGATCAGACATTCTGATAATGGATTGTACATGCTTATAAAGTAACCGTATACATTACGATCTGTTATAGTATCAGGCTAATGTAAATAGTGTACATAGTTATTTAAGATGTTATGTATAAATACTATAGAATTCATTCAAATCTATTTGAAAAATAAATAAAAAATTGAGGAAAAAAAAGAAATTCACCTGTCAGTCTTTTGTTGTCATGGTGAATGTCTTGGCATCCATTTCTTGAACATATTATAAACAAGTTATGAATGTCGTTCTGATTGTAATCCTCTATGAAAGGCCCAGTAAGATTATTCCAAATGTTTAATGCTTTACTACTATATACTACAAAGCAGAATATTTGCTATAAATTATGGAAGAGGAACATTTAACATGTTTTGCATAAAAAATCTTTGGCAATGGAGCAATTGTATAAAACAGAAAATAGTCTTCTGTGTGCATCTACTGCAAGTATATATGCTTTCATATTAAGTTGCTGTTTATGCTTTTCACTGATAACAGTGAAGTCAGTTCACTTCAAAGTATTATCAACTATAACACAGGTCCTTGCTTGAAATTACTGTTTTTCCTGGTATTGTCATAGGCTGCAATATCCTGAATTGGCTATATTATTTACATATGAGCATGCACATATAAATAATGATGGTAATTTTAGTAAATTCATGTAATGTTAACATATAATCATTGTTCACACTTGCAGACATAATTTGTTACACAGTGCATATCAAAGCTCTCACAGCAGCCATCCTTGTTGACCTATCCAGGGCCTTATGTCTTGTGAATCACTTAATAATCCCCATGAATTCTTACATTGCCTTTGTTCTATCCCCATTAAGTGGTTGTCTGATTACCTGCACAGCCGATTCAAGCTCAGTCATCCTTCTGTCCTGTATTGTTTGATGAACCACAAGGTTCTGGTCTTGGCCCTTTATTATTCATACTTACTATATCAGCATCCTTATCATACAATTAATTAAAAACATCCTTCCCATGTGAAAGACATCATCAACATTTGGGAATCTGACAAATCTGCTGAGATAATTTACAGTATTCTCAGTAATACCCTAAAGTGTCTGTGATAAACTTGTGGGCATACATGTCTAAAAGTCAGCCTCAACAAAACCTAACAGTGAAATACCTTCAGTCAGGTACTGTCACCTATAGTCCTAAAGGCTGTGGTGTTGGCCTCCTAAAAAAATATGAATCTCTTAAGTATCTGACAGCCTGATGTGACCTGTCTCTAACCTTCTGTTAGCACATACACATCCTAAATATATGATATCATCTCTTCTGTACAAATGCCATTACACCTCCAACCTCCTAACAAAGCAGGGAAGAGAAAGAGAAGCCATTTACAATTATCAGCCATTGAATACTCTCTTTACATCATAGTCTCTTCTTTTGCAAGAAGTATTCAGAAACCTCAAACTATGCAGAACTGGATGCATTATTTCATTATTGGTGCAATCAAAACTAGTCATCACTGTATGACTACATAGCTGACAAAATAACATGTCACTCTACAAAGAATCAAACTTTTTATCAGCAGCCTCATGCATATGTCTTAAAATGATATCAGTGCAGACCATTGTGCTGATTGATAACTATAAGCAACCTACCAAGACACTCTGACACTCTCATGCCCTTTGCCCTTTCACTTGGTATTTACATTATTCTTTCTGGTCTGCAGAAATAAAGCTTTCCCCAACTATGGAATTCTGTGCCAAGCATCCTGTGTGCACACCCCACCCTTACTTCTTGCATCAGTCAGCTTAAATCCTACCTGCATAGTCAAACAACCTGAAATACAATGAAGCTGTAACCTAAACTCTCCCTCTCTCTCATAATCAGGCCCACAGTTGTACTTTGAGTTCTTAATTGTATAGTTTTCCCCTTTCTCTCAGTTGACTTTCCTACAACTTTCTGTTGTAACACATTATGCCCTTATGCATAAGACATTTTCTACTGAATATTACTTTGCAACTACTTGAGTTGCACACAGTTTTGGTACTATTGCTGCATAATATTGTTTTTCTTTATATTAGTGTATGACACAGTTTTGTTATGAGAAGTACATTGTCCTGTGCAGAGCTTTGCCTAATAGTGCACTTGGTGCAATCACTGTCACAGTTTTCATCCAAATTTTCATTGTGTAATGTAATGTATTCTGTATTTCTTGTTCAATCAATCAAGCAGTCAGTTAGTAAACACATACTGTACAAATGGGAATGCTGACCACTACTGGTTCAGGGTAATTTGGTCTCTTTCATCACACTACACCGGCAAACATTGCTTCTCTTTCATTCATTAGAAGGAGGTAATTTTCATCGGTTCCTATCACTGCTACTCTATTTCTGGTGAGAGCTCATCACTAACATTGATTCCCACTAGCATTATTTTGTAAATAATACCCCATTATTGAGTTACAGACTGACAGCCACTAACAAAAACACATTAATAAAAATCACATTCTTCACATTATTTAATGTTTTACTTTTATTTTACTTACTCCATTGCTTTACAAGGACAAGTAAAATAAAAGTAAGAAGGGTGATCACTCATGAAATGCAATCCCATTCATTTTAAAAGGAGGGGGGGGGTTGAGTGCACCATAGATTTATTTATTTATTTTACATTTGTTACTGGGTAAGTGTACAGCTGGGCTGGAAGCCCATTTTCAGTGACGACCTGGGAGAAAAGCTCAAACAACAAAGTTAAACAAAGTAATACAGAGACAAATAGTAAAAAACATTAAGACAGAGAAAAATACCCAGCAGGTATTACAATACAATGAAAAGCATCCTAAGTACAATAAAATAGAATTGATGCAGACTACTATGAACAACACTGGGGATGAAATAATATACACAAAGTGTGATATAAGATCAATAGACTATAAAATTGGGATGCATGTAATATGTTTAACAAATAATCACAGGCAGGAAAAACAGGATAGCTAGTCTGGGTTGGAGCATGGACAGAATAATTTCCAGATAATCTGGAAATGTGGACAGCCCAGTAGCAGATAATTAGGGTACTACTGTACTTACTCTATATACTCTTTCAGATGAATTACAGAACCTTCACAGTACGGCAGTCATAGCTTGCATATATAGGGCCAAACAGTTCATGCATTTCCCAAAGTAAAAGAATTACTGTAATGAGTGCCATTATTTCTTGAGTGCAGTCCACCACCTTTTTCGCAAAGTCATCAGCTCTCAAAGAAGCTGGGAGAAAGACAGCAACATTTTGAGCCAATGTCAAAGATAACCCTAAAAGTCAGAAACAGTTGAGAGGTATGCTTCAGATTTAGCATATGAATCAATTACATGCTACAGATAAGAGCTAAAATGATCCATAATCAACTTTCATCAAAAATGAAAAACAGATACTTTTCTGGAAGCTACTTCCCTTCAGCATATGATGTCATTCAGTTCACAGGACCTTTCAGACCACATTAACCTTAAATGTAAAAGCATATGTAAGTCATCATTTTAATTAAACATGAAATGGTAAATAAAATGTACTGAAATGGTCTACTAATATCTGGTAAAAAGTAAAAAAATAGCTTTGTTTTAGACAGAAAGTACTGCATCATTTGACATTTAACAGACATTCATTGTATTGCTTTAAATAATTATTTTTGGCACTAAAACGTTCACTTTTCGTTATTTGCGAGAGGAATTGAAATGAGAATTCTACTTCAGAAATGTGTCACCCATTTTCCCGACCTGCATTCCATGCCTTTATTTCAGTCATGTTTTTGGTTGCTGATGAATGATGTATGATCATGCATCATGTTGCAAAGGGCCACTGGCATTTATATAAAAAAAAACTTTAGTGACACAGCATACCCTATGCTATACGACTTTTTTCTATGAGTCCTACCATGTTCTTTTGGCTGTGTATGCCATAAATATGTTAATAAATTAATTGGTAGCACAATGTTAGCTTCTTCTCTGCATTTTGAACAGCCCCACCAGAAGTAATTTATTCTATTTTTTTTTTTTTTTTTTTTTTTTTTTTTTTTTTTTTAGTTTTATTTATCCATTCCAGGCACAGAGGCAGACTGGAGAAATAGGGAGGCAGATAGAGAGAAAAGGAGATGATGGACTGGTGACAAAATGGAGGAGAAAGCAAATATTGAGACCAGAGAATGTGTACAGGATTCTGAGGAAATGTTTCAAAGAAATTTGTTTGATGGGGATGAGCCAGCAAATGATGGATTGGAGGTTGCAGGATTATTTACTTAAAGAAATGGTAGTGCAGAGTTAGCCAAAAAACGAAGGGAATGTTTTCTAGGGGGACATTATGAAAAAAATACAAACGGAAAATGGAGAGACCATCCTGAAGAATAGTGGTGAGAGAAAAAGAAAAACATATGCAGATAAAGTAAAAGAAGGCAAAAGGGAAGTAGCAGAAAAGAAGGCAGAAGAAAATGAAAAGTAGAAGTATGTGGTAAGAATCAAAAGTAAAGAAGGCAAAGAACTAGACAGGTATCAAGTGTGGAACAATTTAATAGCTCCTTTTTGTGTAAAGCACATAAGGTAAGAGCATTTATTCTTATTAAGAGAGAGACATTTTGTGACATTATATCTGAAAATGTTTTTAAATAGAAAATTTTGTTGAATATGAAAAAAAGAAATAATGTAACCCATGGAATCTATGTGATAAAAGCATTTAACAGGGAAACAAAAAATAAAATTCATGTATGATTTCGAACAGAGGTGGAAAGAGAGTCTTTGGAAGGACATTTGAAAACTTTATGTAAAGAAGTACTGGACATTGCAAAAGTTTATGAAAAATGGGTTTATGGACTGATGGTTGGGATTGTAATATGTTTAAAAGTGAAAGAGAAAAAAAATATATATATACACCCATACATCTCAACTGGAAACATCAAAAATCTGGACAAGGCACATGAAAAATAGGTACAAATATGTATGCTGATTAACATCACATTTGCATACATAATTATGTAACCCACCCACTCCAATGGAATTGTGGGATACCAACATTCAAATGCAAACTGAAGAACATACTGTATACCCATGTTACAAACACACAAATGCACACGTGCACACACACACACACACACACACACACACACACACACACACACACACACACACACACACACACACACACAATTAAATCATGCCATGTACCTGCAGTGCTAGGTTAGAATAACATTTTTTTAAATATATTAACTCAAGAAAAAATATACTAACAACTGTCTGAACTTTACCAAGGTGTACTTTAGACAGAGGACATGCTGGTAGCATTTGCTACTGTACTTAAGGGGCAGTCTACTCCCTTAGGAATTCCTTGCAGAATTTGTGAACATAGCTAGTATTCCTGATTATTCTTTCTTTTTTTCAGAATTTGAGTTCTATTATCTTTTTTATAAAGTTAAATTTAAGCTCAGATTATTTTCTAACCAACTTAATAGTTTTTTGTGACTGTGTAAGGAAGACACTTAGGGCTACATGTCATGTAACAGGAATGATTTACATAAATGCAAACAATGCCTTTGATGTTACTAGATATAATGCTATGATAACTAGACTAGGAACTTTGCTAATCGACTAAACCACTGGATAATTAGTTGATTATTTTAATGCTACATTTAGGATTTCATTTAAATGCCATCACTCAGTATGGAAATATTTAATTTATTAACTACTACAAGAACCCTTGTAGGATTTCCTGTTATTTAACACCTATCTCTGTTGACATTTGATAGCCTTAGTCACTTAAGAAAATTGTGGTAGACAGATGCTAAAAGGCTTCAGAAGTTATTGATGATTTTTTTTTGCAATAGTGAGCCTAAGATAAATACAGAAAAATCAGCCATAATGTACTTTGGGTTGAAATGTTGCACTTCTTCATTGGACTTATGCAATTCCAAAGTCAAAGTCATCATCTCCTATAAAGAATTGGTACAACTGTTGGCAGAAAAGTTGATATTATTGAAATATGGCAACTGTCATTAGGAAGGCATATGTAATATTCCACAAAATATACAAACATATCTCATATAGGAATAAAGAAATCTAGGTTCCAGTTTTTCATTTCATTGGGTTACAATTCAATTCAGTATAATGCTATGTTCCACTTTTTAAAAAAAAGCTGAGAAAGCATTCCCAAATATTTTATACACAGAATGCATGGCATGTGTAACACTTAAGACTAAAACCCCATGAAATGACTTCTTTTTTTTAATTAGTTTTAGATTTGTCAGAAGGTTTTCTGCACTGTGTACAATGCAGTGGAGGATTAAAGTAAGCTATTTTTATTATATCTAGAAACAAATGTTATAACTGTGATGCTGGAGGAAATAGTACACCACAATTATTCCTGATCAAAAACTTCCCTAACACTAAAAGTATGTCATTCCCTATTAGATTTAGAAAATCCTGGAACCATCTTCCATGGAATAGCAAGTCTGTTCTTACCCTTTCTGTTTTGTAGTAAGGATTTGTCACTCACAGACACACACACACACACACACACACACACACACACACACACACACACACACACACACACACACACACACACTGAATAAATAATAAAAATGTTTCCTACTATTTGAAATTGTCGCCGCAAAGAAAAGTTTCCTACTTCAGCCGAATCTCGTTTGTTCACCCGGTCCATTCATCCCATCCCTGCCTTGCCAGCTCACAGATAGAGAAAAGCTGAAAAGCTCCATTTGAAATTGCAGCTGCCAGAAAAGATCAAGATCCATATCAAAACGCTCATAACTGTTTCCTGCTTGCAGTGCTCATAACTGTTTCCTGCTTGCACTCGCAGATCAGCTAATGGAAATGCATTTAAAATGCACCAGCTGGAAATGTGTCCAATGGAGCCCTTGAGCTCAATCCCAAGGACTTTGTATAGATTACAGCAACCATAGTGCTATGCTTGCTATCAGTTCAGCCATACTGACAAGTGTTGCCACAACTTGGAAGAAAGATAACCTTCTATCATAAAGTTCATGGGCCAGTTGAAGTGACATCTGAATCATATTTCTTATCTCCAGAGGTACTGTGGTCTGTTGCATCCATCTGGATCAGCAGTGTAAGGATAGTGTGAAAACAGTAACCCAGATACATGACCAACTTTTTGGAATCCACTTCCTATAAAAGGAAGGGTTATGAAGAGAGAACCATTATAGAGAGAACTGTTGGTGAGGAAGCAGCTACTGTCATGCTATTATGAATATATATGTATCTGCATAGCAAAATGTCAAAAACACACAAATAAACACACACACACATACACACACACACACGCACACACGCACACACACACACACACACACACACACACACACACACACACACAGAGTTACGAATATATATGGATGTATGTGCAAAACCAACTGCCCCAAAAAAGTCATTAAGATTTGAGGGCCAAATAAATGCTGTCAAGTGTTGAAGACAAAGACCTGTAGGCAAAGCTATATTTATTAATAACACACTCTCTGTCTCTCACACACACACACACACACACACACACACACACACACACACACACACACACACACACACACACACACACACACTGAATAAATAATAAAAATATGTTTCTTACTATTTGAAATTGCTGCAGCAAAAGAGAAGTTTCCTACTTCAGCGGAATCTCGTTCGTTTACCCGGTCTGTTCATCTCATCCATTCCTTGCCGGCTCGCAGATAGAGAAAAGCTGAAAAGCTCCATTTGAAACTGTAGCTCCCGGAAAAAGATCAAGATCGATATCAAAATGCTCATAACTGTTTCCCGCTCACACTCGCAGATCAGCTAACTGAAATGCATTCAAAATGAGCCTGTCGGAAATGTGTGCAATGGAGCCCTTGAGCTCAATTCCCACAGGCTGGTAGCCCTGATGGAGGTGACTTCAACTCAAAACAAAACGGGGAAAAAAATTGAAAATAAAACTTAGAAAAAGTCGGAACTGAACGGGTGCCACTCAGGAATCGTGACACCCCATTATTTGGACCCCAAAACTCAGTAAAAACCGAGTTATTCAGTACAGTTGGGAGGTATGCATATACCAAGAGTGATAAATGTGGAGGGGAATAGGGGTCCTGTAAAATACTTGGAACAACCCAAAACATGTTTTTGTTTTGGAAAAGAAGGATATTTGATAAGCAACTATGATGAAATAAATATTATATTCATGGGGAAATAGGACATGATGCAAGAAAATGTGAATTGGAATGTTAGAACAAAATTGAACATTTATGGATGGATTGCAAAAATGAAAATAAGAATAATAAAAAATAAAAAGAAAGAAAAAATGAACAAAAAGAAAAAAATTTAGAAGTAGTAGAAATAGAAGAAAATGCTATGCAAAAAAATAATGAAAAGAACATAGAAGAAGATTCTGAAATAAGTGTTGAGGAATACATAAATTGGGAGGTAGTAAAAGAAAAAAAAATAATTCTACTGGTAAAAGTCTAAAAGCCAAAAATAACATTTAAAGGGATATGCACAAACGAAAAAAGGAAATGGATGAAAAAGAATATATATACACCTAATGACCTTGGGTTGGTATAATGGTTAAGGTGCTTGACTCAGACGCAAAGTACAATGCTTGATTCTCACCTTTTGGAAATGAATTGACTAGCCTTAGAATGGCCTATTAAGAAAGCTAGCCCTGTAATTAGCTATGAACCTGTGAAACCCTGAATCTAAGTAAGAGGTGACATGAAAATGTTAGAGTGCTTTCTGTAAATGTGAATAGTATTAAGAATATAGTAAGAAGAATGGGGATTTTGGGGTATTGTAATACATGTGATGTAAATGTAATTATATTAGAAGACACAAGATGTTTAACAAATGAAAAAGATTACAAAGAGAGAAACTATGGGGAGGAAAGATAATCTGGAATTTGGGAAATGAGAGATGTTTTGGAATAACTGTATTTTGTAGAAATACAGTAAAAATATTAGATGCAATTTTAGCAAAAATAGGAAGATTAAGGATTGCAGATTTAAAATGTAAAGAACAAGTATATAGAATTATAACATTGTATGCTTATACTAATTGTAAAGTAAGGGAAAGCTTATTTCATCAATGTTTAGAATATTTAGTGATAAATATGAATATTATGTAACAGGGGATTTAAAAGGTATTTTATTTAGGAGCAAAACGATTACTTTTTAGAACTGTGATGTTATATACTGTGTCTTTAAAATGGTTTTACTTTATATTATTACTGTAACAATACTTTGTTGCAAAGTTGTTTGGGTATTTGTTTTGTTATTCTGTTTTTTTTTTGTGATTTTACCTTTAGATGGCAGTATTAGGGTTTATGAATGAATGAGGAAGAGGAGATTTCTTTTCATATCTGAAGAAGTCCAAATGTTAAAGTGGATGAAAGCATTTATAATAAAGTTTGCGCTATATTTGTTTTATAATATTTCTATCATCCTGTATTAATGCTTTGTTGTTAACATTTTCAATAAAAATAATTGTGAAAAAATAAAGTTTGTGCTACTATTCTTGGCATCTAGAATGTTGTTTTGTTGTTTTTTGTGAATTTCTGCAGTATAGTATAATAACAAGAGACTTTAATTGTGATTTAAGAGACGAGCATGAAAAGAAAGAAAATGATATAAGAAAAATGTTAGACATTAGAATATGTGGTAAGCTAAAACTTTGGGACAAAATTCATGGACTTACAAAAGAGGTATGTATAGAGCTGAAATAGATTATAGTATCAGAAGGTTTAGTTATAAGAGTGGGGAGGTAGTTGAAACAGGATTTTTGATCATCTTGCAATATGACTAGAGATAAAGGAAAACAATGAATATATATAAATTGGCAAAGGAATAAAAAGGATAAATGAGGAAGCATGGCATGAAGAAAGAAAGAGATTACTAATACAGTTATGGAAAGATCATATTACTATGAGAACATTTTGTAAAAAAAATATTTAAATGGTAGATGATATTTTTGAAAAATCTAATTTTTTTTTTTATACTGGTAATATAATGTGAGAAGAGTAGAGAAAGAAAAATATAAAAGAATATATAACAATACTTTGAAATATTTAGAATATAATGGTAGAAAGCACTTTACAAAGAAAAAAAATTAAATGAAAGAAATCAAGAAAAAATACAAGAATTGTTATATAAGCAAAATGGAAAAAGATAAAAAGTAACACATTACTTGAGCAGATTAGTAAAGGAAGATGGTAGTGCAATAAGAGAAATAGAAAAATGTAAAGGCCTTAATATGAAATTTGACACAACTGGACATGAAATCTTATGGGGCATAATGAAAGAATATAATATAGTGAGAAAGTTAGGAAATCATGTATGCCAGCGTATAGTAAAAACAAAGTAATAATACTTGTAAATGGCTGGTTAAGCCAAGAGGTGCATATGAAGGATGGTATAAGAAAGGGATGCCCAGTGAGCTGTATAGCTGTCTACTCTTTGCATTAGTTATAAATGTGATAGTCTATGAAATTAATTACAAAAAAAGAGGTAGCAATTCTCATTATGTATGATCCCCTCAATTTTTTTTTGTAAGTATTTTTAACCTAAGGTTTTTCTTCTTATCTCCCATATAAGCATTCATAATTTCCATTGCCTAGGATTACCCTTTCCGACTGTTCATGTTAAAACATTGTGCTCATTGTGCAGATACACCACTCCACATTTCAGTAGCAATCAGTCCTACCACTAATAGTGCATATCCACATCACTGAAATCTACTTTCAGCAACCATTGTGTCACACCTTTACTCAGATGTGTCATTGTGAAGTTAGTATACATACGTTTAAGGGTGTGGGGTCCATCCACATGTACATGGTGAAGGGGGAATAATACCCTTCTAAAATATAATAATAATAACAATAATAATGATGATGATGATGATCCTTTCTTTACTGCGGAAAGTAATTTGCAGCAATGCAGATTTGTAGTAACATAAATTAGAATGATCACCATTAGCAAACTAAAATGATTCATTTTATAAAACTATCTTCTGGTCATTCTATAAAGGTGTCACCAATATCACATATACATATTGCTCATTTTTCAACCAACTCCCCTGTCATACACCTTCTGCTTTTTAGTGCTGACAGTACTGAATCTTTCTAGAAAACCACCCTTGAACATAATGGGCCGGAATTATTCTTGAAAGCACTGCTTATGCAGACTATTTCTTTTTGATTTGTTTTTGGCTTTATACAGCTGACTATGAACAACTCTCACAGCCTTTCCTCACCTAACAGGTCTAAATAATACTCATTAATACTGCTGGAGTAACTCAAACCCATGTTTGGTGCCAGTGAGGAGATCAAGGCAGCTGGGGCATTGTTATTACTACTGCTGAGGATTTTTTTCTTGTTTGTACTTCCAGTCTCACCCTAACACATGCTCACACTCTCTAAGGAGGCTATTGTGTAATGGACTCTTGGCATATTGTCCATGCATTCTTGAATAGTGCAGCCAGAGTCCCTCCCTCCTTGCATACAGCTCTCCTTGCATGTTTCTGGCTTGTACCAGGGATCAGCAGTGGAGGTGTGCCTGAGAATGTGTCATATGCCCAAAGATGGGCATGTCGATCCTCTCTGCCTTTGTGTCATGAAGCAATGAGCTGCACATAAAACTATGGCCACCTTGAGCAAAGTCAGGGCTGTATTCATCTATCCTGTCCATGCATGCCTGCAGCCAATTATAGTTAATACTACATGCTGGCATGGTGTAGTACATGACATAAAGCCCATGTTTGTACACTGTAGCCTGCTGTCAGCATGACAACTAGATGTAGGCACATGAAAGGGGGCATAGCAGAGAACAGAAATGCACGTAGATGCATGTGACAAGCCAGCTCTACCGTTATAAAAGCATGAATCAAGGCCTTATGCTCACTATTGAAGTGGCGGTATGAAGATACCTAGGATTATCTGTGAGTGATGCAAACCATAATTTCACAATTTTCAGCTAGCCCTGTCATGAAAATTCTTGGAAATAATATGAATTAAAGGTCTGGGAATATACAATTTAAAATACAAGTACAAAATCAGGGAGTATATGTTTAAAAAAACACAAATGTTAAAATATAGATAACGTCAAAGGTAATACAGAGAATATAATTAAAAGTACAAGTCATAAAGTGTTTATACAAGTTTAGTGTTTGTTCTAACAATAATGTAGTGATTTGAGGTAATAGTAGATGTGATTGAGGGGAGGTTTGAAAAGACGACAGTGTAATTTAGATGGGAAGGGAGCAGGAACAATCCCAGTTTAAGGTAATGTAAGAATGGAGGAGAGATTTGAAATTAGAGTGGTTGTGAGTACAGCGAATGGAAGGGGGGGACTGAACTAGTCATCTTGACAAAGGCACCCAGGCAACCACTGAAAACCATATTGAAAGATCATGCTTGTAATGTAGAGTTACTGCCTCGGTCTCCTTACTCACCATGGCCATATAGTTATCTCTTCAGTGAAACAGCTCCTTGTAAAAGACACATGCGATGAAGGACATGCCGTTTAAAAAAAATTTTACAGTGTAAACAGTGAAATCATACCTGAGTCACTTTCCTTTGAAAAATATGCATAACATTGGCTGAAGTTTTTAACATACTAATGGGTCTGATGCCTATCTGTTCTTTTTTTTCACTTTTTTAGCTTCTGCGACATTTGAAGATTTTCAGATTAGACCACATGCATTATTTGTGCACTCATACAGAGCCCCAACATTCTGTGACCACTGCGGGGAAATGCTTTGGGGGCTTATGCGGCAAGGACTTAAATGTGAAGGTAAGTTAGCATGCCAACCTTTGTTCAGTAAACAAATAAATTAATTTCCTGCAACAGCAATAGAGGTGTTTGTTACATGAAATGGCAATATAATTTCTATGTGTGACAAATGTTATTAATTGTTTGCAACATAGTATTTACTGGTGACATCAGCACTTGGCAAGGATGAGACAAAATGTACACAGGTAAGGGAAGTTACCTCCACTTAGAGATCAGTCACCAGTGGAGTTCCTAAGGCTTCTGTTCTGGGACCTCTCCTGTTTGACATCAACTTTTCTGAAGTAAAAACTAACATCAAAGGCCTCTGGCTGACTAAGATTTCAAATGACTGCAAGCTAGGAACAGTCACTGAATCCAAATGACTCTGGTATCCTGCCAAGGAAATCTGTTTCAAATAATGGGTTCCAAAATCTTATACTGAACCTAATGCCAAAAAAATTCATTATTATATCCTTTGGGAAGTCATCTAACCCAGACAATTGCCACATTGACAATACACCCTTAAGAGTTGACCCAATTGTTTGCGAAAGTTATGTGGATAGTAACCTAAATTTTGACCAAGGATAGACTGCCTAAAGAACTTGATCTACATGGACCAACTCCAAGCCTTGTCACTATACTCGGTATCCTACAGAATGGTAATAGATGACCTGTGTCTGGCATACAAGGCATCTTCTGACCTATTACTGATGGATTTACTACACATCAGTAAGTCAAATGGCATCAGAAATACTCTTGATCTAAACCTCTTCTACAACATCAACTGAATGGTTTGGAGGTACTGGATAGGTATATCTCACCAAGGATATCACTCCCTATCCACATAAAACAAAGTTTATCTCTGTGCATATTAAACTGTAATTTATATCTATGGAAGGGTTACCCCAGGACTGTCCCCTGGACAACTAATGGTCAGAGGGATCGCCTAAATGCTTTATGCCATGCATGGGTCCCCTTAAATTATTTATAGTGTGAGCCCAGTTATTCTCATTTGTGGTAATATATATAGTTATTGACAATGGGATGGGTAAGGCCAATCTATAACCAAATGGAATGGGTTATTTCAGGCACAAAAAGAGAAATTGGCTAGGGTTAAAATGGTCCGCAAAGGCAGCTAGGCTAGTACTTATCTATGAACCTATGCAGCAGTAGTATCTGCTGTCACAATGATCAGGCATAATAAATTGCATGCACTCTGAATCAGCCAAAGCAGACTGGAAAACGTAGACTGTGCTTACAGTAGGGGATAATAAAGATTATCACATCTTGTATCACTGCAAATTAGGAGAAAGAAATGGATGACAAAATGCAGTGATGCATTTTTCAGATTAATTACTGAGTACAGAGCTGTTCTGGCAAATGTTAAGGTCTAAGTACCACACTGCCTTGCCATTATTCTATTATATTTCATTCTTTACATAAGATTTGGTTTACTGTCACTGCATTGTGCAGAAAGAAAGGACTCCATTTGAAAAAAAAAATGTGACTTTCTACTTAATGTTTATCATCACACCTTCAGCATTTAGATGTGCAGTACTTTAGGTTTTGAGACATATGTCTATACTTTGCTAATGACCATTGGGGACTTTATAAGCATAGCCATTCATCACAAATGTATCCCACACATTTTTGAGGCTTAGAGGTTATTTTAATGGGTATATGTAAGCTAGGTTATAATTTATAGACTGCCTCTATCCATTAGAGACAGTTTTTAGACCTGGGGTAAATTTCTGATTTCCCATCCACTTGTCCAGGTTACACTTGAATAGTGTTAGAGATAACTCTGTTTCTCATGGATGGGGAGCATGTTCCAGAGGAGGGAAATTCTCTGAGACACATATTTGTCCCACCAACATGTCCTATTTGTGTCACAAGCAATATATGTGTGAGACGTACATGAAGTCATACTTAAACACTGTACAGCAGATGGCAATATGAACAAGTAGAAATAGAGTTCCTTTTTCTGCCTCACTTACCTGTTCATATTGCCATCTCCTGTACAGGGTTTAGGCATGACTGCTTGCATATTTTGCACATATGTCTATATTTATACATACACTTGAAATTGAGCACAAATTTCAGTCTCAACACAAACAGGTGGAGAAGGTTACTGATTCCCCAGTCAGTTCATCCACCTATTTAGGTCACCACATGAATGGACTCAGAAATAAAATAAAAAATCCTTCATGTTGTACCATCCCTACTCATACTATAATCGAACAGCTGAACCATCACTACTCATGCTGTAATCAAACAGTTGTAAAGTTCCTACTCATACTCTAATTGAACAGCTGTACCATCCCTACTCATACTCTAATTGCACAGCTGTACCATCCCTACTCATACTCTAACTGAACAGCTGTACCATCCCTACTCATACTCTAATTGAACAGCTGTACCATCCCTACTCATACTCTAACTAAACAGCTGTACCATCCCTACTCATACTCTAACTGAACAGCTGTACCATCCCTACTCATACTCTAATTGAACAGCTGTACCATCCCTACTCATACTCTAAATGAACAGCTGTACCATCCCTACTCATACTCTAACTGAACAGCTGTACCATCCCTACTCATACTCTAATTGAACAGCTGTACCATCCCTACTCATACTCTAACTAAACAGCTGTACCATCCCTACTCATACTCTAATTGAACAGCTGTACCATCCCTACTCATACTCTAAATGAACAGCTGTACCATCCCTACTCATACTCTAACTGAACAGATGTACCATCCCTACTCATACTGTAACTGAACAGCTGTACCATCCCTACTCATACTCTAATTGAACAGCTGTACCATCCCTACTCATACTCTAACTGAACAGCTGTACCATCCCTACTCATACTCTAATTGAACAGGTATACCATCCCTACTCATACTCTAATTGAACATCTGTACCATCCCTACTCATACTCTAATTGAACAGCTGTACCATCCTTACTCATACTCTAACTGAACAGCTGCATCTTCCCTACTCATACTCTAACTGAACAGCTGTATCGTCCCTACTCATACTCTAATCAGCTAGCATAGGTTTTGGAAAACAGTTTGAATTATTTTAATGCAAAGCTTTTAAAATGTTTCTGAACAAGTCCCCACATGGGTAACCTTCAGTTTCCCCTCTTGCACAGTTCTCTCTGGTAAATGTGAGTGATCCACAGGACTCCTGCTTTTAAGCCAATTACCCGAGTCTTGGTACCAATCCACAAATCCAGTACCACAAATACTAAACCACGTATGTACACTGTCCAGACCTCTGTAGAATTCCTATCAACTTCTTCTATCTTCAATGTACCTTTCCTTTAACTAGAGCAGCTAACCATTCAGATACTCTCACCTGCAAACTCAGGCATACACACACACACACACACACACACACACACACACACACACACACACACACACACACACACACACACACACACACACACACACACACTCTATTCTATGCACCAGTACAAGCATCACTGACTAATATGCATCATGAATAGCACTAGCATTTTGACAATGAGACTTTTAAAACCTACCATCGTCCATTCATGACTTTCCTCCATATGCCCGTTCAGTGTCTAGACACACACACACACACACACACACACACACACACACACACACACACACACACACACACACACACAGACTAAATAATATATTCATTTGGTTAACTGGCTCAGTGACCTTCTACCATTAAAAAAATAAAAATATTTTATATTTTGCTTTTGTTAATCTGGAAAGTCTGACTGAGTTTTATTAAATTCCTGCTCAGTAAAAGCCTGGGGAGAAAATATCCTCAGAGTTTTAAAAATATATATCAAGATTACAAATAGAATGACACTGTGCAAACAGCATAGAGATATTTATTGAGTACATACATTTTTAAACAGTATACATAAAGTTGCAATCTTCATAACTATTTTAGCAATATCTGTATATATTTTATAAGCACATCACAATATAAATATATAGCAACATAGATGATAAAATCAGAAAGAGAAAGAGAACAGTATTGCTGGAACTGAATTCATCTCAAGTCCTGGTGAGTACCTTCACATGGTGGTCCCTGTTTTCACAAAATCTCAACAAGATATATTATGGACTGAAGTAGGTTAAATTAAAAAGACAGCTGGGTCCACAAGCCCCAAGATAAAAAACTCTGCCCATTCTTGGTATGTGTACTGCTGCCATGACTGGAAAAACGTGACACTGTAGAATCCTCAAGACATGGAAACATTCCTTCAACGATGTTTGGCCAGGCTCAGGTAGATGATGGCCCCTTTCTTTGTTGTAGAAGGAAGTACTAGCTGACAAAAAAACACAAAAATAAAAACAATTTTAACTGCAAAGCCTGTTTGCACTTGTGTCCCACCAGTAATGTGCATGCCATTAGCCGTAAAAGTTAAGTCACCTCCCTTAAAGGCCTCAGCAGCCTGAAACAACTGAATTTCCCCTTGAGTAAGAGTACATTGCCTGCATAATTAACAAGTCTAATTTCTCCTACATATAGCAGTAAAAGTGAAGTCACCTCCATTGAAGACCTCAGCAGCCTGAAACAACTGAATTTCCCCTTGAGTAAGAGTACCATGCCTGCGTGATTAGAAACTGCAATTTCTCCTGCCTAGTATGTTTCTCACTGCCATTCTACTGTGTATACAAATAATCAAGACAGCATAGTATATTTGTATTTCTAACCTGTTTAATGGCTAATTGAATAACATACTGTAAAGGCATGTATGCTACTGAGGTCCTCCCCTTTTTTCTTTATTCCATACTCAACTGCATCTTTTTTAACTGTGACTGCCTCACATACTTGGCACTAGCTCTTACTGATAATTACTAGAGCCGGGCTTTTTTTTAATTTCTTTTGTCTCCTATCTCCCTTCATATACCAACTCATTTTCTGGATTTCTCTGCTCAAATTTAAAAAGTTAAAAGGCAATACATTAGAAATTCCTTCAGGCTGTTAACATACTCATAATATATTGGCTTTGGGTGTATCTGTATTGACCTTACTTTTAGTGCAACTGATTGTTTTATTTTCCTCTTCTAGACACATGGCCTGGACTACGTGTAGGGGGCTCACTAAATTGCCAATTGCACTGCATTCTCTATTTCTTCCATTGCTTTTTTACTTTTTTACTTTTTTCTCATTCCCTTCACCCTTGGTTCTGTTTTTTTCACCCTTTTTCCTTTCCTGTCCTCTGCACTCTCATCTCGCTCCTAGCATCTGCCAATAGGAATGCTTCCTGTCCCCTCTCCCCACCCCTCCCTCTCTCTGCATCAGCCAACTGAGCTTACTTAGTCCTTCCACCTACATTGGCGCCATCTTTAATTTTATCTCCAAAGCCAATTTGCGGTGGTGTCCCACCAGTAGTGTGCATGCTATGTAAGTTAAATACTGCTTATTTTCATATATTTTAGTGCTGAAAAATGTATACTTAACTAGTTTGTTTGCTGTTGCTGAAAAGGTCTACGCAACTGATTTCTTTGCTAAATGACATGCTATTACTCCTTTATTTTACTTGGTTTGTTTTGCTAGTCTACAATACAGCTGATACAGAAAGAGTGTATCTCATGTCTGAAATCATTAGCAAGTATATGTCCGAACACTTTGTGTATAGTCTGAACGCTTAGGTTCATGTTTGTATAGTTCAATCTGCTCCTTATCTTCTTCCCTTCTGATTGCTTCAAAGAACTCATGGTTTATTCCTTTGTCTTTGTGTTCATATTGCTGACTTGCATACAACTGGATGATGTTAGTGTGATTACAAATGTTCCCTAAGCTATTGTTTAGTGCCAAACTCTACTAGCTGCTGATAAATATGTAACCAGTAAGACTTACTGATTTCTTTGCTAAATGACATGCTATTACTCCTTTATTTTACTTGGTTTGTTTTGCTAGTCTACAATACAGCTGATACAGAAAGAGTGTATCTCATGTCTGAAATCATTAGCAAGTATATGTCCGAACACTTTGTGTATAGTCTGAACGCTTAGGTTCATGTTTGTATAGTTCAATCTGCTCCTTATCTTCTTCCCTTCTGATTGCTTCAAAGAACTCATGGTTTATTCCTTTGTCTTTGTGTTCATATTGCTGACTTGCATACAACTGGATGATGTTAGTGTGATTACAAATGTTCCCTAAGCTATTGTTTAGTGCCAAACTCTACTAGCTGCTGATAAATATGTAACCAGTAAGACTTACTGACTTGTAGATTAACCTAAACAATTTTTTAATGACCAACAGTGCTAGGTGCTGTAAAGTATTTAACCAGTTAGAATTTACTGACTTACAGAAATACCTTTCATGGTTTTTAAAAGTGGTAGGATTTTACTAGCCTTTGTAGTTTTACTCTGCACAGTGCATTGTCATCCAATCTTACTCTCTCACTCATAAATTTCCCTCACATGCTGTTCTACCATTTAACTGAACTAGATAGACTTTACTAAACATACTCACAATAAATTGGCTTTTGGTATATCTGTGCTGACCTTATTTTCAGTGCAACTGATTGTTTTATTTTCTGCTTCTAGACATTAGGCATGGACCATGTTTAGGGGCCTCAACCCACACTGTTCGCCTCCACTTCGCTCTGGGCTCACTCCGCTCCCATACTCTACCCCAATTTCTGCCCACCCCTCTTTCATTTACTTTATACTCTCCGTCCACAGCTACCACCTTACCCAATATAATTAATTATCCAATCCTATCACCCCTGCCTTGCAGTATCCCTCCTATTTCCCTTTACCACTCCACTCACCTGACCTGGCTAAGCAGGTCGGCATAATTAACTATCTCCAAACACTCCTTCATATTCCATCCTACAATTAAAGATAAATTCAGTAACTATTATTCTATCTCAAATTAATATAATGCTACACTTCAAAACTCTATCTCATACTGTGGCTTTTCTCTACATCTTACCCACTTTACTTCTCTACCTTTAATTCCTAACTTGCTGCCATACACAACTCCTTCATTTCCAACCGCTGACTACCACTACACGTTTTTATTACAAAAGGAACTCTCCTTCACCTACACTATCTTCCCATCTCTTAAGCACAAAGTCTTTACATATAAATCCATATGCCCTAAACCAAAGTTCAAAATTTTATGTCACTATCACTACCTTTCAAAACCACCCCCACTCTCAAACACACTTTTACTTGACAGAGACATCCACCCCAATTCAGGTCTCCCCTCTGCAATAAATTGTTCCACCAACCTGTCTGCCAGCAGCTATAACTGTCATCCTTGCCCCCCCAATACCAAACACCTTGCTATATACTCAGTTAATATACAAAGCCTACCTAACAAAATTTCAGAGCTACATTCCTGGATAATCCTTCACTCCCCACACATCCTAACCCTATCCCAAACGTGTTTATAACCCATATCACCAACACTGAAATCTTGACCCCGCCCACTACAAAGTCATCAGAAAAGGTGGTGGAGTTGCAATCATGTACTCAGAGTATCTCAATTTATCCCCCTACCCATAATCCACCCAAATTTCCACCCAGCTGGATTACTTATCTTAAACTGCCACCTTAACCCCCCCCCAAAAAAAAAAAAAAACAAAAAGCCATTGCTGCTGCTGTCTGTATCCCACCAAGAAGTAACATTCTTGTCCTAGAATCCATCAGGTTATGGATGTCACTCCATATTCCATATGAAGCCATCCTGTAGGAGACATTAATATTGACTGGCTAAAATTATCTACTTCCAACCTTTCTCTCAATATCAACCTTTATGGCTTTCATCAACTAATTACTACACCCATTTGCTTCAACAAAAATAATAACAATAGCTCCACCTTGGATTGGATTCTAACAGCTGACCGTAACCTCTGTCAAAACCCTACTACCCTTCCAGACACCCTAAGCAACCATGTTCCTGTCCGAGTACCTATTCAGGTACCTAAGCTCCATCTGTACGGAGAATATTGCAACCTCTCCTCTTTTAATAATGATACCTTCAACAACATCCTCAATTTCATAAATTGGTCCATTCTGAAATAATACTCTGTCCATGTCCATGTGGGTGTGAATGACCTGAGACGCATCTCCCTGGACTACATGAAAAGAGATATAGAAGAGCTCTCAGATTATGTGGCCCAAGCAGGTATGACTCTAGCCCTGAGCAGCATCCTACTGTCACCAGAATTATATTGCAGTACAAGCAGAAAATGATTGACTTCAACAATTGGCTAAGTTTCTAGTGTCATTCTAAGGGGATCCATTATCTGTCTGCTTGGGATGACATGACTGACAGACCTCGATGCTTTGCCAGAGATGGCCTGCATCTGTCATCCCTGGGTTTCTTGATACTGGCTAAGGCTCTTGCCACCCCTATATTGCCTTTTTAGGTGATGTTCCAAAGACCAAATTACCACCTTAACAGCTATAAATAAATTCATTCTGAGGGTCATGCTGCTCAGTGCTAGAAGTTTAAATCTCAAGATACACTTGTTCAAAGCACTCTTCAAAATAGAGACATCAACATTTGTGCTGTAATGGAGACCTGGTTTAAAGCAGCAGAAAGCACTCCTGCACTACCAATCTCATTCCACACCTTTCGGCCCCAGAACCTGGACTGAAGCTCCAAAGGTGGTGGTATCTCCATATTCATAAAGGATATGCACACCTCCAGACTAGTAGCCCAGCATAACGCATCTGAGATACTTCAGGTACAACTAACATTGGGTAAGATGACGATTCAGGTTGTAGCCTGCTATAGGTCCCCAACCATGTCTTAAGACTCTCACTCCACATTCCTAAGCACCCTGGAAAGTATTAGGGGCCAACCCAACACTCTCATACTAGGTGACTTCAACTACTCCTCCATCAACTGGGAAAACCACTCATGCACCAATACACTGGCCCAATGCCATTATCAATTCCATTGCCCTGGATCAGCTCATTCTTACCCCCACTAGAGGAAGCAACATCCTTGATTTGGTTATTAAAAAAAAAAAAACAAAACAGTGTAAGAAACTTCTCTGTGTGGAAGATTTTCAGTCCATATATTTCTAGTTAATCACTGTATATTAATCAGATCAGACAATAGTAGTAGAAGTAGCAAACGTAAACTCGTCAAGTCAAAAAGTAATAATAGAAAATATATAATTCTACAACATTACTAAGTATTCGAAAGTAATCCAAGCAAGGCAGGCCATCTGTTTCCAGTCGAAAATCCTTTATTAAGTACACAGACAAGTGATCCAAGTAAAACAAAAATAGAGTAATAATTTCCTCACAAGCTTTCTAAATATATATATATACTTTTTATCAGGCATGGGAGTGGTTTATTGTGCTGTAAAACAAAGTGTTATTGGTGCACATGTTAAATTCACATCCCTTCCCCCATCAGTGTGACATTCGAGCTGGTCCTGCCCTACCTAGTAGCTGTCATAATAATATGTAGCCCTAATGTATTTTAATGGTCCATTTTTAATAACCAAGTCAAGAGGTCACTCAGTGGAAGTTCTAGCTTTGCTGGAGTTTTCATTTTGTTTTTACTGATTGGTTTTACAGTGACCTTCTTACTTATTGTTTTAGTTTGTTGTTTGGGATATTTTTGCAGTGACCCTAATGATAGTGGACGTCAGCTGGGTATAATAGCCTTGTGTTTCTAATGCTTAGTCAAGCACTCTGCTTGTGCTATGCTGATAAGGTCAGAACAAGGCCGAAATATGCATCTTTACAACTAGTGGTGTTTGGCTTTATTGGCCAGAAATTCTCCAGTAAAATGATGAAACAAGTCATGGGCATTCAGAATTGTCAATTAGCTGAAACACCTGATGTTCATAAGGATCATTTGCATATATCCCATGTGCCTCTGATACAAGAGGTTTGGGAGGTCACTAAGTGGAAGTTCTAGTTTTGCTGGAGTTTTTATTTTGTTTTTAATGATTGGTGTTTCAGTGACCTTCTTACTTATTGTTTTAGTTTGTTGTTTGGGATATTTTTGCAGTGACCCTAATGATAATATAACAGCCCTGTTTTTCTAATGCTTAGTCAAATACTCTGCTTGTGCTGTGGTGATGAGGTCATAGCAAGGCCGGAATATGCATATCCACAGCTAATGAGGTTTGGCTTTATTGGCCTGAAATTGTCCAGTAAAATGATGAAACAAGTCATGGACATTCAATATTGCCAATTAGCTGAAACACCTGATGTTCATAATGATCATATGTATATATCCCATGTGCCTCTGATACAAAACGTTTAGGTGGTCACTCAGTGGAAGTTCTAGCTTTGCTGGAGTTTTCATTTTGTTTTTACTGATTGGTTTTCAGTGACCTTCTTACTTATTGTTTTATATCTTCTCTCTGGAAATTCTGGACTTCTTGCATAACAGTAATAATACATAATTCCTTCCTTATTCAAAAAAGTCCACTATCATCTTTATAGCCTGTCAGTTTATTCATTTGTCATTTGTTAACCGGGTTAGTCCAAATGAGCCAATGGCCCATTTTTCAGTGGAGACCCGAGGAGAAAAGCATCAACTTACAATACAATACAGTTAATGAAACATTACAAAAGAAATTATATACATTATAGGAAATACACATTTTGGACAGTGTAGCATGAAAAATAAATTACATGCTTAGAAAAAAGTTTTGTTGTAATTACAGGTGGAGCTACAAGTGAGTATACACAATTGAGGTTACACATTTGACTTGTTTGGTAGAAGATGTATGTAGGTGAGAAGCAAATATAATTGCTATTACTGCTGTCTTCAGAGTGCAAGAAATTATTGGAAGAAGTAGATTGAGAGTCATATGTTTCAGAAAGGAGTCAATGAAGACAGCTTAGGTAGTAATATGAGAGATAGCAAAGAGGTATAAGTGGAGGGAGTTAGGTGGGAGGTTAAGTAGAACCTTGGCAATGGCAGGTGCTGACATTTAGAAGGAAATTCCTGAGTTTAGATTTAAAGAGATTTCTGCTAGTAATGGTTCTGATGTTAGGTGGGAGCTTGTTCCAAGGCTGGGATACATTGCTTTTGAAAAGAAGTTTGCCAATATTTTTGTTGGGTTTGTAGGTGTCAAGTAGGTGCTGGTCTGAGCTGCAGAGAGTACAGGAGGGGGTGTAAAGGGATATTAGGGAGGAGAGATAGAGGCAGGCTAAGGGTTTGGAAAACAAAGACTGTGTGAGTTGCAACTGGGAGAGAAGCAGGTGTTGGGTGATATCCAGCCAGTGAAGTTGTTTTAAAGTAAGCCAGTGATGTAATTTGTAGGGTTGGTTAATGGCAAATCTTGTAAACTTTAATAGGTTTGACAGAATTTAGCTAGAAGGGCATATTGTAGATGAGTAAAGATAGGAGAGGCATAGAAGCGTATAGTAGACAACGAAGGAGGAAGGCTTGAACTAGAGTTTGTTTGGAGTCAGGGCTTAGGTATTTTCTGATTTGTCTTTTTGATAAAATGTTGTAAATGGGTATGAAATTTCAATTGGTCATCAATTATAATGAGGAGCTTTGTATGTGGGCCAGCTTGAATAATGGTGTTGTCAAGAGAAGAAATAGTGTAGGTGGTTTAAAAGTGAGAGAGGGATTTGGAAAGAAAGAGTAGAAGTCTGGTTTTCTTGGGGTTAAGTATCAGTTGGTTGTCGGTTAGCCATTTTTCTATGGATAAAAAAAGTACCTTGAGTGATAGAGAGGAGGCTGGAAATGTTAGAACAGCAGATAAGAGTGGAGTCGTCTGCGTATTATATCAGGGTGGAGGCTGTACAGGAAGTGTGTAGTTGGTTGGTAAAAACACAAAAGAGTAGCTGGGCCAAGAATGGAGCCTTGAGAGACCCCATCATGAATGGGTAAGAAATGGTAGTGGGTGCAGTGCCATCTTATCGACTCTTGTCTATTAGTGAGATAGCTAGAGAACCATTTAATAGCAGAGGGGGATAGGTTGAGATCAGTTAGTTTAGCAAGATGTTTAGAATAACATATAGTATCAAAAGTTTTTGAGAGGTCAAGAAAGAGGCAAGAAGCAACTAGATTTTTGTCTCTGGCCTCAGCAACAGTATGCGTAATGGACAGAAGAGCAGTGGCTGTACTATGATGGGGTATGAATCCATGTTGAGTAGGGGTTAGGAGGTTTTCTTCTATTATGTATTTAAGTAGCTGTTTGTGTATGCATTTTTCAAGGAGTTGAGATCGTGGAGAAAGGATGGCAATAGGTCTGTGGTTGGATGGTTCATTGCTATTGCCTCCTTTGTGTAATGGAACGATGTAAAAATATTTCCCTATGTCTGAGACAGTGGATTTCTGTTTAGATCTATTAATCAAAATGGAAACAGAGTAGGCTAATGAGTGAGCAGCAAATTTAAGAAAGACAGGAGGAAGGTTGTCAGAGGAGGGGGAGCATGGTTTTAATTTAAGCAGAAGAGATTTTCTGTAAGAATTTTTCATGTAAAAGAGGTTTTGCTGGTGGTACTGGGAGTGATATGTGTGAGATTATAATTTTGACCATTTTGGGTTAGTTTGTGGATAGATTCTATGAAATAAGAAGAGTGACAGTTTCGAGAGGGGTTTTATTGGGGTAGAGGTTGGGGGTGGTAGAGTTATCTGGGTGTAGGATTTTATTAATAGAGTGCCAGAATTTTTTAGGGTTAGAGCTGGGTCAGACATGGCTTTATAAGTTAAGCAGAGATAACCTCTTAGTAGACAATATGAGACAGAGAATAGCTGGAGTTTTTTGAGTCTGTCCATGTAGGACATGTGTTTAAATCCTAGTAACCTCTCCGTGAGGTACTTTTGTGGCCTTTCCAGCTGTTTTAAGTGTGAAAATAAAAAAGAACAAAAACCTAGAGATTTTTGAAAGGTATAAAAAAGAAATATGGCTACTAAAGAAAAAGAGATCTGAAATGGTATAATATTTATGGAGAGGATAAAGCAAAAACTAATCAGTGCAAAAAAGGCAGCTCCAAAGGTATTTGAAGAGAAATACAGGCAAGGACACCCAGATGTGGTTAATTTCTCAATATTAAAATTAAGATCAGAAAGGGGGAATGTAGAACAGAAGGTTAGTGAAGTAGATATTAAACAAATAGAAGCTGAAGTTATGGAATACTTGCAAAGCGAAGAATTTAGTGTAGAAAGTCTAACACAGGTTATATCACAGCAATGAGTCCCCAAATTAAGGTAAGACAGGTAGAGTGGGAGACATAGTGGAAAGTGCATCGGACATGGATATCCTTCAGAAGGGACTCACGGAAACAGATAGCTGGTGCCAGAGCCATGGCCTGAAGTTAAACGCCAAAAAATGTATAGTCATACCCTTCGGGAAAAACAAGGTAACCCCAAGCTACCATATAGGTGGCAATCCACTAAGCACAGAAGAGTTTATCAGGGACCTGGGGACCCAGGTTGACAGTGGCCTTTCTTTTGACACTCACGTTGCTAAAGTGGTTAGAAAGACCTTCTACATTGCCCACCTGATCATGAAGGGATTCACATCCAGATCTAATGAGGTCATTGTTCCCCTGTACTCTTCACTTATCAGACCAATGATCGAGTACAATGCCCCATTCGGGATGTATCTCGCCCGACATCTGCAGCAATTGGAGAGACCCCAAAAGTTTCTCACCAAAAGGATAAAGGGACTCCAAAATCTGTCATATGCTGCCAGATTGAAGAAACTCCAGCTCTATTCAGTCGCATACCGTCTGCTCAGAGGTGACATGTGCCTGACATACAAGGCCATGTCCAACCCGGAATTAATGGACATGCTCCACCTCAAAAAATCCAAATCCACCAAAACCCCTAGAGCAAGCGACTTAAACCTTAGCATGGATATAAATAGGACGTGCTGGAGGGATAGATTTATCACTCAGAGACTCCCTATGTTGTGGAATAGAGTCCCGGTCCATGTGAGGCAGAGCACCTCGCTGGCTCTGTTCAAGAGAAATCTTGACCTGTGGATGGGAGATCGTAGGTTTACCCCAGGAATCATCTCTGTGTCACTGCTGGACAGAGGCACAACAAACTAATGGGTACAGTATTTTTTCATATAAGGAGTGGCGTAAGCCACAAAAATTCGGGCTATATCTTATTTACAAAGTGACATAATGAGCAAGTCAGCTGCAGGGCAGATTCTTTCCAATTTTGTGGTGTAGCAGGGAGAGAACAAAAACAGAATACCATGTATAAACTATGTGTTTTTAAAGAAAGGTATGACAGTTCTCTTAGAGACATTATTTTGATAGTTAGAATTTAGAGCCCCGGTCTATAGAAAAAGAGAGAGAACAAGATAGAAGATGTTATGGTTTTATCTGAGGAGCCCAAAAGAGTATCAGTGAAAATGAGAGAGAGAGAGAAAATAAGGAGTGGAGGAAAGGAAGTAGGTAGCAGAGTACGAGAACTCTAGCCTTTAACACTATCCTGTGGGAGTGCAGAAAGAGAGCCATTTGGCAAGCAGGTGAGATGTCAATTGTTTTGGAAAAGCTTAGCTCTTGGCTTGATTTTATTGTTAATTGAATGTGGTTCCAGGCTTTGACACAATTTTTTTTATAAGAAGTATCTTTATTAAATTATCAGTTATGAAATAGACAATCATACATTTATATAAATAAAAAACCATGTTGACACAGTCTTAGTTGCAAGTATTGTATTTCACAGACTGTACATACATAATATTAGTTGCAAACATTATACATCACTTATAATCTACCCAATCATTGTAGGTCAAACATTACATGGCTCATTCAAATCCTGCCTTCTGTTAAATTCATTCCTCCCCTGTATGTATTGTTCCCACAATTCCCATTTTTTCCTATGTAATTTGCTCCTACCCTTTTCTAAAGATCCCAGTTATGTTTGTTTTATTTCTGTTACAATATTCACTACTTCTAGTACAGTTGGTTTAGACTTTGAGGGAGTCTCCTGCACTATTGTATGCTTTGGTGATAGTGAGAAGTGATTTATCTCTGGAATATAAAGCCCTGTTTTGGGAGTATGGTCGAGTGGTGTGTAGAGATGGGCAATGTTGTGGCTAATGGGGAAGTCTTTGTACTGTTGTGAATTGGATGTAAGTTAAGTAGTGTGGGAGCTCTAATCAGGTTAAGAGCCAGGTGGTGTTGTCCTCTGAAGTACATATTGTTGGCAGTTTTTGAAACTTCAAATGTAAAAATAGTGACTATACATTTTCTGTCTGTGTCAGTGAGTTATGGTTTAGATCTGTATATGGATCTAAGTATTTATATTTTTTTACAACTTCTGATACATGGAGGTCTAGTTTTAGATGTTCGTCTATAATGATACCTAGTAGTTTTGCCTGAATTACCTGTTCAGTCCTGATGTTGCTGGCAGAGACCTTCTGTGTAGACGGTTGTTTGGCAGTAAAGAGTATTAGATTGTTTTGGTGGGATTTATTAGAAGGTGTGAGTTACATAACCATGAGTTAACAGAGCAGAATGATTCTTGTTTGGTGTCTTGTTGTTTTATTGTTTCAGCAGAACAGACCAGTGTAGAATCAATCTAATGTATTACCATAACTCACAAATCAGTCAGAGTAGGAGCTCCATCTAGTGACATGTGAGTACTTCAGTCTGGTTCTGTTCACATCTTATCATATAGCTCACTAACTGATTGGTCAGTCATTAACTGATGTCAGATGTCTGTGAACTGCCAAAAGAATGGATGGAAAAATACAGCGTGGATGTAGAATATGTGTGCAACAAGAAGTATCTGCTGGTATCTTGTATGCATTTTAGATACAGTTAAACATGCACAATCACTGAACTTAGTTATCATGTATCTTTAACTGCTCATCTGTGCAAGAAGAGCTAAAGGCTGTGGGTATGATAGGGATGCTTTTATTACAAGACTAGCTCTATAACCATGAGCCAGATAAATGTAAGAATGGCATTACAGGCATGAAAGAGTTAAAGGGGGAGCACCCAGTACTATGCTGTATTGTCTATACTCACTCTAAATTTCCCAAAAGCTGCTATATCTATTAGGTACTCCCTGACTAACCATGAATTCAACTCGTGGTGCCAGAAGTACCCTGTTACCGTCTGGCTTGGCTTAATGCTGTGTAATTACATGGAGGATCCACCATATATGGTTTACTATCACAATATTAAAGCCAACAGTCTTGAAAATCATATTCCTGAGGTCATCATATTGAAAGACAAAAATGCTGAAGACCACAATATTGAACTAAGGATTTACCTAGCCCCATCCCTTGCAGGACTTATGTTAGCACTCATTCCTGAGATCAAGGTGGTATGATGATTCGGTCTTCAAGAATTTTAGTCTTTTGATATTATAGTCTCATGATTATGATTTTCAAAACTGAGGGGCTTAAATTGTGATAGTAAACACACACACACACACACACACACACACACACACACACACACACACACACACACACATGCACACAAACACATATAAAAAAAATATATATATATATATATATATATATATATATATATATATATATATATACACACTTTGGTCAACAAGTCAGATGATCAACAGGTCTGCTCGATTGACAATTTGCAGGTATGCCCTTCTCCCAGGGATTGTGTGATCTCAACGTTAGTGTATATAATTAGCAAAGGGTGTGGGGGGGCAGAATCCCCTGCATTTGAGGTTGCAGTGAGGCTTGCCTCCTGCAAAAAACATTGTTTTTTGCTTTTTTTCTGAGTTTAAAATTCCATGCATCTTGTGTTTCCATGTTTGCATTGTCCACCTTTTGTGGTCGACATTATTGATGTTGATGTTAGGGTGTTTCAATATTTACTACACACGGGGGAAGGGATATTGTCCCAAAAGCTTTGTGACCTTATTTTTGTTGGATTAAAGTTATTTTTATTCATATAACTAGCCTTGTAAGTCTGCTTTTTTTAAAGATGTTTCAGTATTTGTCAGTATAACAATATATATCTATACACAACCCCTTTTCCCATTTTTGCAAATGGCGTCGGGGTGTCACTTCAACAGTGACAATCATCTAGAGCCATGCCTTACACTGCTGAGTGGCTTGCCCTCCCATGGTAGTTCTTCCACAACACATTTGTACATACACTCACACCTGTGGCCAATTTAGAGTGCCCAATCTACCTACCACATGTCTTTGAAGTGTGGGAGGAAACCAGAGAACCTGGAGGAAACCCATGTGAACACAATGAAGATGTGCAAACTCCACACAGAAGGCACCCCAGCTGAGAATCAAACTGGTCAAACTCTTGCTGTGAGGCGATGATGCTACATGAATACATTAAAATATGAACTGTAGTTCTTAACCTCATATCCTCTCATCGCCAGAATCAGGTAGAACCAAAAATAACCAGGGATAGATATAAAGCCCCAAATCAGGAATAATTTTTAAATATTACAACTATTGATCTTGATGTGTCTAATGAGCCACATGCCAAAGGGTGAATTATATTCTATAACAGGTCTAATCAGGGCAGAGTACATGGGAAATATCTTCCTTGGCTTCAGATGAGATGGCCTTTCTGATTAATTGTAAAAGCTTTCTATATCTTAAAATTAATCACAAAGGGCATCTCATCTAAAACCATGGAATTACTGCTCCCTGTACTGGGCATATTATACAACATAATGCATCATTTGGCTAGAGGCGCTGGAAGCTGTTGAATACTTGGGGGTAGAGGTTGAGAGGGGCACTTATTGATCTAAAAAGGGCAATTTTTTAGAACTATTTACTACCACAACATAGCTTCATCTGGAGGACATTTTAAGCTTAACCAATTTCCCTTTTGTTGCTTGAATTAACATTTCCTGATTTGTTTTACCTGTCCCATGGCTGATAATTGTATATTAGCCCTAGTGAGAATAAATGTGATCATACTATAGATAATTTGAGGGGACCCATGTAAGGGGTTCAGCATTTAGGAACTTCCTGTATCCCTTAGTGGCACGCGGGGTAGTCCTGGAGTGCAGCTTCTACTACCCATCCTTAGATCCAAGTTGCATTTGAATATGGACAGGGATGAGCTTTGTTTTACTTGAATGGATAGTATGTTCTGGAATAGTGGTAGCCTCTGTGATATATATCCATCTCTCCACAACATTAATTTTAGATACCTGGACTGAGTATTTCTGATGTCATTTGACTTGCTGATGTTCAGTAGGTCCATCTGTATTAGGTTGGAGGATGCCTTGTATGCCAGACACGTCACCTCTAAGCACTCTGTAGGATACTGAGTACAGTAATAAATCTTTGAGGTGGTCCATGTAAGACCTGTTGTTTAGGACTTGTATCCTTTTAGCAAGGTATCTCTGAGGGTATTCTAATTGTTGCATGGATCTGGACAGATACATGCCAAAGTGGGCATTATAAAAAATGATTGACCTAATGAGGGCTTTGTAAAGGGGGACAATAACATCTCTAGATCTAGTCACAATCAATTTGTTTATAAGCTGTGAAATATAGAAAGACATTCTTATGACTCTGGGCACATGTTGGTCAGAAGTTAGGTCACTGTACACACAAGTTCCCAAATGCCAAACAACTGTGCCAGTTCTCAGGGGGCATTGTCAATTTGGCAGTTCTCTGGATTAGATGACTTCCCAATGGATACGATAATGTATTTCTTGGAGTTTAGTTTTAATTCATGATTCTGGCACCAGTTATTGTTTGGGACAAACCTTCCTGCATGATGGTTAAGTCATTTGGGGATTCAATAACTGCTCCTAGTTTGCAGACATCTCAAATGTAGTCAGCCAAAGCCCTT
>NC_056737.1:138074578-138257078 GCF_019279795.1 Protopterus annectens | reverse complement strand
CAAAATATGAACTGGTGAGTAATATTCAAAGTTCTCATTTTGGCAGTCGACAATACTTTTTTACAGGTATTTTTTGCTAAATTAATGAATTTATGAAAGAAAGAGTATTTTTACATTTCTAATTCTTTGTGGCTATTTTTCTTGCTATAGGTAAAATGGACCAAATGAGAGGTACCTGCACTCTAGGAACAGAATCCAGAAATGGAGCATTAAATAAGATCGACTAATTATAAATTATACAATTATCTGTCCACAAGCTTGGGCAAATTTTCTAGATTCAACCCAAAAAGAAGTTACCATTTTACAATCCAATATCATATGCAACAAGTCAGCATTAGAGACTTTATTACACCACCAACAATTAATCTTTCCATAGTTATATATTAAAGCCACTGTATGTGGAGTTAAAAAAATGTCTGTGAAGAAATCTCTGAGTATATATTTTTCAATAAAGAGAAGTAGATTTTCACAAAGATTTAAGGATTAAACATCTTTCTTCATCAGAAAAGGTTTTCTCATTAATGTTAGTTAATCTTAGTTGAATAATTCCAATTTAATGAATCTGTGGAACCAAATTCTTCTCTTATTATTTTATAAATTATTGATACATATGATTTATTCTTATTTGAGTTACTATTGATTCTGAAAAATAAACTCAAGTATCACTACAATGTGTTTTGGTTGAAAATCCTTGGAGATTTTGATTTTATCACTAATGTATTTTTACAAGATTATATAATCAACAATTATTATTTTTTAAAGAATGTCTTACAAGAAAAACAATAAATGTGGAAAAAAGAGACCAAAAAGAACTTGCAAAACCAAACAGGCCCTTAAGTGGCTCACACCATAAGCTCCATACCTCATAAAGGAACCAAGCCAGTCGATGTACTCAAACCAAAAGAAGTTTATTACAAAAAAAAAAAACAGTTAAGCACTTTCGTCTCAGTTACTTGATATATACTTCTTCAGAACTAAAAGGCACTCTATAATCAAGTCTTTTATAGTGCACAAAAAATTGAATTTAATGACTGACTTCCCATCAGTTAATTCACATATTATCAATGTTTAAAGACATATGTGCATAAAGTATTCATACAGTTTGACCACTAAAATGACTAAAAGCTACACTGATAAATATTACTTTATTAGTCTGTAAATAAAAATTATTGTATGGTTTGTCATAATTCTAGAGCTCCATTTTTGAGAACAGGGGTCAGGGAGAGATACTCATTAATACCAGGTGGTATATTGGACTGCAATTTAATAATCCAATACAGTTCTCTTAGCTCTAAGGATAGTTCCCACAATCCACCCCTGGGTTGTATTGGTACTTGTTCCAGGATGGCAGATTTGAAACTTGTAAATTTTTTTTTTTTTTTTTATAATAAATGTCTTTTGGGTTGAGTACATTGACTGGCTGGGTTCCTTCATGAGGTATAGAGCTTATGGTGTGATCCACTTAAGGGCCTGTTTGGTTTTCCAGTGTCTTACAAGAAGATAATCTATATTATGTGATTTATTTCTAATTAAGAATTGATGCCAAAAGATTAAATTTGCATCTCTATGGTCTAGCATTTTTTATGTATATTAAAAGTTCCCAAACAAGCTGCAGTATTTCATATGGGGAACAATAAAATGATAAATCTATATAATTAGAATTTATGAATCATTTAAAATGTATAAGGGTTTAAGTAGTGAAGAGGGGAATAGTATTTTATCTTTTCATTTAAACACATCTTTCAAGATCCAGTAACATTTATTAATTCTAAATTTGTAGAAATATTCTACAACATAGCTGTTATTATGTATTAATCTTTCATGAAGATTCTACAACATAGCTGTTATTATGTATTAATCTTTCATGAATGGATTTCCAAGTGGATTGGTGAGAAGAATTTAACCATAGAGATATTAAATTGAGAATTATGGATTTGGCATATAATTCAGCATTTAGAAAACTTAATCCAACTTCTTGCCAACTTTTAACATGCCAATCAAAGGATATTCTTGGTTTATTTGAGAACCAGAGAAAATTAAGAAGCTTAGAATTTAATTCCTTAATTTTTTAGGAGGGAGAATAATTAGTGATTGTAGATACAAAAGTATTTTTGGTAGGATTATCATTTTTATTAAAGTAAGTCTGTGCCCCATTGTAAAAAAATGTTCCAATTAAAAATTATTTTAGTAAAAGTGTCTGTTACATTACTATAGTTGATTGCTATTGTATTTTTTTACATTAGATTTAATTATAATTCCAAGATAATTAATTGGTGAATTGTCCCAAATAAAATTCTTATATTTTTTTAAATAATTATTAACTTGTTTTATTAATAAGTGAAGTTTCTTTTGTATCAGGGTTAAACATTAAAATTGACAGTTTTTGAAATTAATCAATAGACTTAATTACATTTTCTATTGAAGCTTCAACATCACCACTTATTAAAATGCCATCTGCAAATAACTACTGAATTTTACATGAATAATTTCCATCTGTTGAGAATCCCTGAATTTTGCTTTTAGATCTAACAAAGTTTGTGAAAGGTTCAATTCCTAGAGCAAATAACAGAGGTGACAAGGACAACCCTGTTTTGTAGCTTTTAATATTTTGAAAGATCTACAAAGAAGAGATCTACTTTTAATAAAACAGAATGAGTTACTATATAGATTAGTTGTAAGATTTATAAAATCTTGGGAAAATTCATATTGTTTGCATGCTTTTAACAAATAACTCCAACTAATAGAAGCAAACACCTTATTTATATCTAGACTTGTTATTCTTGTTTTTTTTATTAGTCAGATCTGTTTAAGTATTAAGCCGAATTCTGTTATCCTGAACCTTTCTATGTAGTACAAAACCAATTTGATCATCATTTATTAATCCTGGCATAATAAGGTTCAGTCTTTTTGCAAGAATAGACATAAATATTTTGTAATCAACATTTGATAATGAAATATAATGGTAAGAAGAGCATAAGTTAGAATCTGTATTTGGTTTCAAGATAGGCAATATCAGGAAATATGTCCAAAAGGGGGAATGGTGCAAAAACTTTTAATAGAATATTTAAAATATTCTCTGGGAATAATTTGGATACTTCTGGAATTACACCATCAAGATCAGGGGGTTTATTTGGTTTAAGATTATAAATTTGATCTTTTAACTCCTTTAAAGGAGAATGACTTATCAATTTTAGATCTTTATTCTTTGATTGATTTAAACGTTATATTGTCTTTCAAAATGTCATTAGTTATGTTGTTGATTTCTTAGTCTGTCTCTTTGTTATTCATTTCTTCCTAATATTTCTTAAAACATTCTAGTATGACTTTTAAATCGGTCACTTTTTAATTTTTATCACCTTGTTTGGAAATTATTTATTTAATATGATTAGTATTTATTTTTCTTAGATCTAACAGCCAACCTGTGTAAGCTTTTTGGGATTACTGAGTAAGCTTGTAATTTTAATTTTTCTAGAGTTATTGATATTATATGGTGAAGTACATCAAGATATTTCTGATTTAATATTTTCAACTCAGTGTTTGCCAATTTGTCATAAGGTTTTAAATTGGATTTCTATTTATCTATATTAGACTGCAAAGACATCAACTCCTTAGCCCACTCTTTTTAACATATGTAACAATTTTTAATTCTTACATAGACATAAGCTTTTAAAGAATCCCAGAAAATTACTTCTGGCACTTTTCCATTATTATTAATTTCAATCTATTGATCTATTTCTTTTAGTCACCATTCCTTAAAGTCTTTTAATTTTACTATATAAGCAGGGATTCTTTAATAGTAAATCAAATTGCTTGGCTTTAACGTTAATGTAAATGTAATATAATTGTGGTCAGATAAAGGACATGAAGTTATCAATACAGCTTCAATTTTAGTAAATAAACAGCTAGAAGTAAAAACATTATCAGTGTTTGTCTGGGTGCCAAATGTATAAGAATGATGTGTAAATTTAAGAGAGTTAGTTGATTAAATATCATAGGTATCTCTCAAATGATGAAAATGAATAAAATGATCTAAGTGTTTAGCTACTGATGATAGCTTAGGAACCTTATCAGTTGTGTCTTTATTAGAAAGAATGCAGTTAAAATCTCCTGCAATAATCAATTTACCTTTTGTATATAAGGTTATAATATCCAAGTATTTCTTAGCAGCTTTGGCTCTGATTGCAGGTATCCAGTAAGAATTCACAAAAGTATAATTTTTGTCAATTTCTACTACTGCTAATCCCAACATGCAATTTTTATCTTAATAAGTATTTAATATTTTAAGCATAGGTAATGAATTTCTCAAAAGAATAACAGTGCTTCTTTTTTATTTAAAATGAGAGCTCACAAGAGTTGAATAATCTTTTAACATCAATCTAGCTACATCTTCAGATAAAAAATGTAAGAAAATTATGTGAGCTTTATGCACTTTTAAATATCTGTTTAAGCTACTCTGCTTCAATGGATTATTAAGTCCATTGATGTTTAATGAGAGACAAATATAAGTTAACATTCATAAGAACATGTACATGTACTGTTTTAAGATGATTTACATTAAATATGACAACCAAGTACTAATAATTGTTGTTATTGACAGATACAAAAAAAAAGCAAAATTTCAGACTTGTATACATTCAAACCTTCCATCATGGAATGAAAATTCCCTGATTTGATGATATAATCATAGAAATCACACACCAACCATCCCATCCTAATGTCACCAAGCTAAGCAGTTGCTATTGCTTCTTAATTTAAAACAATATTTTTAATTGTAACTATTTAGAACAGACTCAACTCATGTTAAAAGGAAAAATAATATAAAATATTTAATTTGAGAAATATTAATATTTAAGATCATAGTAATATAAAGTTGGAAATGTTAATAATAAAAAATGATATTATGCATTTCTGAATGGATCAAAAATATCCAAGAAATAATGCATTTCAAATGTCTCTATCTGATCAATGCATTTTATATAGTCATTTATTCTAATTAATCCTACTGTAGAAAATACTGTAAATATTCTAGGATTTAAGCAGTTATATGGAGGAAATAAATAAAACTGACAACACCTATAAAACATTAACCTGTAGACATCATAACACTGACACATATCACGATCACATATCATAAAACTTTTAAAATTCATTTAATAACATGGGTGAAAATGTGAAAGTAATAGTCAGAATATGGAATTATAATTAAAAGTTGCTACAATTTAAAATTGGATATTTGTGTATATTGTATGTGCTGATGTATGCATAATGTATTTACATGGATGTGCATACATATAATTGTGTATGTATTTCTAAATTATGAGTAGATGCTTGATATGTATATTAATACTTAAAATGGTAAATATATTCTGTATATCTATGCATGAGAGTAAATATACAAATGACTGAGTGTTTTTAAGTGAACTTTTTTTGTATTATGGATATAGGTATGTTACTATCAATACCTCTAGAACTTGGAATATACATTTAAAATCTAACTTCTGTACAGGAAGCATTCTTTTTATGATTATATTTTAAGTACCATGTACTTACATATTTGCTTATAGTACTTTACATTGCCATATTCTGAAATGTGCGGATCAAGATTTTGTATTCATCATACCAATGGGAGGTGAAAAATGCTTGAAATGATTTAAGTCAGTTTGGCATAAAATACAATTACATATTTCACTAACAAATGCAGAACATTTCAAAGAGTTTAATCTGCTTATTAATATTGTTTTCCAATAAATAGTGAAGTAACTGAGTAATAAAGGCAACAGATGTTGAGGAGATTGAGGCATTTTAAGCATCTTCTCCTCTAAACTGCTTCATGTAGAACAGAAGACAATAGCTTATATTAACGTATAAATACAGTAAGGTATATAAATGCTGTTATATGCAAACTAATATCTATATAGAAGTCAAATAAATATATTTCTCTCAGAACAAGTTTATAACCACTGTTAGTAGTTTCCAGTCAAATGTCTGTAAATATCATTTTGTATAAAAAAACAATTTTATAGCAGTCAGTGTACAGAGGTGTGAACCATATGTTATCTCATATAAGATATGCTGGCTTCCTCCATGCTCATTTTCATTTGCATTTTAGTAATGAAGTATTCCCTGTGTTTAAACTTACAGTTTTGTTGCATTGCTCAGCTCTTTTGGGCATCACATCAGGTGTTACATTTCACAATTGCGTTTTAGGGGAAGCATTGGGACAACTGTATTGTGAAGTAATACCAAAAAATTATGGGGTATTTAGTTTTTGTAGGCAGTTGGTTATTCCATGGGTAAATACATCTGTAGACCCCTTACTTATGAATAGACAAGTGTGCTCTGTATAAATATGTATTTCAATTTGAGTGCGTTTTTGCATGTGGATGTCCTTGTGTATATAGAATTGCAATGTAGCATCATTTACTTAAGTATGGATGCATAATCTGTATCATAACAACTTTCAGATGATTAATAGCTCTCTATGACAATATTTTAATACACTGCCAGATATTATGCATGGCACATGTCTATGTTTACTATGCTATTAGCTTTATTCATGCTATGCATTTGTAAGTATTCTGTATTCCACCAACAATCTTGATGCTTAGCTACCTCTTTGCATAATATCACAGTTCTTCCACTGTCTATGGATCACCCAAGGTCTATGTGTTTGTGTATGCCACTGTCTGTTGGAAGAAGTAGATAAGTTATTTTACTTATTAGATCTTATTTAATGAAACAATCTATTTTTGTGAAGAATCTGTATTCAGAGGGAGCTCAGGAACCAGATAGCCCTTGAACAATGCAAAAGTTAGCAAATGTCAAAAATATAAGACATAGTTAGCAAAGAAGTTAATGGTTTGTACTTGCATAAATGAAATGTGTATATGAAACAATATATTAGGTCAGTGAGAATAATGGATCAGTTAAGGACAGTAACCCTTTAAAATATCAGGACTCTCAATCCCAAGTACTGAAATGTTTGGACAATAATCAAAACTCCAGTCTGACAGTATGTAAATATTTATGTATACAGCATAACATGTAGCATGTTACAGAACCAGAGAAAGTGTAGAAGAAATTCCATCACTGTAATAGGTGCTTCTTTGTTTATCGGGAGTATTCTGCATAGCAGCAACTGTCTAATTAAGTATTATTAAAGTTATATTAGTTTTTTCATCTTCTTTCATGACACATTAAAACCAATAATATTGTTTTAAACAAGCATTTACATCACTATAAATGACATATTCTACTGTACTGTGATGATCTGCTGCATGATTATATTATATTTACACTGTACTAACATAAGGGATACAGCTTTCACTGAACTATAATTAGGTTGACCACATGAAGTCACTAAACAGAGATTAGTACCAGGTGTCTTTAAGTCTGCAGATGTCTTCTTTTACTTCTCCCTAATGCATTTTTCTTTCCTTTTCTTCTTTTCATTATTCTACTTTTTAAAAGACAATGAGCATAAAAACTAGAGGGATATGTTTTAAAATTAACTAGATTAATTTTAAATGTTAGTTTTTGTGATTCTGATGCTTGTTTTAATATTCTAAAATGTCACTTCCTGTAAATGAGAGTTAAAGTTCAAACAGGTAGCTTGAATATGGGATCTAGACTGCTATAAGTTGAAAAACAGCTTGCGATATTTGAAAAAAAAGCATTCTAAAGCAATTTAACTAACACTAGGCAGGAAAGGGGACTGAAAAGAAGCAGTTACTGTAAAAAAAAGTCAATAGTATCTCTAATTCTTTGAATAAGAGCCCAAGTAATGAACAAACACCACACAGGTTAAACCTATTAAAAGAAAATGAAGTAATGTATATAAATGTTTTTCATGCAGCCAAAACCACTGAACATAACTTCACATAGATAAAGCTTGTCTCATACAACAGTCACCAGATAGAATAACCAAAAATAAAAAAAAACAAATTACTTGAAATTATGTATAGAAAATATATATAAATTAAGTGGATTTGTTAAACAAGTTAATATACACCACCCACCCACATACACACTGCTCTCTATGTTAGAAAATAATGTTTGAGAGGATTTAAATAAAACATAGACACATTAGTGATAGTGATATGAAGATATACACACACACACACACACACACACACACACACACACACACACACACACACACACACACACCTTGGTCCTTGAATTGTATCATGCAACTGCATGAGGGGGTGATATAAGGACCCAAACAGAAGGGACAGGGACAAAATGGATTATGCTACTATAAGCAACTAGTGGCAAGGTATTGAATTAGTATATCCCTTTAAGACCAGCTCTGAAGTAGGTATGGGGGTGAGGAGGTAGTTTTAAATGTATTTAAATGTGTTTTCACTGTTTTTTTTATTAGATCTGATGAAGTATCCTGAATAGGTGTGAAAGTGCTTATCTTTTGTTTTATATTTTACATTTTGTTTATGTTTTAATTATTTATTGTTTATTTGGAAATATTTAGGAATATTTTATATTGATGCTGCTTGGCTCATTCCTTATCATGATTTTAACTTGCATTTGATGATGAACTGCAATAGATAACAACATTGTGTTTATGGTTATTGACAAAACTGAATACCTGTAAGAAAGCTATTTAGGGAAAATAGAAAATAAGAACATTACTTTATTTATTTATTTATTTACTGTTTTTGTTCCTTCAAAGACCATCCATTTCTTGTTGCTTTTCTCTTTAAGCTGGCAGGAGTCCAATCACATTTTCTGATCAAAAAGTTTGTTTTTCTGAGAAAAGCCCACTGCATCTTTTAGATAATTAAACGTTTTCTGACCTTCAGGTAAAAAGATCCTAATTCTGGCTGGAAAAATTAGTTGAGCTTTAATGTTAGCTTCTTTAAGTCTTTTATGAAGGGAATACATGCTTTCCTTTGGTCGTAACAGATACAGTATAGTCATTATCAAACCTGATAACATTGTTATTTATTTTTATTGGGGAATTTGCCCATGAAGTCTTCAGTACCAGGCCCTTGTCTAGGCTGGAGAGAAATTGTACAATAATAGATCTGAGGACTGGAGGATTTTTCTTCAAAGAAGAAGTCGAAAGAGATCTCTAAGCTCTCTCAATACCAAAATAGAGAGAGGGAAAGAGTTTCTGGCAGATTTAAAATTTTAAGCAACCACTTGGTTAAAAATTGCAACATATTGTCTCCTTCTTCTTTTCTGGTATTACATACATCCTAATATTATTTCTTCAAGTTCTACTTTCTAGGTCCTCTAGTTTTTCCATAAGCAATGTATTTTGATTTAACTGGAATTCTGTGTGATTTTCACTCTCTGCCATTCTGCTATACAGGTCATTTAATTTGTCTTCTATTGCTCAGATCCGAATAGATTGCTGTTTTATAATTTCTTTTAACATTTCCATTTGTTTCTTGTAATCTTCTTTTATATTGTCCATTTTGATTTCAGGTTTATCAAATTAAACAGAAAGCTTCTGGATACTGCCCATTATAGACTGTAGTTCCTTTTTCACTGAGTTGTCTTGAGAGTTCACTTTTGAGTGGCTCATTCTGTCACAACAGTCAGTAAAACTTCTGACAGGAAAACATTCAAAGAAAAAACATAAAAACTTGAACTAACGAATGCTCTACAAGTGTGTTATAGACTGTCACTACTATTCAACTGCCCAAGTGTTACTATGTGCATCGTGTTACTTTTTTTATGAGTATATTTTGTGTTGACTTTATTGAGTTACATTAGTTGTCTAAGTTTCTTTTTACTTATGATTACTTATTAGTGAATCTTAAGAATGGTTTTATTTATTTACATTTGCTTACAAGGAAAGTCTGACGGTGCATAATAATCCCTTCTCAGTAGAGGCTCAGACAGAAAAACTCCAAAAAGCATAGCTATCAAGTAGATAAAAGTAAGGCTATTAAAACAGCAAGTTCTTAGGGCATATGAATAGCACGTGACAGATATGACATGTGCTAGAATCAGGAGTTGAAGAATCTGTTCAATGTGTGTAAGTTTTATTCAGCACAGATAAAGAAAGAAACATAAATCAAACAGTGGAGGCAGTTGAAAGTCTGTGAAATAAAGATTGTGCTGTATTATAGTTATGACAGGGAAAATTAAGGAGAAGTGAGTGTCACAGTCAAAATATATATTTTGCAGTGCATTAGAGTTAGGAGATATAGGATAATGAAAAATATAAAAGTGAAGAAGCTGTTAGGAGCCTATGGTGCTTGCAGATCCTATCCTTTAAAGTAAGTTAGGTTAAATAGACGTGTAACAGGATGAGAGGTATTATGTCCTTAATTCAGGTAAGTGGAAATTGTAATGTCTTAGGAAGGTAATGAGGAATAGGAGCTAATTAAATAGACTGTTCTACAGACTCCTTCCACAAAATCAGTATATCATCTAGGAATCTGTAATATGCATATTTTAATGTGGCAAATTCTGATACTAAACCATATGACTCCTCCCATTGCACAAGTACTGCATTAGCATAACATGGGGCACATGCCGCTCCCATGTCTACCCCAGAAATTTGATGAAAATATTCACCTTCAAAAAAAAAGGCATAATTATTGGTCAAAACCAATTCTAATAGTTACCAGAATCTGAATCTCTGTAGTAGAAAAGCTGTTCTGAGAGCATAAAAGAGACATGAATCACTGTAAACCAGTACTGTGGGGTATAACTGTATATAAGTTCACCACATCTACAGTGATAAACAAAACACTTTCATCAACTGCTAATGAATTCAAATTAGCAAGTAAATGTCATTAATCCCTTAAAATCTATGACTTAGTATCAAACAACTCCTTACTTTTCACATCTATGTATTTTGCAAGAATAAACATAAAAAAGCAACTGTTGTAAGAACACCATAAACTCTATTTATTAAGCGATAAAACCAAGCACGGAGGAGAGAACACAGCGGGAACTGTATAAAGATGATGAAATCCACCAAAATTGTAACTGTATAAAGATGATGAAATCCACCAAAATTGTTGTGTTCTCTCCTCCGTGCTTGGTTTTATCGTTTATACTACGTTGTGTGTACTTGGAGGAGTGTTTACTCCACGGTTTCTATGTATCCTTTATTTTCTATTTATTAAGCGCTTTTTGTCCAGCACAGTGGCTGGGCTTCTTCAGACATGAAAGATTACGTTAGTTAGGAAGTTTCTAGAGATTATATGGGGGTGGAGTATGTCAGTTTGGATAGAGTTACTGTCTACCTCGGTCAGCGATATGGGTGGCCAGACACAGGATGAATTTTCTAATTTCATATGCATCGGTCAAGGTTATACTTAAATAGGGTTAGGGATGGAATCTGTTTTAAATGGATGGGAAGCCTGTTCCACATCATAAGGATTCTCTGAAAAACCTGTCTGTCTTGCCAACTTATTCTGTTTATGTCACATGCAAAATTTAAATACTTGAATCTAGGGTTTCCGATGTTCATTTTGTGAATGTGCAAAAGGTCCATCAGAACTGGATGTGAGGATGCCTTGTATGCCAGGCATAGATCACCTCTCAGCAACCTATAGGAGGTGGAGTATAAAGGTAGGGCTTTAAGGCAATCTGCATAGGGAAATGTGTTTATACTCAGGATTCTTATGGTAAGGATCCTTTGTGGGCACTCCATGTGCTGCATATGTCTGGTCAGGGAAGGGGGCCATTGTGCTCAATCATGGGTCTGATAAGGGCCGAATAAAGTGGCATTACCACCTCCTTTGGCCTGAATGCCATGCCCTTACTTATAAGCTGGGCAACATAGAATTGTTTTCTTACTAGTTTGGCCACATGTTGGTCAAAGGCCAGATTACTGTCTGTATATGTTCCAAGATCCCACCATCAAGTGGTGTCTTATCACCTCATTAATTAGCCAGAGTGTCTGTTTTCCCAAAAGGCACTCTAATGCATTTCTTGGCATTGAGTTTTAATCTATGGCTTTGGCACCAGTCATTTGTCTGTGTTAGACCTTCTTGTAAGATGCTTGTGTCATAGGAGAATCTGTGATAGTACTCAATATGTAGTCAGATTTGAACTTGGTCAGACAAATGCCCTTGACGTTAGCCTTTACCTCCAAGAAGAAGATACCACATAGGAATCATCTCATAATGGAGCCCTGAGGTACACTGCTGATGACTGGTCTCTTAATGGGGGTGGCTTCACCAATCATGATGCCCTGGCTGCTGTACCTGAGCTAGGTGGAAATCCAGTGAGTTATGCAGGGGTTTATGCCCAGTTTCGTGAGTTTGTCAACTATACCCAAGTGAGTTATTGTATTGAACACCTTACCCAGGTCCAGGTAGGTGTTATGCAACATTTCCCTCTCATCTATTGCCTTGGTAGCCTTCTCAAAGACATCTACCAGGTTTAGTTGACATGATCTTCCCTTGGCAAAGGCTAACTGAGTTGGGTCCAGTATTTTAAGATTGCCTATGTCCTTGTTGATTCTTTCCATGATATGGCATTGAATATTAGACTGTTCAGATAAAGGGGTCTGTAGTATCTGGGGTTGGTTGATGATCTACCCTTGTGAAGTTGGATAACCATTGCAGTCTCTCATTCTTGTGGTACTATGCCTGTTTTGAGGCTATAGTTGAAAAGTGACTCAAGCAGAAAGAGATATTGTCAGGGCCCATTTAGGCTGTGTTTTTGGCTTTATCAAGTCCCACCAGGGCTTACTACCTCCCCGCTAATAGTTGGGGAGCTTATGCTAGTAGGTATTTCATTCAGGGGATGCAGGAGTGAGTTGGAAGTGAAGTTTGAATTGAATTTGACAGCCTCAGTGAAGATGGCATTAATGACCACCAGTTTGTCTCACTGCTGTGTGCTGCTGTTGAGGTTATGGACGTAGCTGTAGAAGTTCTTATAGTGGTCTTTAGCCTCAAGGCTATCCTGGCCTTGTTATGTCCCTATGCATCATGGTATTTGTTAGGGGATATCTTAGTTAGGAAGCTTCTAAAGTTTACATGGGGATGGGGTATGTTAGTTTATTTATTTATTTTTATTTTATTTTACATTTGTTGACCGGGATAGTCCAAATGGATATATGTCCATTTTCAGTGGAGGCCCGGGAGAAAACCTCCATACAGATGAACACAAGACAGACAAGTACAAGAAAAACTGGTACAAATTTACATGTTACACATTATCAATTTAGAGACAAATCAAGATGAAAACTTTTCATATTTTATATATATATATATATATATATATATATATATATATATATATATATATATATATATATATATATATATATATATATATATATATATATATATATATATGATTCACTTCCAGGTTTCAGTACAAGCACTAAACAATTCATTATTCTTTTATATATCAATTCTTGGATCTTTTCAGTTTACATAGAAGGAGAGGAACTAGTCCTTACTTATTCAGTCGGTTTGTTCAGATTTATTTGGCTAGACCCTAATGAGAAAGGCCAGGGAGACCTCTAAGGGTTCACCGAGGAAGGGGGGAGAAATTAGTCAGGGGTGGAGCAAGGACATAGCCAGCGTTTTTTGAGGTATTGAATAAGATTCTTTTTGAATAGGGCTGAAGAGGGTTCTGAGGTTAGGTCTGCAGGAAGAGAATTCCATGTTTTGCCAACAGAGTTGGTAAACAGAGATTCCATGGCTGAGTTGTTAGCCTTAAGTGTGAGAGCTAACATTTTGTTGGAGGATCTGAGAGTTTTGAGGTTCTGGTAGGGGGTGATGAGAGTTTTAAGATCAGGTGTGTGTTCTGGCTGGTAAAGGATCTTGTGGGCAATAACTAGTTGGTTGACCAGGAGTAGATTAGGTAGTTCAAGCCATCCTAGTAGTTTTAAGGTAGGTTAAGGCACTGGTGAGTTCTATGGGCAGAGGCAGTTGCAAATTTGGCAATATGATTATAGCAGACCGTGTACTTGTTCAGGTCAATTTTACTCAAATTTTTGACTAGGGGAGAGGCATAGAAAAGTGCAGAGAGTAGATGTGTGCAAGCAAGAGTAGTTCTGGCTAGGGGAGTTAAGAAGGGTTTGATCCTGTATAGAGTGCCCAGTTTTTTATTAACTGTTTTAATTGTATGGTTGATATGCAGGTCAAACCTCAGGTTGTTATCAACTATTATTCCTAGGAATTTAGTAGCGGGATCTGGTGAGATAATAGTACCATCCCTTGATTTAATAGAGAAGGCTAGAGTGGAGGACCTGTGAGATGGAAAGAACAGCAGCAGTTTAGTTTTTTTGGGATTTAGTATTAGATGGCGATAGAGGAGCCAGTTTTCAACTGCATTAAAAGTACTTTGGGATAAGGCCAATAGCTCTTCAAGGGATGTGGCAGAACATATTAAGGTTGAGTCGTCGGCATGTTGAATGCAGGTAGCTAGTGATACAACCTTGTGCAAGTCATTAATGAATAAGGAGAATAGGAGGGGTCCTAAGATGGATCCTTGGGGAACTCCAAGTGTGATAGGTAGAAGAGTAGATAAGTTATTTTTCCAAAGGACTATCTGCTGTCGACCATTCAGGTATGATTTAAACCACTGTGTGGTCTGGGTATGTAGGAAATTTGATTCTAAGGTTTACAAGAGCAGTTGGTGGTTTACCATGTCGAAAGCCTTGGAAAGGTCTAAGAAGATGACTGAGGAAAGTTTATCACTATTACGGTTTTGGTTTATGATATTTGTAAAGGAGAGTAGGGCAGTGGTGTTAGTATGGTTTGGTCTAAGGCCATGCTGAGAGTTTGTCTAGAGATTGTTTGCTAGTAGATGGGTCAGGAGTTGTCTATGGATACATTTTTCCATGAGTTTGGCTAGTATAAACAGGATAGCTATGGGTCTGTAATTTGAGAGTTCAGTGGAACTGCCTCCTTTATGGAGCGGAATAAAGTGGGAAATCTTCCAGAGAGTGGGAATGGTAGCTTCCGATATAGTTCTGTTTATTAGAATGGATATCAGATAGGCTACTGCATCAGCTGCTTTATGTAGGTACTTTGCAGAGAGGAGGTCTGTGGCTAGGGTGGTTGGTTTTAGTTTACTAATTAGTTTTTGAATAAATGAGGTTGAGACTGGTTGAAGTTTAAAGATGTTTTGGGTACTGGGTGTATTGGCAGTTGGATTAGGTCCACTGGGGGATAATTTATTAGCTAGTTGTTGGATGGTTTCAGTAAAGAAGTTATTAAAGGAATTGGTAACTTTTGCAGGGGTGTTAGTTTTTAAATTTGTGGTGATAGGGGTGAAGGATTTTCCTGGGTAGAGAAGCTTATTTAGACCTGCCCAGAATTTTTGTGGTTTATTTTGGTGTTTCTGTTGTAGGTGACAATAGTGATTTTTTTTATCGGACATAACACATTTTTTTAGTATCATTCCTTAAGTGTCTATAAGTAAGATGGTCTATTAGGGTTTTAGTGACTCGCCAGGTGGCCCATACTTTGTTCCTAAGTAAGATTTTTTGCCTAGTTTCTGCTGTAAGCCATGGGGTAGGTTTAGTTTTCATTCTAATAGAACGTTCTAGAGTATGGGTGTTTAGGATGGATAAAAATTTGCTGTTAAACTATTTTACAGCCTCCTCAAGTTGCAGATGCCTGAGGGCAGATCAGTTGCAAATTTTGAGGTCAGTTTTGAAATTAGTAAGCTTAAAGTTTTTTCTTATTCCTGATTATTTTATAGATAGGTTGTGTAGGTATTCCAGCCTTCTGTCTGATAATATAGGTGAGAAGTTGATCACTTATGCTGTCAGGAAGGATTCCAGCTTTATACATGTCGGGTTGACTGTTAATAAGGATCCAGTCTAGGATAGTTTCTTTATCGTTAGGTTTAGTTATCCTGGTAGGGGAGCTAATGACTTGTGTGAAACCATTAAGGTTAATATGTTGAGTAGAGGGCTCTGAGGAGCATGTGTACCAGTCTATGTTAAAATTCCCAAGAACAATGGTTTCTTGGGGGTAACTATTTGACACCCAGTTTAGAATGTCCCCAAGAATTTGTTTGTTTTTACCTGGGGAGATGTAGACCCAGACAATATATATGCATTTGTTTTTATTGATTTGCAGTTTAGTAGTAATAATTTCAGCCTTGTCCTTTCTAGTTGTTTGAGGGGTGTCAATGGACAGCTCTAGTGTAGATTTATATAGGATGGCTACCACCCCTCCCTTCTTAGTTGTGCGGTCAGCTCATAATATATTATAACCTGGTGATATAATCTCATTATCTGAGTTAGATGGTTTAAGCCAGGTTTCAGTGAGAGAAAGAATATCTGGACAGAGGTTTTCAAGTAGGGCATGGAGGTGATGGACCTTATTATTTATACTTCTAATATTTAGATGGCTAATCAGGAGTGAGTTGGGTAGACTGTTTAGGGTGTGGGTGTTAAGGGAAGAGGTAGTCAGGATGCTGGAGTGATCGGTAGGGGCTGGGCCAGGGTTTGCGTGGATGTCACCATCCATAGTGAGATTACATGGAGTTTTGATAGTTAACTTCAGAAACTTAAGGATAAGATTTTGGTATTTTTTTAGCTTTTGTGTTGATGTGTATAGTTTTAATAGGTAGGATGCATTGAAGGCAAGAGGAGCTAGATATAAAGGCAGTGTTCAAGTGATCTAACTGACTGGGTACAGTCAGAGTGATAGTATGCCTTCCTGAGAAGTGAAGGTCATAAAGAACTTTATGTTCATAAGCAGTCAAAATGTATGGAATAAGCATCAGTGTTAATATGGGGTAAATTAGAAAACATTTGATTGAGGAGAGCCGTGTTGCCATAGTAAGGATGTGGGTGCGTCTATGTGGTATGAAATAGAACATTAGGGTGGGTAGGGGAATTTCAATTACTTGTTCAGAAATGTTTGATTGGTTAAGGAAGAGAGGGGGTGTGGTCAGTATACTAGGGGTGGGTGAGATTTGGGGGCAGGGAGAGGCGCTAAGTGAGCACAAGCACATCGAGGGTGAGCAGAGCAGGGCTTTACCAAGCCACGAGTATCTTAGGGTCTGTGAGTTTTGCATGAGTTCAGTTTTTCACTTTGGATAATTTTAACCTTGTTTCCTGCCCTTACTAGTTAAGGTCACTAACTCACTGTAGGATTGTCTTGATTTTTCGGCAGTTTAAGGAATGTGAAGGTAGGAACTGAGCCAGGAGATACTTTTACCCAAAAAAAGGCAAATATGGGATATGCCAATGGTTCCTGTGGGTTTTAACTTATAATAGCCACAATTGTACAAAATTACAAAAAGTATAACAAAATTATAAAATGTACAAAAGGTACAATTGGTTTGGGGCTTAAGTAGGGGTGCCTGGTTGTATTATAGACCCAGTACGGCTAGCTAGCTTAGTTCAACAATTTGAGTAGAGAAGGTAATAACCTTATCAGGGCCTTCATTTATTTTACTGTGGGGGTGTCCTTCTATTTTTCAGGCCTTTCAGGAGGTCAGAGTAAGGGGACAGTACCAAGTAAAAGATAGAGAAAGTTATAGTTTATTATAAGATGGAGGTATTCAGTAAGGTTTAGTGTACGTTAGGTAGAAATTGTATCTGCTATTAGAATAAACTCAGTCTTTCAATAGTGGAACCAACACATTCACTTTTAAACAATCGTTCACAATACTGAGGCAGACTAGCATGTTACAGACCATAAATGCCTTAAAGTACCATTGCAGTCTGTGTAAAGCAACATTAAACTGTACTGGCTAGTATGACATACAATAATGGACAAATACAAGTTTAGAAACAGTTCTAGCAATGCATACAGTGTTGTAAGTTAACTAGACTATGCTATAGTACTTAGTCGCAGTATGACTATCTGTACTGTTGAGAGTTGCTGTTTTTTTTTTCACATTTGTTTTCACAATGTCTTATTTAAGCAGTGAGTGTTCACTTTATACCTCAAAAATGTAGGCTTTTTGAATATAATTACTGTCTGCCTCTGTCTATCAGAGACATGGAGGCCAGACTTAGAGAAAATTTTCCAATTTCCCATCCATTGGTCAAGGTCACGGTTAAATAGGTCTAGGGATGTGCTCTGCTTCACAGGGATGGGAAGCTTGTTTAGTTTTGCTTAGAGAGCTCTTATCATTATGAGAGTGGATCTTCCTCAGTTCAGCTCTAACTTTTTTCATTTTGTTGTATAACATCTTAAGGTTAGGATTCCAATAGTGTCGTTTGCTGTTAGAATTTGTTTTGGACTTACTTCTAGTTGGTACAACAGCCTCTATATACCAGTAACATGATTGTACAGGGTCCCCTGTGAACAATTCTGCATAGGCTGCAGTGAAGTCGGGGTTAGAAGGGACATTGAATTTTCACAATGTATAATTTGATAGGATGCAGTTTGCTGTGGAATAGTTAACTGTTACATGGTTTGCTGGGATTACTGAATTAATTTTTATTTTGAATGGAACAGCTTTGTGGTCTGACCTCATCAGTGAGAATGACACTGGTGGGTATGCAATGCTCTCCTATTTTGATGAGTACCAAGTCCAGTATATTTGAACCTCTGGTGGATGTGCACACTATTTTGTGAAGGATGTTTGTGTTAATAAAGTCCTGGAATCATTGAACCTGTGAGTTTGAGGCAGTGTATGTTTCCCAGTCTATAGAGGAGCAATTAAAGTCTCCCATAAATAGAGTATTTGGTTTAATGATGTCTCCAGCAGGCCTAGGTATGAGCCATGGGATTCTTTGAACATAGAGGATGATCTATTGCTTGCTAAAAAATGGTATTGGTCTTTGTCTACGGTGATCTGCACGTGGATAAACTCCAGGGCATTGTCCTGTTTAACCACCTAAAGATATACTATTGCTAATGTAGAGCAAGACTCCACCCCTTTTTGGTCCTGTCTGTGCAGGTGATGATCCATTTGTGTGGAAGGCACTGGAACATTGCACTGCCAGAGTACTTATTGTGGATTTAAACCATGTCGTGGTAATGGCACAGATGTATACATATGTGTGTATATCTATAGATATATATATATATATATATATATATATATATATATATATATATATATATACTCTAGAGTGAGGAGATCTTGTAGGATGGGTTGTTTCTTGTTCAGACTGTTAGCATCAAGCAGTAATGCCTTTACGTTTCTTTGGGTTTATTTGTTAAGTCAGTAATTTTGTCAATTTGGTATTGCCTAAAAAGGCTGTAAGAGGGTGGATAAAGCTTTAGCCAGTATTCATAACCATGCACAGACCATCCTTTGCAAACCAGCATGATTTGTTAACCTTGTCCTCCCATGCTGACAAATACTGAATCCCTCTGGAAAGACACCAGAAATTAAGCAAATTGTTGAAGTCAATCATTTGTTCATACTGTGGCATCATTCTTGGTGAAGAACGAATGCTGTTTAGTGCAAGGCACATATCTGCCTGAGACACATATTCAGAAATATTAATAATGTGTCTCTTCATATAGTATAGGGAGGTATGTCTCAGGTCATTATCTCCCGTAAGGGCTATGATAGACTCATACTAGTACCTGTGGTGTAGTGACTTAAGTGCATGTGTAACTTGGTGGAACCTGGCTCCAAATAAGCAACTAACCATAGGTTCATAGGTTCATAGGTTGGTACTAGGCTATCAGCCCTAGGGCCTATACAAGCCTAGCCATAACAATTCCCTGGCTATTTCTTCTCACACTATTTACTTCCCTGGACCCCTGTTTAGCAGGGCGACTGATGTGATCCCCGGTGTGAATTTCCTTTCTCCCATCCAATCATCAAGGTTTCTTTTGAAGAGGGCCAAAGAGGCACTTTGCTTGACATGTATGGGCAATCTATTCCAGAGTCTGTGGAGTCTCTGTGTCAGGAACCTATCCCTCCAGTAGGTTTTGTTTATTGTGATGACATGGTTTAGATCCCTGGAGCATGTGGCTCTGAGGGATTGGGATTTCTTTAAGTGTAGCATGTCCAACAGCTCTGGGTTTGACATGGCCTTGTATGTTAAGCAGAGACCACCTCTGAGTAGACGATATGTGACAGAGTATAGCTGGTGTTTTTTAAAGCGGTCAGCATAGGGCATCTGCTTTAGGCCTGTGATTCTTTTAGTGAGGTATTTCTGCGACCTTTCCAGTTGTTGCAGATGTCTTGAGAGGTACATACCAAATGGGGCGTTGTATTCTATAATGGGTCTAATGAGGGATGAGTACAGTGGGACAATGACCTCCTTTTTTCTGGATGAAAAGCCCTTAGTGATGAGGTGTGCCACATAGAAGGATTTCCTGACTATTGTGGCGATGTGGTTATCGAAAGTGAGACCACTGTCCACCTGTGTCCCTAAGTCTCTTATCACACTTTTGGTGTTTAGTGTACTGCCACCTATATGGTAATTCATGGGTACATGTTTTTTCCCAAAGGGGATAACTATACATTTCTTGGCATTGAGCTTGAGCTTGAGCCCATGGCTATGGATAGAATTTTAGAGACTTGAGCTTAATCTCTTGGGAAAGCTAGGGCAGATAAAAAGAACTGGGGAAAACAACAGCAAATTAAAGAGAAAGGCACAGGAATGCAACATTAAGCCAGTAAATGATAAGCAGAATATAAGACTCAAGCAGCAAAACTGGAATATAGACAGCTGTAAAATTACTGAAGCACAAATCCTGAAGGAGAATTCACAATACTGCCACTACTGAAATTCCACTACAGATTAAGACACCAGACTATGTAGACATTTATCATTAAAACTGTTTATGGATAAAATGTAATAAATTACTAAATGAGGCAAAAATCTGATAGTAGTTCACAGTTCTGCCAAAACTGTGAATGAAGCTACAAGATTAAGGCTCCAGATGGGTCAAAATACGAACAGCTAGCTTTTACAAGTAATTTTACTTATGCAGATATAAGTACAGTATAGTGTACAAACAAAGCTAAAATATTGTAGTAATACGCAGCCTTCCTACACCTGTAAATGAAGCTGTAAGACTAAGGTCCCAAAAGAAAAATGCAAACAGATAACTTTTTTGGCTAAAGTAGAGAAAAAAACAGAAAGTATCACCAAAGAGATCATGCTAAAAGTGTGGCTTAAAATATTTATGTATAATTTAAATAATAGTTTTTTTCTTACCTTTTGATGAAACAATTGTGTCTCAATCTTCCAGGCTTTCCATACATCTCAGAGTCTTGAATAACTAGCTTGAAGCCATCACAAAATCATTCATTTTTAGTAACACATGATGTTCATTTGAGTGAGGTAATCACATCACCAGTAGATTTATAAAGTAATAGAATCATGTAATTTTACTGTGACTCAGGCCTACTGCCATTTGCTGTCCAACCTGCATAACTCAGTTGGACAGCAAATGGCAGTGAATTATTCCAGATGAGATGGATGTATTAGTCACAAACATGGATGCTTTCCTGGTAGCACAGCCATTAAAGTAATTAGAAGAATAATAATTCTGCCGACAACTCCCAATAACAGAAAAACAAACACAAGCTGTAATCTTCCCCATCGTTTTTTAAATTTATGCTTGTATTAACACACGGCACAGTATCCACCTGTCATTGTTGTTGCTCTCTGATCTGCCTGGATTTCTTGGTGCTCTTCTATTCACCTGCCTGGTGTTGTTGCAGCTGTTTGACATCATCATTATCATCATCATCATCATCATCATCATCATCATCATCATCCACATATAACTTAATCCTTAATAAGTAAAAAAAATGCAAGCTACAGCAGCTGAAGTCTAATGTTTTTGACCCTTGAAAGCATATAAATATACATAATGTTTCTTCTTCTTCATCTTGTTGTGGAAGAGTAGATATTGTTCACAAAGGAACAAGTCTCAGATCTGTAGTTTCTTTCCGTTTTGCCAAAGTAGGTTGGCATACAATCTATGTGTGACTGAAAACAGAGCAATGCTGGTCTTGGTAGCTTGTTTTTTACTTCATTAACTGGGAAAAGCACAATGCTGGTCTCTCAATCCTCAGATCTCCATCAGACATTCTATTTAAGCAGCCATAACAACATGAATTCTTCCAGGCATTCTGATATTCCACTAATATATGTGTGTAGGAAGCAGGAAAAATAATGCTCTGTTAGTGGCTAAACTTACCTGCAAACTAACTAGAAATTGTAGTACAAGCACTGTAAGTAACAGAGGCTCTACAAATTAAGGGTGGTAGTGCTTAAGAACTTCAGTCATATACATAAAAGCAGTCATTTTAATCGTATTACTGGGGAAGAGGTAACAGTGTGTCTCTTCAGTTTATTCACTGTTCTTGTATACTTGGGAGTAGGGAAATAAAATTGCAGAAAACAAAATTAATAGTGATATAGGAATGAATAGAAGAGTCTGATTTTCATTTATTTTCTAGGCACAAACACTGTGTAGGTTCCTATTTCGATTTATGATGTTGGTTCTCATTTCCAGGTGGATATATGCACAAGTTTACTGACTGGGAAGTGATATTGATGATTATGGTTGCCAGTAGACAACAAACATTTTGAACTGCTTTTTTCTTTAATTTTTGATTAGTGCCCAAATTAATTAAATTTGTGTGTAAAATTTTGATTTTGTCCATGCTAGGATGTGGGATGAACTATCACAAGAGATGTGCATTTAAGATAACAACTGCAGTGGAATAAAGGAGACTTTCCAATGTTAGGACTGAGTACCACTCGATCAGTTTCAGCTGAACCACTATCTTGCAGTTCTGAAGAAGCACTTCTGGTATGTTATCCATGATTGTTGCATGTCCCACTTAGATAACAGTCATGTCATTAAGCATATATTTCTGAAAGGAACAACATGATCAGAATAATTGTTTGATGAAGCAGATATGTGTTCCCAATTGAGAAGTAGGAGAATTAAGAGCATGTTTTGGCCAGAGAGGTTATAATGAGTGTATGGTTAACACAGTGGTGGATTCTAGTTCAAAAAAACGAAGTGATGGATATAAACCTTGGTTGAGGCAAAGTCAAACAGAAGGTGCAAAACATCAGAAGAACAAAAGGCATGATGGTGTCAGGCTTTACTTCACGTATAGTAGTGACATCAAAGATATACAGGGTATAGTCAGAAAAAATTGGAACATATTAAGAAGTGATCCCAAATTGGATACTTTGATTAGTGAAGCACCTAATTTTGGCTATAGACGCAATAAAAATCTAAAGGATATACTATGCAAAGAAAGATCAGCCTCTGGTAGAAAATTATTGATCACAAAGGTAGGGACGGTAGCTTGCGGTACATGTAAGGCCTGCAGTAGTATTAATAGGTCCAACACTTTCAAACATCCAACAACAGGACAGGTATTTGAATTCAAGGCCAAGGCCACATGTAGAACCACCAATGTGGTTTATTTGGCCGAATGCACACAGTGTCCGGTATATTATGTAGGGATGACAAATAATATGTTAAAGGTTAGGATCCTACAGCATTTGTCCAGCATTAGAAATAAAGATCAGCACAATGCACTTTATAGGCATTTGATAAACAACCCCACACATACATTTTTATTTAAGGTTATTACTAATGTGAGTCTAGGAGTAAGAGGGGGGGATATTAAACTGCTTACGGAGACACTTGAATCCAAATGGATTATAACACTGGGATCACACAGATATCCAGGCATAAATGAAATTGTTCCTTTAAAACCTGCCTTACAAAATAGGCGGGTAAGACACTAGGAATGTTGGATTCTGATTGGTTGTTAGTATGTTTAAATGTAAAGACCAGTGATGTTTTATTTGTCTGATGAAGGGTTGGTGAACCCGAAAGCGCTTACCACTATTTGGAGTTTGTATTCGCTGTTGTTTTTATTAAAACAGTGTTTGTTTTTACAGCCTTGTCTTGCCAATCTTTCTTTCTCAAGTCTAATATATGTGTGTGTGTGTGTGTGTGTGTGTGTGTGTGTGTGTGTGTGTGTGTGTGTGTGTGTGTGTGTGTGTGTGTGCGTGATATATATATATATATATATATATATATATATGTATTGCCTGATCCTTCTGTCTGTTACTCTTCTAACTCCTCAAGTTCTGTTACCATGACTGTGGACCAGCATTTACTGTTTGTACTTTAATTTGTCTGTATTTATGGAGCACTGAGCTTTATGGTCAGCAGTACTATGAAGTGCTGGAACATCCAGAGATTAAGAGGCCCACTGTATGTGGTACTGGGAATCTTTATGTAGATGTCACTTGTTTATTTATAAGTACAGTTTGTCTTGCTCCCTGCTGTATTAAGAGGATCGCCATTCATAATTGCCATTTCATCAATTTCTTATTACAGGTTTTAATTCAACGTACAATATAAATAATCGAGATCTGTTAGCGGCTCAACTTACCTGCAAACTAACTAGAAATTGTAGTACAAGCACTGTAAGTAACAGAGGCTCTACAAATTAAGGGTGGTAGTGCTTAAGAACTTCAGTCATATACATAAAAGCAGTCATTTTAATCGTATTACTGGGGAAGAGGTAACAGTGTGTCTCTTCAGTTTATTCACTGTTCTTGTATACTTGGGAGTAGGGAAATAAAATTGCAGAAAACAAAATATAGTGATATAGGAATGAATAGAAGAGTCTGATTTTCATTTATTTTCTAGGCACATCGTAATATTACAGTATAACACTGTGTAGGTTCCTATTTCGATTTAGCCGGAGCATGATGTTGGGGAGGGAGTATTCTCATTTCCAGGTGGATATATGCACAAGTTTACTGACTGGGAAGTGATATTGATGATTATGGTTGCCAGTAGACAACAAACATTTTGAACTGCTTTTTTCTTTAATTTTTGATTAGTGCCCAAATTAATTAAATTTGTGTGTAAAATTTTGATTTTGTCCATGCTAGGATGTGGGATGAACTATCACAAGAGATGTGCATTTAAGATCCCCAACAACTGCAGTGGAATACGGAAGAGGAGACTTTCCAATGTTTCCTTAACAGGACTGAGTACCACTCGATCAGTTTCAGCTGAACCACTATCTTGCAGTTCTGAAGAAGCACTTCTGGTATGTTATCCATGATTGTTGCATGTCCCACTTAGATAACAGTCATGTCATTAAGCATATATTTCTGAAAGGAACAACATGATCAGAATAATTGTTTGATGTTTTTATTCAAGCAGATCATTACTACATATATCCATAATGCAGTCGTTAAAGTATATTAGTCAAACAAGCAGAAAAATATCTATGTCCCTATCTTATTATGTGTTCCCAATTGCATTCTGGATAACTGACATAGAATTATTTACCAAGCTGTTCTTGTTTGCGGGTATATATTTCTTCCTTTTCTGAATTCTTTCCTTCATACTTATAATTTATTTCCAGTGCTGAGGACCCTTCTTGATGGGCCATAGACTGAGTAATTTGTTTGCTAGAAATTTTAATTTACATTTATTTCTGAAAATCCAACATTTGTGGATGACTCAGTGCCTGCACTGACACACACTATGGTGTAATAATGAATACACATGCATGCCCTCCAAGGTCACCAGTTCTTTTTTGCCACTTGTACTACTCGGATCTTACTCTTTGTCATTAATAAAGGCTTGCATTTGCATGCCTAAACATCACATTAATTATCTATGTGGCTGTCAGGTTACAAACTAAGAAATGTTTTGTCATTGCGTAGGGAAAGGATGGTATAATGAAAACTGCTACATGTGTTGGAGGTTCAACTCAACTACTCAGAACTGAAGAATTATTTACGCATTTATTTACATTTGTTTACCGGGTAGTGTTCTACTGGACCAGGGGTCCGGTTTCAGCAGAGACAAGAGGTTGATAAAAAAGCACAGCAATGAAAAAGAAAACAAATTACATACAAGAAAGAAGTAAGATACAATTTCCAGGTGCAGATAAGTGAAGTAAAAAATATATAAGAAAAGGAGTAAAATACAAAATCAGAAGTACAGGTAGGTGATATACCAATTATGTGCAAAATAAAAAGACTGTATTCATAATCCTCTTTTATATATATATATATATATATATATATATATATATATATATATATCGAAATTCAGTATTTCGAGCCCATAAAGTGGAATCCTGAAAAGAATGAAGGCTCAGAAGTGCAAAATTCAAAATCTCGCATACTGGAAATTTTGAATTAGCACTTCTGCTGTACTCAAACACACACCTTCCTCCCCACACACAAACACATGCTCTGTCCTACATAAAACATGCCCCCTACTTAAATATTCTAACTCTGAGGTCACCCTACATACAAAAACACACAAAACACCACCACGTAAGCTACATTCTCCTCGCACACACATCAAAGCAACAAAGCACACTAACACACACCACAGCCCCTACCAAAAACCCTTAATACATAAACACTTACCTGAATCCATGACCACAGCGAAACACCAGAAGCGCTAATTCAAAATCTCCGGTATGCGAGGTTTTGAATTTCACCCTTCTGAGTTTTCTTTCTTTTCAGGATTCCACTTTATGGGCGCGAAATAATGAATTTCGATCTTTCAATATTTTGAGCTTCTAAAGTGAATCCATATATATATATATAAATATATATATATATATATATATATATATATATATATATATATATATATATATATATATATATATATATATATATATATATATAATTAGTAATGGGAAATGGGTAAAGACAAACATAAAAGGAATGTAACATAATGAAAGTTATCAAACATTTTGAAATAATAGAGAGGAGAAGAAGAGAAGTACGTAGATGGGACAGCTGGAATTTTTGAGTAGAAGTTAGGTTGAAGGAGTTATCCTGGGTGGGTACAGGAACATAGCCAGTGGTTTGTAAGGCATTCTTTAAGAGTAGTTTACATTTACGATTATCAGGATATTTAAGTATATGCTGTATATGTAGGTTCCAGGATTTGCATTTTTTTTTTTTTTTTTTTTTTTTTACTTTAAGGAGTAGTTTATCAGAAGATCTCAGGCACCTGGGGTTAGTGTAGGTTGAGAAGAGATGGGCAGTAGTCAGGTCTGTGTATGATATTATGTGCTATGGAGAGTTGGTTTAGAGTCAGTAGGTTGGGTAGTTCAAGCCAGTTGAGTTGGGGAAGTGCGGTACAGTGACGTGATTTATGGGCTGATTTACTGCAAAATTGGCTATTTTGTTATAACAGCTCTCAAAGTTGTTTAGGTCAGTCTTACACAGGTTGGTAAAGATTTGTGAGCAATAAAGAAGGGTGGAAAGTAAGCAGGTTCTGGCAGTGGAAGGTTTGGCATAATTAGTTAGGAATGGTTTGGCTCTATAGAGTGAGCTGAGTTTGCTATGAGCTTTTTGGATTGTTAGTGATATGTGCATGTCAAATTTTAGACAGTCATCTATTGTTACACCAAGAAGTTTAGCTTGATTAAGTGGTTCTATTTTGTACCATTCGATGAATGCAAAGTAAGAGAAAATTTGCTATTTTTAGTTATTTTATTGCAGAAGACCATATGCTTAGTTCTATTAAGGTTGAGAATAAGTTGAAGATTGGTGAGGTATTTTTCTACATCTTGGAGAGATTTTTTTTTTTCTTGTATATCTTGGGGAGAGGGAGCTGAGCAGATAAGAGAGCTATCATCAGCGTATTGAACAATGGTGGCTTGTTGATTGGAGGGTCTGAGCTCATTAGTAAATATAATAAAGAGGAGTGGTCCAAAGATGGAACCTTGGGGAACTCCCACAGAGATGGGTAGGAGAGGTTGCAGTATCTTTTCCCATCTAGTGAACTGCTGTCTGTTTGAAAGATAACTATGAAACCAAGACAGGGCTGTTTTACTAAAGTTGTATGTTGCTATTTTGTTGAGCAATATTTGATGGAATACTGTATCGAAAGCTTTGGTCATATCTAGAAACACAAATGAGACAAGCTGACCTTCATTTTTTGAGGAGATTTAGAGTGTTAGTGAAACTGATGAGGGTGGTAATAGTACTATGCTTAGGTCGGAAACCATGTTGGGTGTTAGATAAGAGGTTGCTGTCAAGGATAAGAGGTTGTTGTCAAGGAGATAGTTAAATAGTTGCTGATGGACACGTTATTCTAAGATTTTGGAAAGGGGGATAGGATAGCGATTGGACGGTAATTTGTGAATTCAGTAGTGGGACCGCCTTTGTGTAGGGGGATGACATGTGATATTTTCCAAAGGAGTGGAACATTTTGTTACAAAATGGAGCAGCTGATTAAGATAGATAGATAGATAGATAGATACAGGGTATGCAATGGATGGGACAGCTAGCCTTAGAAATTTAGAAATTCACTAGGCAGCTGATCTGCTGCAAGAGTAAAGTGTTTTAATTTGAGTAGGGGATTTTTATGTGGTCAGTTTGGATGGGCTTAAATGAGAATGCAGTTAAATTTGGTTCAGAATAAAGGAAAAAGTTGTTGTCTTGCTTCAGGAAAATTATGATATTCATGACTAAGCTCTTTATGTGGAGACCAGTGACAACATCCTTTTTACTTTCCTGCTCAGAAAGAAGAATTTCAGAGGCAAGATCCAGGCTTGAATCTTCTGCAGGCAAACCGAATATCCATGTTGCTTCCACCCCCAGATCCTGCAGGTTTTTAGCTCTTCCTTGACTTTGGAAGATCTGAGTCTTTAGTAGCTTAGTCCAACTTCCACTGGGGGGGGGGGGGTATCCCAAGTATCTTACTGTATCTATTTTTTTCAGGTAATTAGCTGAAGCCTGTTAGTTAGCAGCCTAATCACAGTAAATTGTGTCTTTTCACCATGTATCATTGACAACCAGGACTAGGGATGATCTCCCTTACCCACTGGCTGTGAAGGGCATAAAGCCTCAGTAAAGGAAGGCCCATTTGGTGTTCCCCCAACAGGGGTTAGGTCTCAGATGTTTGATGAGTGGTGGGTCAAAGTCACAGGTATGAGAAAACACTCACAAAACACTCACAGAGAGCTTATTTTGAATGAGGATTGGGACAGAACTCTGCCATTAACTAGAGCATGTTGCATTGTCATTCCCAGTCCCCTGATATCAAACACCAGTTCATCATCAGCCTACCAATGTCCATTATTAGTGGATATCATTATAGTCCATCATCCTCAAAGTCCTATGAGGATACAGAAGAATTTGAGGCCACTGTCTCAGAGACTGACAAGCATTAGGAGATCAGGCATTGATCAGATATGCTTAGTACACATTCTGTCGCACACCATGCAGAGCATTTGATTAATTGAGATAAACTTCCATAAACAAAGGCAAAAGAAGTGCAACAAATTAATTATGAGGCATATTACTAAGATGTATGCAGTGTTGCATAAAAAACATAACAAACTTTGTACTTTTACACAAACTCTACCACTGGAAAACTAGCTGAGATGGTCCTAGGCCATAAAGATTCCCAAAATATCACAAAGAAAAATCAAGTAAAAAATGTCTTTTATTTGTAGCCCAAGAGGAATAAGCACTTTCATCCTGCTTAACAAGTCAACCATTGATGTGGTTGACTTATTTAATTCCATACCTAAGTATGTAGGATTGGAACTTTTGCATGAATCTATGGTTTTAATATTCTACTTTGGACAGTGATATGATTCAAATATTGTTGGAGTTTATGACTACCAACCTAGATGATAATTTCATCTATTTTGAGGGGGAGTATTTCAAGCAATTCAAAGGTGTTGATATAGGGGCATCTTGTGCCCTCATATTTGCAAATCATGTTTTGACTGAGTGGGAACACAGACATGTATTCAACAGTCCTTTTTCAAGTAAACTGAAACTTTATGTCCAATATTTGGATGACCTGTTTGTTCTATGGAAGGGAGATAAAAATAGAAGCTGAAAATTTTGTAGCATATTTGAGCAGTGTGTTTTCCCTTACTTTAAGTTCACCCACTCATATAGTGAAAAAGGTATATTCTACCTGGACACACACATATCCCACACAGAGAATGGGTTTAAATCTAACATCTAGCACAAACCCACTTTTAGGAACTCCTAATTAGAGTACAACAGTTGCCATCCTATGTCACAGAAAAAGAGCATACTTAAAGGCCATTGTATTAGGGTGGCCAGAATGACATCTGATTACACTGATGTTGTTAATGAATTAAAAGTTGTGGGGAATGTTTCTAGAAAGAGGGTATCCACCCCATTTAGTGGATGAGACTGTTCGCTATGTCTTATCACAATGGGGGATACAGTACAAACCACTGTAGGGGGTTGGACTGACATCTGGTGGTGAAAATTTAAATGAAAGTGTGCATTCTAGAGCTATGGTTCTCAAATTCAGTCCTTACTCATCAGTGATTAAAGAAGTGGTGTCAAAAAAATTGGAATATCCTTAGGGGCGATGGGGACATTTACAATTTAATAGGAACTTCACTGACGTTTGTGTTTAAGACTGGAGTTAATCTCAAGAGTAGTTCTGAGAAATTTAAACCATCCAGTTCAAAGAGAGCCCCCCCCTCCCCAAGGTACAGGAAAATGTGGTTTGTGTAACCAGTGTGGGTTTATTTGTGAGAATGTGTATGTACAGTTGGCTAACATAAATAGGACCAAAATTAAGTTTCAGAAAAGGAACACATAATGTTGTATATTTAGCCTTGTGTCCCACATGCCTGGCATTTTATGTCAGGGAAAACTGAAAGACCTTTAAAGAATAGAATCTATGAGTGTATGTATAATATTAGAAAGGAGAATACAAATAGTGCCTTATACAGGCACTTGATGAATAACAAAACTTGTCACACCTTTAAATTTGCTATTCTAGAAAAAATATTTGTTAATCCTATGGGTGGTAAGACTAAGCTCTTTTTAGAAGAGAAAGAAGTGGTCTGGCAGTTGAGGCTTAATGCCAGTAACTCCCCAGGTATTAACAATTACATCCCCCTCAAACCTATCTTAGAACTTAGAGCCCGAGTGATACAATATAATAAAACACTTCCTACAGCACTTTTTAGTACATATATTTTTAATACTCACCTTTTTAAACACACTTTTTACATGTATTTTAATGTGTATTTTAACATGCAGTTGTTAATATAGGTTTTTCTTTTATTGAAAAATTATTTTTATTATACTACTTTGGTACATGTTATTTATGTTGTAATGTACCTATTTCTTTAAGTAGTTACAGTTCTTAAGTAATACATCATTTCCTTTTACCTCATTTTTACATCTGTATAAACACTTGCAATGCTATTTTATTGCTGAATCTGATGAAGGCCTGTTAAGCAGGATGAAAGAGCTTATACCTTTTGTATTACAAATAAAAGAAGTTTTTACTTGATTTTTCTTCACTGTATTTTGGAAGTCTTTATGGCCTAGGACCATCTGAGCCAGTTTTGCAGTGGCAGTGATTGTGTATTTGTTGCCTTAACTACTGCACTCAGAAATTTGGACAAACTTTGTACTTTTGTGTGTCAAATATCTTAAGAAAATAAAGTATTTTTCTTTAAGGGACAAGTTCCTAATTATTAAGGATTATTTTGTCAAAGTTGCATTTTCCTGGATTAGTAATCTCAATAGCAAATTTAATGCAAACCTTCAGGAGTTAGCATTTCTTGACATGTTCAAAAATTCAGTAAGCCCAATATATAAAATCACATGTTATAGTTTGCTTGCACTGATTTTTTTTTTTTATCTTATCTTCCCCGATCTTCTGCCCATGATCTATGCCCATTTATGGTGCCTCAGAATGCAGGGAAACATTTTTCATTCACAGATTTAAATCTGATGAAAGGTATCATTCTCCTGCATAAATTGAAAAATATGACTTCACTGTCTCCACACCCTCCCATTACCTCTACTCTCCCTGACTTTTAGTCAATAGTAACCTCACTAGAGTTTCACACTACTCAATTCTTAAATGCGTGATACAACATTATTGGTGTATTAATCTCTCAAGTGAAGAAAGCTGTAGCTAGAATCCCCTGTGAAGCTGGGTCTTGCTCCTCTTCTATCCTTTCCTTACATCCTTATTTTAAACTGCAAGCAATTGTTTTACTTGTATGTTTTTGAGACATCCAGTAACTTGGAACACAATTAATATTTCTAATTACGGTTCTAGTATTTTCTACAAATGTGATATTCTCATTTATATCCTGTGAAGTATGCACTGCCCTCTTTCCAGTACTGACTGAAGGGATTTGCTTTATGAGTAGTTGGTGATGCTGTTTATGTCACCAACTCAGTAAACATTTACCAGCTTGGCTTCCCTCAAACATACTCCTCTCAATGTCTGCACAAGACTTTATAAAGCCAAAAACTGAAACTTTAATAACATATGCTGAAACAGTTTACCATTGTCCTCTGAAAAAAGGAAAAAATGTACAGTGAATTAAGTCATCTAATGGCTAATATTTAAAGTGACATTACTAAATAAACACACAAAATCCATAAGTTAACTGGACATATCATATAATCTTTAAACTGAATAAGTCTACTTTTAAGAAACAAACCAATATGCTAAATTGTTAGAGGATGTTATAGTGTATAATTAATTCTAATCAAGGTAAAACAAGTGACTAGTTCTTACTTTTCCCTTCCCCCTTATGTATTGATTGAAATAAATATTTTGATGTTATAATGTTATACTATTATATGGATAATACTTCATAAATTTGTTAGTGCTTTATCTTGTTCCTGTTTAATAACTCTGTTTCTGTCTTACTTCTTTAATAGATCATGTGCTTATCACACATGCTTAGATTAGAGACATAGCTCTTACCCACATAACAATACATTAAATGTTCATTTATGTTTTAGTTTATTGGTCATGGCTGTGCATTTTCCATAAGTTTTCTTCTGCATGCCTCTTTAAACTTATAATACCTCAAGGATTTCAAAAAATGTATTTGCTTTTTGTATGTAATGCCTACTTATAGGATACCAAACATATTTTCTCCTTCAATTAATAAGGTCCTAATTATTGCAAAAAATAGTTTGTTTTAATTTTTTTATTAGTTCTTTAATCAACGGGAGTCACTCTTTCCTTTCTTTCTCCTACTGCATTTGCTGAGTTGTCATTGTCAAATCTGATAATGTTCTCTATACTGTTTTTGGAGTCAGTTTGACTAAGGAGATCTTAAAACTAGAGCTTTGTCCATGCTGGAAATAAATATACCAATAACTGATCTTGGTGGCAGTTTTTTTTAATAGATGGAATAGTTAATGCTATATGGGCTCTCTATCACCAATGCTTCTGGAAGATTTAAGATTTATGGTATCCAGGTAGGTAGAAAACTAATCATATTGTCTCTTTTATATTTTAAGATACACCATAAATTCTTATGTTACCCCGCCCCTCTATTTAGGTTGAATTAATAATAATAATGCTTGTATTTCTTTTTCATTTTCAGCAAATTATTTTTACAGTGACTCATAACTGAAGTTTTCCACTAATGGTTTGGAACTTTTGATAGCAATTTCAAAATATAAACAAATACCCCCACTGTGCATATAAACAATAAGAAAAGAAGTGAAATGTAGCTATGTACACTGTTTACAAAGCTCAGCACACATTACACAAGCAATAAAATAAACGATAATAGAATAAACCAATTTAGTAATAAAATCACTATTCTTGAACAGCCATATTTATCTAAGAGACATTGCCATTGCTGAGGGAGTCATTTGGAAGAATCACGCCACTTAGAAAATCATACAGCATAACTCAGATAGTGACATAAAAGATTGTCAAGATTGTACAGGAAGGGAATAAACAAACTTTTGCTAACAAATTTAGCCCCTAGAAGTTTAACCACACTACCTGAGACCTGGAATACCTCCAGAGAGGAATTCCAGTATGCTTGCTGTTGTTGCTTAACCCCAAAGATGCACAATTTTTCAATGAAGTAGAAGAGGGAAGTCAAAGATCCTCAATCATCATTACTTTGCAAGACAAATGATTCCAATGCACTCTGTTCTTGGGGCAGTCCTAGTATGTATGGATATTGTCTGCCTCATCTTGTCCACATCACCAACACTTGGTATCCCTTTTCATACCTATCCTCAGCTGCCTACAAGGTGTATTGTACCAATTGCATATCTTGGTACTTGGGCCACCTCCGTAACATCTTAAGGACTTCCCACAATTGCACCCACTGTTGGTTAGTTAGAACCACAAGTTCCATATTCTTCCAATGACAGCATGTCAACTTCCTCAAAGCCACTGCTTTTGTACAGCAAAGGACTCTATAAAGTATCCCAGGTCTACGTATACTGGTGTGACCCCACATATCCCAGGAGAGCATTTTCCCATACTTCTCTAAAGGGGAAATCCTTTGGTCTATATATGGCCAATTTGCCAGTAAACATATTATTCATTCAGATCCAGCTGAAATTGCAATTGAAGATTAGACATGCTTCTTAAAGTAAGATATGTTGAACCATTTAAGATCTGTTTACAATCTGCAATCCCCACAGAGATCCATTGAAGATTTACCAATATATTAATTAAAATCCTTGTTTCTGGTTGGTTCTAAATGTGGTCAGTAAGAGCTCTAACCCAACCATGCCCACTGATCATTATACATTCTCAATATAACTAAATGACCCAATCCTGAGGTATGTCAAAGAGGTAACCAATATTAAGGCTGTCTCTAGGGTGAGGGTCATATAGTGGCCCCTCTATCTTCTGTAACAGTGCACATAATTGGGAAGCAAGAGCATATGTTGTCAAATATGCGACAACCTATCTGGCCACTGAGCCTGAGAAGGTAAGTGACTGAGTTAGATATTCCGTGACCTTCTCCATAAGAACAGCAGAGTCAATTAAAGACCAAATTTTATCTCTAACGAATTAACAGATTCCTAAACAATTAAAGGATATGTGGTAAAACCTTTGTATAGTAGCTGGCTGAGACTAGATGTATCACTACCCTGCAAGCACATAGGAGTCCCAGTTTGAATGAGACTATACCTTTAAGACTTATATTGAAGGCTAGGGGATTGTTTCATTGATTCTCTTATGTGATTTGTTAATTGTTTAGTTTTTTTGACTATTAAAGGCTGTGCTTCTTTTTTTGTTTTATGGTCTGATTAAGTGCATGGTATATGCACGAACACACTTACCTATTTTATTATTTTAATAAATGTTCAGTGATTTTATTCCCTGGCTGTGTTGAATGCTGTAGTAATGTTTTAGCCATATTGCCTCTCCTAGATGGAACAAACGTCAGTCCTTTTGATAGTACATCTGCTAATTCCTGGTCAAAGGACATACTAGAAAAATTGTAAATTTTAAAGTCAACTCTCTGGTTATAAATAATTGCACAAGTATACTGAGGGACCATGTTCATTGATGTAGTCACTTCTGTTAGTTCCTCCACCCATGATATGTCCACTGTAGTTGGTTTGGCTGTTGGAACTGGGACCAGTTGTTTGATTGCCATTGGTTCCTCTTGGGAGGTGTTCAAAAATCCTGGTTGTTCCAATGGTTATCACGTTGTTGTTGATTGTGGTCATCATGGTTCCTTTTCCTGATCCTTTCTGAACACCTCAAGAGTCGAAATTCCTTGGGATTAGTTAAAGGGATAGCAGGTTTGCTGTATTCTTGAGCATTTCTACCATTAACCATGGGTTCTTCCTGATGAATAGTGTTATTGTTGATCAGTTCAACTTGTTGCCAGCTCCTTTGTTTACCCTAAGTCTGAGATGGTGCAGGGTTAGGATACGCAGTACTTCTAGCATAGTCCATCCTGTCTGTCTCCATTTTCCTTAGTTTCCGTGCTTTTAAGCATTCTAGGTGCTGGTCAGTACTGTTGAAAATTCTTACGTGTTCAAATTTGTATTGCCCATACTGGATATCCTGCTTTATAAGGTTATCAAGAAAGTTAAGCTTATCACCTAACTTTTCAATACGTTTAATGTTATGTTTGACTAATAATTTCAGCAAGTCAATCCTTGTTTATCAATTAGGGCCATAAGGCCATGACTGAGGGGAGAATTTTTCTTCAGGCCGATAGCTGTCAGGTGTGCAAGTTTACAACATTACTGGGTGTTGGGGAATATGCCCTTTCTCTAGTTTTGTGCAATTTGAGAGTTAGACTATAAAATTAGCAAGGGGGTGTGGAGGGTGAAACAGGCATGCTCCCTGGCAAAACAAATATATTTTTGAATTTTCATTTAGAGTTTTTATTTAAATGCTTCAGTATTATTCCTCAGTACATGTGTAGTGGCACGTTGATCTTGCCTTAGTCAACATTTTCTTGTCAGTGTTATTTATGTTGTCATTTGGTTATTTCACTTAATTTTAATGTACCTGCGTGTGTGTGTGTGTGCATGTGCGTGTGTGTGCGTGTGTGTGTGTGTGAGTGTGTGTGTGTGTGTGTGTGTGTGTGTGTGTGTGTGTGTGTGTGTGTGTGTGTGTGTGTGTGTGTGTGTGTGTGCGTGTGTGTGCGTGTGTGTGTGTGTGTGTGTGTGTGCGTGTGTGTGTGTGTGTGTGTGTGTGTGTGTGTGTGTGTGTGTGTGTGTGTGTGTGTGTCTTTGAATATATATCTGTGGCCATTCAGTTGAAGTTCTAGCTTTGCTGATGTTTTCATTTTGTTTTTACTGATTGTTTTTTCAGAGACCTTCTCACTTATTGTTTTAGTTATGATGTAATTGGGATTGGGCTTCCTTTGCAGCGATGGATTGTTATGGGATTACTTTAACAAAGCAGCTAAAATATTCTTTGAGATCAAATGTTTCACCTGAAAACTGCATAGAAAAGACTAGAAAGCAAAGTCCATGAATGAACGGGAAGGAGACAGTCACCTACACACTATCATGTAAAGAATTTTTTGTGTTAAACTGGCTTTATTCCTTCATTCAAATGGCCTTGCAGGTGTATGACACCATGAATTCACACAGCTGTTTCCTATAATATAACAACTGATAAAACATTTTTAAACAAATGCATTGTAAAGAACACAGAACTCTTCTGTGATGCTAACAATAAGTACATTTTTTCTGATTCCATTCTAAGGCAGAGATATATTGTCTGTGTATCCAAGAGAGCTAAAAGAGCGGACAACAGTAGTAATGGGCTTATGAATGACACAAAATCCAGTGGCATAATCAGATCTAAGCATTCACTCTTTTTCAAAAAATGATACAGACAGCACAGGATACAGATAACACATATGGTGAAAAAGAGATTTCTTCCTATTTAAGGTGAAAAAAAAGTTGAACATTCGTGTATTTCTGGAAGGGAGATGCTTAGACTTAAAGCGTAATGTAGTATGAAAAAATTTGAAGATATGCAAACTATGTTGTGCAATTCAGTTTCCAAAGGCAGCTCTGAGGGGTGATAGAATATTCAGTTGCATGGTGGCAGATGGTAGACTTAAGAAAAAAATTACAAAAAAAATATAATCTTTGCAGATCTCTAGAAAGGCCATGGCTGGAATACAGGGAACATCCCCATTATGTTACAAAAGGAAGGACAACAGAAATAGCAGAAACAGTGCAGAAGCCAGTTAAGGCCATGGCTGGAATACCTGTTAAGGCCCTGTCTGGAGTACTGTGGACAGCTCCACTTATCCTATAGAACTAATGGCAGCAAAACTAACAAAATGTTGAAAAGACTAAACTGTTCCCACTTTGTAGAATCCTTGTAAGGCCGTGGCTTGAATGCAGTGGACAGCACTACAAGTATTATAGACGTTTGGATATCCGATCTTGTAGAATCAATGCTGAGTAGTCTAAAATATCCCCAATTTGCAGAACCCTAGTAAGGCAGTGGCTGTAAACTTTGAACAGTTTCACACCTGGACATCAGAATTAGCAGAAACAATGCAGAAGACGCTAAGATATTCCCACATTGTATAACCCTGGTGCAGCCATGATTGGAGTACTTGGACAACTTTATGTATGTTACATAATCAAAAGTCGTAGAAAAAATGCAGAGGTAGCTGTGCAAATTGATCAGTGAAATGGGAGGTCACATAGCTCTTGAGACAGAAAGAATTAGGAAAATTATATGGTGCACTTTGTTGCTATCATTTAAAGTCATGGACAGGAGTTTAAAGGACTGATCGGGCAGGCAGCTTAAAAAAGGAAGGATTGTGAAATGACCCTAGAAGTGTTGTTTTACAGAGAATTAAGACAGCTTTGAAATATGCTTTGTCAAAAATGCAGTTGCAGAAGTACAACAAAACAAAAAAATGAAAATTTGAAATCATGGATTGGGAGCATACAGTGGGACAGTTACATACTAGCTGCCTGAAATAATGACATAGACTCTCTGCCCTACTAGTATTTTTTCTTGTGGCTCACTTGTGTTTGAAGAATGGCCACAAAGTAAAAAGCTGACATTTATGCCTGGGTTTCATACATATGGGCTGCTGGCTGGAAGGAGGCATGAAAGTTGCTGGACATTTTTTGCGTACAATTTACTCGAGCAGAATTCATTCAAGCCAAATGATGAAATCTGTAAGTTTCATGCGGAATCTTGTTTTGTTCTATAGACTGCATTTTTTGATCAGATTATGGATGGGAGACAATTACAACCACTGCCACAAGTCAATGTGTTTAATGGAGTTATGGATGATTACATGAGAAATGCATACCACCAGCAGGAATTAATTTAATATACACTGATTGGAAGTTGAAGAGTCTGCAAAGACCACATGCTGTGTTTTCTCTGTGTGTACCTACTAGTTATCTAATGTAGGATATTATCCCTCAAAGAGAAAAGATGATGCAGAACATGCAGATTTTTTTATGATAGCCTGTTCTGTAATCTTAGTGGCATCTGTGTATTTGGTGCTGAGCTTGCCATCGGAATCTAAGTGGCCTCTTCATGGTTGATGATTTCACATGATTCTGTTATGCTGTATTCTTTGTACAGCATACTGGTATTATAAGTACTAATAGGGAGCACATCATGTCATTGAATGTAATTTTGGTGAATGCAGAATCAGCAAGTGCTGTTTACCAAAATTACTTTCACTGACAGTGGAGTTTACTTTTTCTCTCTACTGTTGTGTGATATCAGAGTTGGTATATATAAGTCTGGGGGTGTGGGGGATGCCACCACCACATTGGGGGTGCAGGGGGACTTGCTTTCCTGCAAAAATAAAATTATTGAGTTGTTCATCAAAGGTACCTTTGATAACTCAATCAATGGACCCTTGCTAACAACGCATAAATGGGTTATTGTCATAATGAGTCATCATCACTTTGGACTGCACCAGTACGGTATGTCTGCTCATGGGAGAGAAGTCAATATGCTGGTGAACTAAATAATCTATTACAGGCGATTGGTCATAAATCTCAGAATTTCTTTTGCAGGAAGTAATTGTAGTCTTATAATGTGTAGAAGTGACTCTAACAATAAACATGGATGCATATTTTCTTACCCAGTGAAAATATTAAATACACTTAACGGAACTGATTTGTTTTTTGTAATGCCACATTTATGCCTACTTGAGTTCTCTATTTTCCTATGAAGATTTAATATTTATAAGTTACTACCATTTCAGACAAATTATAGTTTGTTTTTAGGGTATGGTTATAAATACTGAACAGTTTAAAATAAAAGGATTGGACACATCTTCAACTATGAACAGAAAGTCATAGTAAAGATTGAAAAGTTATGAAATTTGAACCTTATGGATATAAGCTATTGTTATTTTTCGAAGAACAATAATATTAATCTCCTTAGTAGACAGTGGAGCAGTTTATTAATTCTGTTTAGAGAATAGACGACCTGTATATTGCCAGTGTGATTGAAGAATGAACACTCTCCAGCAGGATGCTAATTTACAGGTAATGGCTGCTGAAAAATGAGTCTGATTCTTTAAGGCAGCAAATTAAGCTGCCATGGCACTTGGACTGTAACGGAGCTAATGGCTGCCATTATTTTATTCATGCTATGTGGCACTGGCTGTTTAGTGAGTGTAAAATTAAAACAAACAAAACAATTTAAAAAAAAGAATGAAAGAAAAGTGTGTATATGTTGATCTTTGTGTATGTTTATGTATCCATGAAAGTTAGAGTGAGATTGATCAAACTATTATTTTATACTCACCAGCACTTTTGCTGTTTACTGAGTTTAAAATTTGAACAAATGGATAATTAAAAAAAAAATGGAAAAGTGTGTACGCGAGTGTGCATATGTATGAGTCTGTTCATGTTTCTGTCTACGTGTGTGAGTGTATGGGTGCTTGTGTGGCTTGAAAATGGAAGTGTGTGTGTGTGTGTGTGTGTGTGTGTGTGTGTGTGTGTGTGTGTGTGTGTGTGTGTGTGTGTGTGTGTGTGTGTGTGTGTGTGTGTGTGTGTGTGTGTGTGTGTGTGTGTGTGTGCATGTGTGAGTGTGTGCGCATGTGAATGTGTGAGGGAGATCCATTGAAAAGTTAATGCCTAAAACAATGTTGGGACAAAGGCTCACAAATAGGTACAGATTTTAAATATTTGTCTTATAAAGTTAGAAAGGTGCTATAATGACAGGAATTATGTTAACATACATTTTTTCTGGAGGATATGAAGTCCATACCTGTCAACTCAGGGACATCCATGATTTTGACTCAAATTATGGTCCAGATAAGTGCTTAATATAGGGGGGGATATAACTTCTTTTGCTCTCAAGACAATGCCTTTACTAATCAACTGAGCTATGTGGAAAGCTTTCCTTACAATGATAGACACACGGTGGTTGAAGTTAAGGTCATGGGTAACCTGTGATCCCAGGTCCCTTACCATTTCATGGGTACTTAGGGTATGTAATACAGCCACTTCAGATTAATAACTCAGAGATTCTTACCACCAAACTGCAACTTAACAAAAGTAAATGCATTAATATCATCTGCATGTACATTCCCCCAGGTAACAATATAGCAATACTTGCAGACACCCTGCATTGGATATCAAGTCACTACCCCCAAGAACCCCTACTACTCAGAGACTTTAACATAGACTGGGCCACCTGTTCATCGGAATCCCCAACCACCCATATTAACCTGCATACATTTACACAAATCATATACACCCCTACCAGTATAGGTAAACCCAACCAAAAAGAAAGCATACTTGACTGGGTAGTCATTAATAGTCACCCCCCAATTGTACACCTCTGGTACCCTCCCCAATAGCCTAAGTGATCACCTACTCACATATATGATTAAGCACAAAGCCATTAACTCCCAACAACCCTTACTCAGAAATGTTAGAAACAAAAAAAACGTTGACCCAGCCAAATTCCAACAGGAACTAAAATCATGCAACTGGTCTATTCTAAAACGCCTCCCCTTAGAGGAAGCAGTTCTATACTTTAACAATAAATTCCTTGAGATCCTTGACTTGCATGCACCTGTTCGCTCTAAAAGAACAAAGGCAAAAAGTGTGCCATGGCTTTTGAAAGAGTCTAGACTCAAAATTAGCCTTAGAAACAAAGCCTGGGTTTTATGGCATTCAACTAAAGACCCCCAAGATCAAATTAAATACAGGCAATTTAGGAACAAAAGTAAAAAAATCCATTTTACAAGATAAAAAACAATACTACTGTAATTTACAGACAGTAAATCAAAATAACCCTCAAAAGTTTTGGGCAGGTTTGAATAATCTACTACATCCTGGAAAACTTCTACCCCCATCCCAGCTGCCACTACTGATAAACCCCCAGAGGATGTTTCAGACAGTTTTAACCGATTCTTTACTGAGACAATTCAAGCCCTAGCTAGCCAACTACCTCCTAGCTCCCCTGGCCCAGAAAGTAGCACCCCTAGAAACCTACTCTCGTTTAGCTTCCAACCAGTCGCCACGTCACTTATCCGTACCCTGATCAGAAAACTAAAACCCACCACACTCTCTGCTGACCAACTTCTTGCTGAATACCTGCAAAAATCAGCTGATGCTGTTGCCTACCCTGTATCAATACTTATCAATCGAACCATAGTAGAAGCTAAAATTCCCACCATCTGGAAAATATCCTATGTAATCCCACTTCATAAAGGAAGCAGCTCTACTGAATTCTCTAACTATAGGCCAATAGCTATACTCTCTCCACTTGCAAAGATTATGGAAAAATGTATTCATAGACAATTCATGCACCACCTAATCCATAATCACCTCATGGCAGACACCCAGCATGGCTTCAGACCTCACCACAGCACTACCTCAGCCCTACTAGCCTTCACCAACATCATAAATCATAATCGTAACAATAATCATATTTCCTCAGCCCTCTTTTTGGATCTTTCCAAGGCATTCAATATGGTTGATCACCAACTATTAATCCACACCCTGCAAACTTTCTGTCTAGATACTAAAGCCCTTCATTGGTTTAAATCCTACCTGAGTGGAAGACAGCAGGCTGTTCTTTGGCAGAACAAACTCTCTAACCTACTACCTAACACCCTTGGAGTACCACAAGGTTCTATTCTAGGGCCACTGTTGTTCTCCATCTTCATTAACGACATGAATACTGTCATCCGAAAAGTCAGTTGTATCCAATACACTGACGACTCTACCTTGATTTGCTGGGCGACATCTCCAATAGAGTTATGGTCAGCTACCCAGACCACCTTTAACACAATAGAAAACTGGCTTTCTGAACATCGTCTGATACTAAATCCCAAAAAAACTAAAATGCTGTTATTTTCACCAACACAAAGGTCTACTGCCTTTAACTTTACCATTAAAGCAAATGATGACACAATAATCTCCCCTGACCTCTCTACTAAACTATTAGGTGTCATTGTAGATAATAATCTAAAATTTGACGTACATGTCAACCAATTGATCAAAACCATCAATAAAAAAATAGGGTCACTTTACAGAATAAGAGCCTTCCTAACCCCTCCAGCCAAAGTTGCCGTAGCTCGATCTCACCTTCTTTCTACTCTCGTGTATGCATCCCCTCTACTCTCTAATTTAAATAAGAATGTCCTTAACAAACTCTCAATCTGTTATAACCACATTGCCAGGTTTGGCCACTGGGCTGTCTGTTAGGACACATCATTGCATCAATCTGAACCAGCTTGGGTGGCTTGAACTACCCAGTTTAATCCAGTATAACCAATTAATTATGGCCCATAAAATCATCTACAACCCAGACAATACCCCTGCACTTAAAAATCTTATCAACCTCTATAATAATCCTAGACTGCTACTATCTTCTAACATACTTCTTATTCAGATGTGCAAAATTAACAACTCAGCCGGTGACTCTCTCTTCGCAAACTCTGTAGGTAGATCTTGGAACAATCTTCCATCTGATATTACCTTACTTTCCTCTCAAGGTCAATTTAAAACTAGACTCAAACACCACCTGGGACTAAACTGGCTATGTCATGGTATCAAGCCTGGTTAACTCTCCTCTAGAATGTGTAAAATCTGTTATTTTTAATCTGACTTTCACTCGAGATTATCTCTAACCTGAGGAACTTTTTATATTGTTTGCTTATGTAATCACTGTAAATATTATATTTGTAATTTGTAACATTATGTTGGATCTGTTTTACCTTGGAGCTTTTCTCTCCGGGCCTCCGCAGAAAATGGACACGTATCCAGTCGGACTATCCCGGTCAACAAATGTAAAATAAAATAAATAAGTAAAAATAAAAATTGTTGTTGATTGTGAGGGGATATTGTTTGTGCTGAAGGGAATGATGATGACGCATTTCTTTGCATTCAGTTTGAGACCGTGACTAATACACCAGTTGTTCTGTGTGAGACCCTCCTGCAATATACTGACATCATTTGGGGAGCCGTCTGCAAACTTGGTCAGCCACAACCCCTTAGATTTGACCTGAACTTCTAAGAAGTATAAACCAAACAGTAGAGCATCCAGGACGGACATCACTGACCCTTGTGGCATCCCACTGGTTAGAGGTCTGCTGATTGATGTGGAGTCACCCACTTTGATAGTGTGTGCATGGTTTGTGAGCCAGTTGGCAACCCACCTTACAACAAAGGGGTTTACACTCAGTTTGCTAAGTTTATCAGTAGTACCTGAATGTGAGATTGTGTTGAAAACCTTTGCCAAGTTGAGGTATGCAGTGTGCAGATATGTGCCTATATTAGTGGCCTTGGTCACACAATCAAAGAAATTCACCAGATTTATGAGGCAGGACCTGACCTTAACAAAGCCAAATTGGGTAGGATCCAGGGTTTGGCGGTCACGTATGTCTTTATTTATGAGGTCCAGAATGATATGTTCAGTGCCCTTACAGATGAGGCTCGTCAAACTTATGGGTCTGTAATTGTTTCTGAATTAAGACAAAAAGCATTCTGATTTTTATATTTCCTTTTTTGTCACTTACAGAGACATTTATAGAATCACATAAAACATACTCCCCAGGATTCAGAAAGCTGAATTTTCCATGCAGGAACAGTTTAGGAGCTCCTGCATGGAACATGGTCGCCGAGCGATTCAGGAAAGTGCCATTTTCACGTGCACAAGTGGTCCTTCACTGTTCTAGCATGGAAAACTGGAAAATATGCAAATCACCTCATTTGCTGGTGAAAACCATGCAAATGAGGTGATTTTGCGATTCACCAAGCTACCAGGTCTCCGTGCTAGAACAGTGCCAGTGCAGAAATGTATTCAGAAAATAGCTGAGTACATTTCTGCAACTGACAAAACAGAGGCATGACAGCTCATGGAAAAGCATGTGTTATGTACATTACACATGCCAATGGCCAAATATAAGGCCATTGGCATTAAAAAGTGATTAATAATTATGAAAATCAAACTTTTTTTTTGGCCGATCTCAGCTGTTTTAAGCATAGGGCAGCGGCGCACAAACGGGATCATGCTGAAAATTTAAAAAAAAATGAAAAAAGTTAATTTTAATGTAATTCTGCATTTTGCCATTATAGTCAATGGCATGCAGAATGAACATAATACCAGGGAGCACTGGTTGTCAAGGGGAAAGGGTCTGTGTTAGTGCAGTAACTAACAACCTACACACTGGGATATGCAAATGAGGGGAGTTATACAGAATCACAGATTTCTTCAGTGTCAGCTTGTACCTAACTGTGTAGGTGCAGCAATACAACAGTGCATGTGTAAGAGCTGAATGACTTCATAAGGGGGTGTGTCATGCTTGCTGCAAGCTCATTGGAGCTCTGTGTCTTGTGTTTGCCCTTAGCTAAGCACAGCTAAGGAAGGGGGTGTGTCAGATGTCTCAGCAGTGTGTACATAGCCTAAATGGGTGTGTTTTAAACAAAAAAAAGAGGAAATGGCAGCACTGTTTACATTTCAGCACTGGGTATGCGTGGCACACCTCGGGGCTTAAATAGGGAGTAACTGGGAAGGGCAAACAGCAGTAGGAAGGCAATCAAGGAGAACTAGCATAGCTGGCCGGTGGAATGTATCAGAATCAGCCAATTACACATGCAGCAGCCCAGCATACAACTATAAACTATGCAAACACCCTACAGACTCGTTTTTCCTACAAACTCTACACCACCGGTGTACACAGATGGGGGGGGGGGGTTAACTGGCAAAACTAACTTAAAATGTTAGAGGCTGCAGCTGCTTTACTCCATCAATATGTGCTAGACACTGAGGATGGTGAGGAGGAGAATGCTGACAACCGACCCACAGTGAGGAGGAGGAGAAGAGTGTATAGACCCAGGGTAACCTACCAGGGCCTACATGAGCTGGAGATAGTGGAGCGCTATAGGGTAAACAGGGACATTCTACAGCAAATCGTTGAGCTGTGTCGGCCACGCCTCACACACAGAACTACTAGAGGGGAACCCATCCCAGTGGATACCAAGATATGTGTAGGCCTAAGAATACTAGCCACAGGTACCTTCCAAAGACCAACTGGGGATATCATGGGGGTCTCACAGGCATCAGCATCCAGGGTACTCCACCAGTTCCTGGATGCCATGACACCACATGCCAATGAGCACATATATTTCCCCACCACCCATGAGGCATTGACCAGAAGTATGTGTCTCTTTCACTGTATAGCAGAATACCCTGAGATAGTTGGTGCTATAGACTGCACGCACATCCACATCAAAACACCACCTGGTGAGCGGGGTAGGTTCTACATAAACTGCAAGAGCTTCCCATCCATCAACTGCTAGGTCATGTGTGATGCCCAGGGAATTATTATGAATGTGTGTGCTGGCAGCCCTGGAAGCTATCACGACTCCCACATCTGGTATTGCTCACAGCTGTATCAGGCATTTGCCAGGGGGGACATCCCATATGGCCTTCTAGTGGGGGATGCTGGCTATGCACTGGAGCTGTGGCTGATGACACCCATCAGAAATGCACACACACCCAAAGAAGGACACCATAATGAGGCACACACATAAACCAGGATCATTGTAGTGTGTGTTTGGGATGCTGAAGTCATGGTTCCTCTGCCTTGACATATCTGGTGGAGCCTTGCAGTACTCTCCAGCTACATGTACACAAATGTTCATAGTATGTGCCTTGCTACACAATATGATCTTGTGGAAACAGCTGCAGCAGAAACAGCATGGGACAGGGCCACAACCCCCCCCCCCACCATTGCCAAGGCCAGCATAGGCACAGAGGGACTCAGAGGAGGAACATTGTGAGCCTGCCCCTGTAGGCAGAAGGAGGTGTGCCCAGTATGTCCATGCCTTGGCAAAGAGGCAACACATAGCACACACACACTGACACTGTAGGGACCCAGGGACTGATACCTCTGTCTGACTTGCACAAACAGTAAAAGGAATGCCAAACATGACACTGCCTGTGCTTTACCATGTATAGGGAGTGTACTACGTGCATCTGACAGAGTCAGCCTTCCAGCACTGTCCTCAATACTGACCCAGCAACAAAGTAGGTTACCCTTCCTATCAATTACAGAATGAAGTAGTATGTTCTCATACTTGTATGTATGATATGGATGCAAGCATGCAAGGGAATTGGGTGGCTGAATGGGATAGCAGCAGACAGATGACAGCTGTATGGGACAGCAGGAAATTCATAACAAATACTGGTGTCAACATACTAGGCAGCACTACACAAGGTGACAACTCCCACTGCACTGTACATGTGATGGCCCAAATAACTGTGGCTGTCAATAGGTCACACACATGGATGTCAATGAGGGTCACGTACCCACCACCAGCCTCACCCAGCAGGACAGGTGTAGGTGAGCATAAAGACTGGGCTAAGGCCCCCAAATGATGGCAATGGTGAACAGCCCCCCACCAGACGTACACAGACATACTACAACAGGTCTGGCAGTTTCATTTTACTTCTAAAGGTTAAGAAGTCTGAAACTGAAATATATGCCATTAAGATCTAACATGTGTACTCTACTGATATGCCTCCTTTTTGCAGGATAGGCCACAATACAATATGAAATGGAAGCCAGCAGAGTGACTGAAATACCAGAACAGTCATTGCAAATGTTTAAAGTCATGAGGTGTGCACCAATCCCATGTAGAAATGCAGTAACATGTAAGTTTGAGGAGTAATATCACTGGAACACAGATTGCCAGAGCTGTCCCACTCTTCATTGTTGCATGTGTACAATATGCAGGGGTCAGTGTGGTAAGTTTGTTGTGTGTTTAATATTGTCTTTAAGTGGTCAACATATGGGCCTGGATGATTGTCTCTGAGTGGCCTAGGTACAGTACAGTGGATGACAGGGCCATGTTCCAACAACTGCAGTGCCAGCCACACTGCTTCTCAGCTGCACCCATGTCAGCAATTGTACATACTCACAGTCCAGATGTCAATATCTGTCACTGTCAGGAAGCTGGATATGCCATGAATGGAGTCCCATACATAGAAACAGTATAAAATAACTGTCAACTGCACACAAGTTTGGAATTATACATAGAGGTTAGCATCACATTAGTTGTCCCTCTAGTATGGAATACTGGTAGTCTGGCCAATCACTGGCAGATCACAACAGGCACAGTTATAAAGTGATGACAGGCTGCCCATGTCCACACACAAGCCAGCATAAAAGGAATGTCCCAGGTATATTTGTGAGTCAGGTGCTAGTAGCTTCCATATCACACATGCACCCAGCTGACTCCACCATCAGCCACAGGTTTATCACAGATCATATCCTTACTGTAGGGAATGAGTACCGCATGGACCCATCTCTGTATGGGAATACATACATGATGCTGCATGCTGAATAGATATCCAGTGCAGGTATGTCCCTAGCTCTAAGCAACCCAACCACATCCAGACACGTGGATCAGTATGAACAGGAAGGATTGACAGGAACACCTTAACCACTCACTACTGTCACCCCAGGATAATCCACTGGCTTGCAGCCTGGGAACGTATGACTGACAGAATGCACTAGCCTGCTACAGATGGCCTGCAGCACTCTCAAGTGACCTACAGTGCTCTGGCAAAGGCCCATGCCTCACCCATAGTGCCAATGTATGGAATGTCAGGGGGTCCTAACAACCTAACACAGTAAACAAAAAACAAATGCAAGGCCATGTTGACAAATGCCAGTTCCATGCCTCCCCATGCCCTACTGCAAGGACTGTGGACCAGGCCATAAATACTACTGGGATAAAGGCCCAACTATAGGGATACATCTGAGATATTGCATACATAGTGTTAGAAAGAGGAGAGAATAACAAAGGGGAGGGGGTGTAGATGCATGGATGCCATGGAGTGTATGAAGTCTGAAACTCTAATGTCCGCCCATACTACCCCTTGACTGCAAACCCATAAATGAATAGCCATAAAACTGCTTGTAAACAACAATGTGAAGGTAAACTAACCAGATATATGAGTCCCGCCTCTGAATAACCTGGGTGTATCTGTACAGCTGACAGGTATGGCTCCAGCAGGATATGGCCATTCCATTAAGTTGAGAAAAGCACAAGAAGGGGATCCCTGGCCAGCATACTAACAAGGTGCTGCACCATTTACACAGAAACAGCAGTCTATTGTTTGTAACAAAAATGTTCAATAGAATTTGTAGAAACGTTGGCTAGATATTATGAAAGAGTTATTGATCAACAGAGTAATATATTTGGTCAGTTATGTGAGGGCAGTAGTCAGTATATTGGGCAACCTTTTTATTCCACACAGTTGACCAAGCTTAGCTCGGATTTACTTACTTTTGAAACACAACTCAGAGATAGGAAACGTAAAAAGTTCCAAAGAGGCCAAATGGACTATGACAAAGGGCACCCTTTTATTTATACCAGACATGTTAGATTTGAGGGTGAGAGTAATAAAAGTAAGTCAACCCCTAAATGCAAATGTCCCAAGTCCATCCTTAGGAAACGCAATTCCTATACTGATTCATCTGGGGGTGACTCATCATCTGGTACAGATTTAGATACACAACAGACTTCGGATGCTCCAACCCCCAAATGCAACAATAGTATTGTCCCTTTAGGCCTTCTAAGAGGGCAGGCAGAAAACACAGCAAACATCACAAACATGCAGGGTTTGAGGGAACTCTTGACGAAAAAGTAAACAGTTGCTCTAAAACAAATGTACTAAACATTTCTGATTTAACACTATCGGATTCATGAATAGCTTTGTTAAATAAAGGCCTTTCTTTTATACCTGTTTTTTTTTTTTTGTTCAGGAAGATGTATTGGCACAGGATGTTATAGCTTTTTGTAGATTGTTAAATCTTAAACTGTATTTTCATGACAGTACCAATGATTATTCAGCTGGGGATTCATTCAAATACCATAAATCCACCCTTGTTCCACCAATGCATCATTGCGTGGGCCTTTTTCAAAATAATGTATTCAAAGATCTGCACTTTAATTCAAATATGGCTCATAAAAGACATAATAATCTCTCAAAGCCTGATATGTTGGGTATACAAGAACTTGCTAACAATAAAAACTTGGTAATTATTTCTGCAGACAAAGGTGGTGCTGTGGTTGTCATGAGTTGGTCACATTATGTTGCCGAGGCTCATAGATAACTGGATGATGGCAGATATTACACCAGAATGCCCCTTGATCCATCTAGCATGTTTAAACAACAATTAGATAAATTTTTGGAATCAGCAGTACAAAATGGTATCATTACAGAACAACTCAAATACCAACTTACTGTTGCAGATCCAAGCAGCCAATATATATATTTTTTACTGAAGATCCATAAAGATCTTCACAATACTCTGGGTAGACCTATCATGGGTGGTAATGGGTCCCTAACTGAACCAATCTCACAATTTTTGACACAATATCTTAAACCCTTACTCACATTCAAGACACCACAGAATTTCTGGACATAATAAATGACATGCAAATTGAGGATCATTGGTTAATGTGCAGATTAGATGTTTGTTCATTATACACAAACATACCACACTGGCCAGGGCTGGATGCTATTGAATACTGGCTAAAGAAATCCAATTTATATAGACCTGGTTTCAATACCTTTCTTCTCATTCTGACAGAACATGCTCTCACGAAGAATGTCTTCTTCTATGGTAACCAATGTTATTTACAAGTGCGTGGGACTGCAATGGGTGCATCCTTTGCCCCTATATATGCGGATCTATACATGGCTTACATAGAAGAACACATTATTTATGATACTACACAAAACATTTACTTGGGGGAAATTGATATATGGCGCAGGTATTTGGATGATTGCTGGATGGTGTGGAGGTCCGATGTGGAATACCTTATGGAATTCACAGGGTATCTCAATGAAAATAAGTGGGATTTACAGTTTACTGTCAATTACCATCTGGATAGAATCACTTACTTAGATGTACTTATATCTAGGAATGCTGACAATACTCTACAGACAGAAGTATTTCGTAAATACCCTGAATATAACACTCTACTCCACACGTCCAGCTTTCATCCAGCCCACATTACCAAAAACATCCCCAGGTCACAATTCATCAGGATGAGATGCATCTGTTCAGATGATAATTCTTTTGCACATTTTCATACTGATTTAGTTCACAGATTTCAAGAGAGAGGATACAATATGGGTTATGTCTATACAGCAAGTAACTATGCTGCCAGTATTGATAGAAAGGACCTTAAATACCAACAAAAACCAAGCTCTACCACTAAAAAATTACATTTTACCACCACATATGGTAGGAACACCAACAAGCTCATTGAGGTCCTTAGAAGACATTGGAATATATTATTGGTGGCAATCTTTTGTCCCAATATTTAGGTGAAACATGTCAGTTCTCTTTTAGAAAAGGGAAGAATTTGGGGTCTTACTTTAGCCATTTCTAACCGGGAAAAGCCAAAAGAAAAACAAACAAACTTTAGCCATTTCAAACATCAGCATTCATCCACTCATCATAATAGGTTCATAGATTAGTACTAGGCTAACTGCCCTTGTGGGCCATTTTCAGCCTAGCCAGTTATCCCATGTAAGATTCAAACCCTGTACCTTATGTTTGTAAGGTAAACACCTTAATCATTATGCCAACCTCCCACCTTAGTCAGTACTGTTGGCATTTTATTTTGATTTTGTCTTTCAAGTATTAGTGATTACTATATTAGTTCTTAAACTGCATTGTAATTGTAAAATTGTTTGACTTATCTGGAGCTTATCTCCCCGGGCCTCTGCTGAAAAAGGGCTTTTGGCTCAGTCAGACACTCCCGGTCAACATATGTAAAATAAAATAAATAAATAAATAAATGGATGAAGATGTGGACAAAAATTCACTAGTAAAATAAGGCCTTTATCCTAAGTACCATCTCTTGCTTTATGATCACAGTCCAGTACACTGTCTGCAGTTCGTCTGCCACATCAACCACTTGCAGACCAATTTTCTGTCCTTCTGTCATACTTATGAATGTAGGCTATCTTACACTCCCACAAGAATAGTTATAGCAAGCCAGTTTTCATCATGCTGCTTTCATTACTAATGGTCAAACCTGCATTGGCTTGTATTGTACAGTACTGAATGGGATGTAGTAGGGGGTTACTATCCAAACTACCATTTCTGGGGAGAAGATCATTGGCTGCATGCCTTGTGGTCATTGAAGCAACTGTATTCGAGTTTTGAAAACCAAAAATGTTTCTAGCAGCAATTGTAGCATGGTATTCGACATAAGTTTTTTGCAAACTGCAGTACAGACTGGGTTATATACCTGGACACCTGCAGTTGTCATGCATTTTACATTGGACAAACATCGAGACCTCTCAGGTTACATATTTCTGAACACCTTTCGGATGTGAAACATAAAAGAATGAGCAATGCTTTGTCCAAACATACTTTACAACACACTACAGCATCCTTTCATTTTACCATTGTAGATAGGATAAGATGGGATAGGAATCAAAAAACTGGATGGCATACAAAATTGAATGCAATGGAAAAGAAGTGAATTGTGAAATTGGGAGGGCTGTTTAGCCCAGGCTTAAATGAATATTTATGAGCCCACCAATAATATCTCAGTATCAATTATGGATATACTGTATATATATGTTCACAAGATGTCTTGTATTATTACACTGATGAAGGCTAGGTTAATTCCTCAGCCGAAACAAGTCTGTTTTTTCTTATGTTTCTGTTGCTGGCTTGTTTTGTTATTTGATGTTACTTTTTGGCCATGCAACCACTTCCGTGCAGGGGATTTCTTTTCTGGACTCACCTTCAAAGATACCTTTGGACAACTTTTTCACATATAAGCTCTGTGGCACTTGTGATAACTGCCCCATACTATAGTACAACAAGCTAGTTAGGTAGGTGTTCTAAACTTGGTCCTGGCAACTGGCAAAGTATGTGTCTTTGTGTGAAAGAGTGTGTGTCTTTGTCGAGACCTTATTTTGTGTCTATTCACACTTACTACACTTCCCTTACCCCTCCTTTGGCATGGCTGCTGATGTCATTCACCTTCAAAGATACCTTTGGACAGCTTTCCAACATATAAGCCTGGTGGCGCTTGTGATAACTGTGTAGCACTGTAGTTTAGCAAGCTAGTTATGTAGTAGTTCTAATCCTAGTCCTAGCAACTGTGAAAATGTGTGTGTTTGTAAAAACCTAATTTTGTGTCCATTCACACTTACTACACTTCCCTTTCTCCTCCTTTAGCACACTGCTGCTGATGTCACTCACCTTAGAGGCATGTTTGGACACTGTTCTATCTATAAGCTCTGTGGCAGATGTGATACATGTGGAACAATGTTGTAACAGTAACTACATAGGTAGGGGTTTGAATCTCATTCCTGGCAAGTGTTTGTGTGTGTGTACATATATGTGTCCGTACCTTAAAGGTTTTGGCCCCATTTACACCCAGTACACTTCTCAGTGCCTGACTTTAGTAATCCTGCAGATATCATTCACCTTAGAAGTACCTGTTGGCAACCCTAAACCAATCTATATATATATGTGTTCGTACCTTAAAGATTTCGGCCCCATTTACACCCAGTACACTTCTGAGTGCCTGACTTTGGCAGTCCTGCAGATATCATTCACCTTAGACATACCTGTTGGCAAACCTAAACAATGTAAGGTCCATGGTGATTGTGGTAAATGTGTAACATAAAGGTCTGAAAACATAGTTAGATAGAGGTTTGAACCTCACTCCTGGTAAATGTGTGTGCAGGGTAAAATATTTTGTGAAATCTCTCGCCCACTACACCACCCAATGCCAGTGTTTACAAGGGCTGGTGATATTCCTCACCTTAGAAGTACCTTGGGACGACATCCATCCTATAAGCGCTCTGTGGCAGGTGTGATAAATGCATAACACTATAGTAGCAATACATAGCTAGGTAGGAGTTTGAAATGCAGTACTGGCAAGTGTGTGTGTGTCATCAGTATCCTGGGTGGGTGTTGGTGTGATGGTGGAATAACAGAATCCACTGGGGGGTGGATTTTGCTAAATTATTATATTGAGGACCTAGTATATGTCCCAATGTCCACATTACAAGGCCAACAGTTGTCAAACACCACAGAGGTTGGTGTAGACAATCCACAGCCCTAAATGTGTAGTGCCAGGTGCAATGACTATGTGACTGTATGGATTAGTTAACAATATAGGCAACCCTTCTAATAGTCAGAGACCACTCTTCACCCATGAATCATACACAAATGCACTTGGCTAGGCAGCAACCACTATATTAGTAGTTTTCCTGCAAACTGACTCACAGATAGTACCCACGGTGTGATTGCAGTGGGCTCCATGCCAAACTGATGACCAGACATGACTGGTGTCACACAGGGTATAGAACTATCTCCTCTCATGTTTGGGATCAACCCTTCTGAGGTACAGGAGAACAGAAAGGACACCCTGTCTCATAATGTTTGCATACAACAATAAAGTGGGTGGTAGTATTCCCAATCCATGTGATGTTGACATCACGCCCAAAGGCCACTTGACACCTATGACTGTTGTCAGAACCCTGGACATTACCTCAATGCCAAGAGATGTACCGCCATTACCTTTGGGAACACCATGGCTCACATGAGGTAATACATTGGTGGTAGTCCAGTGAACAGTGAGGTTGTTATAACAGAATGGGGAACACAAGTTCACAGTCAGCTGCCTGTTGACCACAACAGTGCCTCTTACATAAGAAAGCACTTTGATGTGTTACATCTCCTGACTGATTGTGTGTTATCCAGCAAGTAAAAGGACATGACTCCCTGTTCCATCCACTCAGTAGCCCAGTCAATGTGGACAGTGGCCCTTTTATCATGTTCCCCACTGGTCACCCGCAACAACTGTAGAGTCTGCAAATGTGCCCCACAAAGGGAATACCATGCCTTATACACATGCCCTGTATGGACAGACTCCAATAACTCCAATGAATCCCCATATCATGCTGTCTATGTAGGTGCAGTCACTACCTCAGTTACATAACCATGTCTCACCAAACGAGGTCAGGAATGTTACTTCTGAAGATATCAATCTGTCTACACTACATGCCCCAGAGACCTCAATAACATTTCCACACTTAAAAGAACATGCATGTGAGACATGTGCATAGCCCAGACACTGTCCATGTTATGGAATATAAATCACATACATGTGATGCAGTGCACATCACTGGCCACCCACAGTAGAAATCTGGATGAGTGGATGGGGAATGCAATACCCACCCCTGGGGACCACAATAGTGACTATTCTCCTGAGCCACACTGGGGACTATTTTCATGTGGCCTGATGCCAGGGTATTCTTTTGGGCTAGCCTTGTAGAGCCTTCAGGCCCATTCACCTACTACACACCTATGAAGCTACGAATCTATGGATCTCAATACTGGGAAATATGTGTGTGTGTGTGTGTGTGTGTGTGTGTGTGTGTGTGTGTGTGTGTGTGTGTGTGTGTGTGTGTGTGTGTGAATAGTAATCTCAGTGTGTTTGGTTGATGAATATCCCCTGTGGCTGTGGTTATTAGCAAATGGAAGTGTGTCCAAACCAGAACAAGTACCATTCTCCATTCTACAACAGATGTTGTAAAGCAACATATACCAATGTACAACCCTCAGCCCATAATCTGAGGCATATGCAATCACTGTGCTACAGACCGGGGATTTCTGTGCACATACTATACCCTGCCTATGACATGGTGGATGTATTACCACACTGCCATACTCCACTGTCATGCTGCAGGGCCACATCCTGGTGACACACAGAAATGGGATACAGCATGTGAGAACACATTCATTCAGCACTTCACTTGGGGGAGAGAGGGGTAAAGCTGGCACTGCATGTGTTGCCAAGACTGTGACCAATATCTGTTGTCTCAGGATAGGTATTAGCATTGTGCAGTAACTCACAGCATTTGTGTTTAATGCTGTGGAGATTGTTAATGTAACTATCAAAGGCTGTTGTGATTGTTGTCAGTGTCTTCTGCATGTCTGCCATCATACATGCCTGTAGGGGATTCCATGAGGGATGCAAAGTTGTGTTTGAGGCAAATAAGGGAGTTCAACAGTCATGGGACACCATCTTTCTCTGCAACAGTGTCCTGCTTCTGATGTACACTTTAGTAATGGCAGGGGACCCTTGCATTGTCTCCCAGTGTTTGGAGGACAGTGTCTGGGTTCTGTTGGCTCTGGCTAGTACCATGCATTCATGTACCTGTTTGTACAGTGCATATGTGTATGATTCCACAGTCATGCAGCTATTTCCCATTCCCATGGGTGCAGTGAAAACCTCCAACCCTGTTCTCATGGCTACAAAGTCATCTTTAGTGAGGTTTTGCATGGTGGTTACCTTTGTGGGGGGTGTGGCTGACATGTTGAGTTCCATGTTGATTACAGCCTGTGTGGATCTCACCATGCAGGGATTGACATCTGTGGATGAGCAACAGTCCCATATTTAAGTAGTCAACACAGGTCAAGGTTGTTGCATCCCACGGGTTAGTATGAGCTGGTCCAGGGCATTGGAAATTATGAATCCCAGAAGTGTTGGGCCACTGTACTGGTGCTTGGCTACTTTCCCCAGGTGATGGAGGGGTAGCTGAAGACTCATACTATGTCAGTGTTGCGTTGGACCATCATAGATGGCAGGGTGTTGATGAATGTGCATTGAAAGTCTAGGGACATAGATGTGGACATGGACCCATAGCAGGCTATGGTCTGGATTGTGCAAGGCAGTTGTACTGGAAGTATCTCTGATGCATTATGCTGGGATACTAGTATGGAGGTGTTCCTAGCCATAATGAATATGGAGACACCACCACCTGTGGAGATGTGGTGTGGTCCATGTTTGGGGGCTGACAGCTGTGGAATGCATCATAGCCTGATACTGCAGGTCTGCTGTCTGCTGCTGTGAACCACCTCTCCATTACAGCAGACATGTGTCCTCCACTCCAACGAGTGCTTTGAGTCACTGCATCCTGACAGTTAGATGTCTACTGTTGAGCAGCATGACCCTCAGATTGCATACGTGTCTAGCTGTTATGGTGGTAATTACATTAGGAACACTGCCTAATAAGGAATCATAGGGGTGCCAAGACACTTAGCCAGTACCTGGAAACCCAGCACTGACAGATGTAAGACATATGTGACAAGTCATTGGGTTCTGTCAATCATGTCATCCCAAGCAGAGAGGTACTGGATCCCCTGAGAATGACACAAAACATGTAAGCCAATGTTGCAGTCAATCATCTGTTGATAGTACCACAGCATCATTCTGGGTGACGGTGGTACACTGCTCAGGGCTACTGTCACACCTGCCTGGACAACATAATCAGAGAGTTCAACCATGTCTCTTGTCATGTAGTCCAGGAAGGTGTGTCCCAATTCATTCATATCCACATGGATACAAACTGATACACATAGTTGTTGGGGAGTGCCATGACTGTCTGTGTCATGTGCTGGATGCTGGCATGTGATAGATATTTGGCTGTTACCTGCTCCATATTCAACTTAGTGAGTGGGATATGTGTGTGCCTCAGTATTGAGTTACCCATGATCACTGTATTGTGCAAAGTGGTTAGCCTTACAAGCTTAGGTTGAGAGACACACTGTGTAAGTTAAATATATGTCCCTTGGCATGTGCCATGTTGCAGTGTCTTAGCGGGTGTCTGTCTTGTTGGTATGTGCTGTTTAGATTAATCTCCATTGAGTGCCTCTGGGAAGGTGGGTGTGTGGCTTTTCACTGTATGTCATGGCTGTCAACGTGGGTGTCATGGTGAGCTTCATGTTCCACATGGTGTGGTGCAGGTGTTGATCTTATCCTCTTGACCTGCTAGTCCAATCTTTACTGGAGAGGGCATATGTCCACTTTGGGTGATATATAGGTAGCCCTTACAGGTCTGAGTGTTTTGAGTTTAGAGGAAATGGTTGTCTGTGTACATGAGGCAGTTGCAAGAGTGCCTCAGAATTGACAAGTGCACCAGGTTAATGGGTGAAAGCATAGAAAACCACCCTTCAAACATGCTAGGAGGGGTGGACCTAACTAGTAAGTACTGAGGCTACACCTGTGATGAACGAGTACTGCTGACGGCTCCCAGGTGTGCCACACATCTTGATACAATAACCTGGTGAAGTGCCAAACCATAATGCTAGTTGAAGTGCAAGACAGAAAGAAATAGCACGATATATGGGAGGAAGATAAGGCAGACTGTCTGCCAACTGTAATACTTTACTGCAGCTATGCAGTTACCAGCAGTTTTCACCATGTGAAAGTTCAGTAAGCTCTGTAGTGCATGTGGTAACTGTGTAACACTAGAGTAGACAAACCTAGATAGGCAGGAGTTCTAATCCCAATACTGGCAAGTGTGTGTGTGTGTGTGTGTGTGTGTGTGTGTGTGTGTGTGTGTGTGTGTGTGTGTGTGTGTGTGTGTTTGTGAATCATGCACTTCCTGGCTTATACCAGTTTTGACTTGTGTACTAGCCTTCACACTTCCCCTCGCCCCATCTAGTAGTCTTGTTGATGTCATCCACCTTAGAAGTACCTTTGGACTAGGTAGAAATGCATCAGCTCTATGACGCGTCTGATAACTGTGTAGCACTATAGTCACAATAACTAGATAGGCAGGAGTTCTAATCATCCTACTGGCAACTGATTGGATGTGTGTGTGTGTGTGTGTGTGTGTGTGTGTGTGTGTGTGTGTGTGTGTGTGTGTGTGTGTGTGTGTGAAAATCATGTAGTGTGTGGGTTACACCATTGTTGACCTGTGTACTACCCTTTACACTTCCTCTTATTCCAGTTTAGTAGTCCTGCTGATGTCATCCACCTTAGAAGTACATTTGGAATAGATGGAAATGTATAAGCTCTGTGGCACATCTAATAACTGCGTAGCACTATAGTAGGAATACCTAGATAGGCAGGAGTTTTAATCCCAATGCTAGCAACTGTGTGTGTGTGTGTGTGTGTGTGTGTGTGTGTGTGTGTGTGTGTGTGTGTGTGTGTGAGGATCATATCTTGTGTGGCTTATACCATTTTGATGTGTATACCATACACGGCTGGTGACCACCTCCCACTGCCATTACTTTATATAGTGTGGTAACAGCATCTGCCTCACATGCAGCAAGTTGAACCATTGTACAGTCCTCTGTACAGATGTGTCTGGAATATCCATATGTTTGCAACCTATACATGGTCGGAAGTGATCCGTGTTCCTTAACAATGCCCATGTATGTGATAGTGTATCCAAATAGGCCACAGTGAGTGCACTGACACATATGGCAGCATGAAGTATCATACCTGACCGAAACATCATGCTGATATGATGTCTGCCACCCTCACAGGTGGCCAGTTTTGTAGGTGCAATACATGACTCCAGATGCTTGGTTTACAAGTGAACTGTTCCTGTTATGGATCACATTAAATGCTGAAAGAGGTGTGGACTGACATATTGTGGTCCTAATTAGTATATAAAAGGAATGCCTTGCATCTTAACAGGGGTGTGTACACAATTTATATCCAATGTATACCACTAATGTGTCACACATGTCCCTACCTTAGGCCTCCAGTCAGCCCATTTTGCTGGCTTCTGTCCAGATGTCTTGCACTGGCAAGTTGTGAGCTATGCTACAGGAATATTGCATTCACATCAGATAGGCCCCAGTGGTAACCACTGTGATGCAATACAGTTAAACCCAGCACAAGTGAACATGTACAAAAAGCAATATAGCTATTACACAAAACAATATAGCTATTACTGATGGTAGTGTGCATGGTAAATTGCATGCCCTTCACATGCCTGGGGTATTGCCAGCCAACAACAGAACAATGTCATAATCACCAGCTTCAGGCTGCTGTCCCATATGCAGACCAGAGGGTCCTAGGTGGTTGTGAGAGGGAGGTATTGTCAGCAGACTGAAATGTGGCCTTGGTACAGGATGGATGCAGCATGTCTGCACATTTACAGTACTAATACCAATAATACACAATGTCCTGTCCTCACTGTAGATGTGTACCTCTGTGCATTAGAAAACCCCATCCACAACTGCAATTGACCTTGACTCATGGATGTAGATACAATACAGATACATGTATGTCTGATACATTAGTGTACTAATCCCCACTGGGCCCCTACCTGCACTCTCCTCATCCAGTGTGTGTGTGTGTGTGTGTGCGTGTGTGTGCGTGTGTGTGCGTGTGTGTGTGTGCGTGTTTGTGTGCAACCCACCTCCACAATGCTTCCCTCAACTTCATGGCTTGTGCTTTGGGTGGGTGCCCCACATTTGGCGAGGAGCTCCTCGGTGGATGTCAGTAGGGGCTGGATGGTTGGGCCCCCACCTGTGGCTAGCCGATCCCTTGCTACAGCAGCAGCAGCCCATTGATGGGCATGGCAGATGAGGTTGGTGGCCTGATGCTGCACATGCTCATAAGTTCTGCTGTGCAGGCAGGCATAATTTACCCTGTGGACCATACTGTTCCACAGGGCGGTCCTCTCACGCACATTGTCTGCTCTCTGTCCAAATAACAGGGCATAATGTCCAATCACATATTGGGTGATGATGATGTCAGTTTCCCCAACAGAGAATGCTGGTAGGTGAGCCCTCTGCATGTTACCTAGAAGACATAAAGAGGAAAAAGGTCACATGACCTCATACAGTTGTCAAAGTGCACATCAACAGTGGCTATTACTTGCAAATAATCGGCATTACACCATAACCCTCCAAGCTATTGTGGCTATAGCAGCTTACATTACACTCCTGGCCCTGAGCTATGTTATTCCCCCCAGTGTTGGGCACTTGATTGCATAAGCCTTTGTTCTCCATTCACTTCTGTATAGAGGGTTGACAGTGGCCATCTTCTATGTGGATGGTGTGTGAATGGTGGCAGCTCTGTGTTTGACTGTGGTGTGTGATGGAGCTGTGAGCACATGCATGAGTTCATGTAGGAGGCAGACAGTGATGTTATTATGCCCCATGAAGATATCCTGTTGTTGCCATCAGTAGGCAATATGTACATGCTCACCATTGCTGAGGGGAGGAGTGTGGTTGATGTGCATATCCCCCTGTGCAACTGGGGCTGGACAGGGTGGCGATGTTCCCACCTAACCTGTGTGATGTAGGTTGCATAGATCCATGGCATGACTGTATGAGGTGTTCTTTATCCCCCAGTAGAGGATGAATTGTGTTGTTTCCTCTGAGACTTGCAACATATGTGGATACACTGTTGCAATTGTCCTTGGTGGTATAGATATGTCTGATTTGTAGTCATAGTCAGCCTTACAGGAAGTCACCTGTGAACTTACATGTTTGCTCAGAAAGAGGTGGACTTGCTTCCAAGTTGTTGCCTGCAACTATGTATCCCTGTACAGCCAACTTAGCAACCTATTATGTGGTCTGTGTATTGCTGCTGTCCACCAAAGGGGATTACTCTACCTTTGTGGAGGCTGGTTATACAGGTCAGATACTGCTGATTCCAAATAGCTACAGTGGATATAAAGGGTACACACCCCTGTTACAATGCCTGGTATTTGTGCAATTGGAACATGACACCACAATAACTCATTTCAAAACAATTCCCACCTGTAATTTGACCTATAGCCTGTACAGTTCAATTGAAAACATAGCAATCTGGTCTGTGAAAACATATGGAAATAATAATTAGTACAATAAGCCAGTTGAATGAGTGTGCACACCCTTAAACTGATATGTTGTGTATGCACCTCTTGAGATGGTTACAGCATTTATTCGTCTTGGTTTGGACTCTAACATCATAGCACATCTTCACTTGGCAATAGTTTGATCTTCTCGGTCTGATTGCCATACAGCACACAAACCTGGCATTCCAACAGGGGGGTATACACTTGTGATATTCACTGTATACAGGTGTTGATATAGCTGGTAGGGCTAGGCATGGACAGATGGTCATAATACAGTTGGACACTTCGATTACTATCTGATAATCTGCCTACTATAGTACCCATATCAGTGTCAGGGTAATGCAACAACCAGAAACTGTACACATTTATATCTGTTGTTTGCACTGACAGTGAGATTACACACATGTGCAACATGCACAACCTATGTACCTGACTGCTTGAAACCCATGTGAATAGTTTTGTGCCTTCCAGCTGAACATATGCATACATACATGTGCTCAGGGGATACCTGGTATACATTTCTGTTCTATGTTAGTATGGCACTCTGCATTTACATATTGCTGCTCAATCATACTTCTCAACCTGTTATAGCAGTACGTCTGGACAATGGCACACATACATGGGTGTCAAAAGGGATATCAATATTGATAATGTATTAATATAGCTGCACCATACATTAGTATGTTGATTGCACAGTAGACTTTGACATCACTGTGATAACCTGGAAGATGTCCAACAGTCATAAGTAAGCTATTATGTTACAATGTCATTGCTTACAGACCTGCCAGTGGTTTGGCTGACATAACACAGGTATATGTGTTGGTGACTACAGATGTCAGTCACAAATGTGCTTATTGTCCAGCAGAACACTGTACAGTTGAATGCTATTAATTCAATATATCACATGCAGTTCAACACACATGTCTGCAACAGTACTATGCACATGCCCTGTATAGGTCTCTTAGCTTTACAAGACAGACCTGTATCATACTCATATTCACAGGCAACATGGATATGGACAATATCCCATTAAATGGCCTAGCAGTGGCAGAGTCACAATTGTTTGACAAACACCCCAGCGGTTGTCATATATGAACTGTCCTTTGCAAGGGTGAGTCAGGCTCCTGAGCTGTGATCCTACCTCACAACCTCTCAGGGCATCACATCTGCACAAAGCCTAAAATGATGGGGGGATAAATTGGGACAGACTGTAAATATTCCTGTTACAAACATAGGAAGTGTGTAGAATTATACATTTTGCATTACGGTGAATCTTCTTAAGGATACAGAGTCTTAAACTCAAGTGTTTGTCATTACTCGATGACTTCAATCCTCAGCTATTTACCAGAAAAGTACAGATTTCAGGAGGAACAGACAAAAGAAAATATGATGGTAAAATGTGGACATTCTGTGAAGATCTGTACAGTTGAGAGGTATGGCTGTGATCTCTTCCACTGCAGAAAGGGCCAGATGCTATGGCCATAATATCTGTTCAGCAGGACATTAGTACAGCAAGTCTTGCTGGGGCATATATTCTTCCAAATCATATTCACCATTATTACAGACCAAGTACTACATTCAGTTACATGCTTACATGTTCCACTTAACTTTTTTTCTTCTCTTTCCAGTTTATGTTCTATTTGTTTTCTCTTTCTCTCTCTGTCTCTCTCTCTCTCCCTCTGTGCACTACAGGGATAGAGCTGGTTTGAATAGGTAGCAGCATGACTTTTGTAGGTGATGCTCATGACCAGGTGATGCCTTGTGCACTTGTTGGTGTTCCCCACTTGCTATTTGCATGCAGAGCAGCTGTGTAGTTCTTCCAATGGGCAGTGTCATGGCAACACACCCCTATAAATGAGCACTCCATGTGGGCATTGCCCCTTTCCCTTACTTGTGAGGAAGACATCCTGGAGTTGTGTGAGCTAATACCTCTTACAACAAGACATGTGGAGACAAGCCAACTAAATGGTGGAGAAGGTTCAAGACTTAGGGGCAGAATGTGAGTATTGCTGTTATATGTTTGGAATACTACTAGTTTAGCAGGGTTTGTCTGCACATACTGCTTCTGCATGGGTTTCAGTCTGACAAAGTTCTGTCTATGCATAGATCTCAACCATAGGGCCATCTACATAATGGCCGCAGGTTAGCCTATGTATGGACTGTTCCCCAGGCAGGTGTTGTCCTTGGCAAATCAGTAGCATACTCTGGTGATTGCATTATGTCAATGGTAACATCCATTTGTTTTTCTGACTTTGTATCCCTCAGAAAAGATATGTTACAACAAACCCTGTAACACCAGCAACTTTCTCAATGTATAACAGCAATATTTCAAGTATGGCCATGTATTTGGGCCTCTGTCCACCAGTTATGACAGGCTTTGTCCAGATGTCATGCAGTAGTAGGTTGATAGGTATATTGGTCTATCATTATTTAGTGCTGTAATTCCTGCTGAGGGGGAATGGCTGGGAAACATGTTGAAGTCTGTGCATTCAAGAGGTTGATGTATAGAGAATGCTGTTACATGGCCTTGTAACATATTTTATGTGGGGGACAGTAACACATGTTTTAAAACTAGCATGTTAGAACATTTGAGGCATATTACTGATAAGAAAGATGACAGTTCTATAGCCGTACATTTGAATAAATCTCACCATAGGGACAGTAGTAGGTTCCAAGGTACTGTTTTTGAAAAAGTCTGTTTCTCAGTTTGATGAAACATTCATAAAAGGGCAATTGTTATGTACAGACTCAATGTATTTATATTAACTGTGATACCTTGTCCTGTGGGGGGTTAAATGAGGAGAGTAATTGGAGGGTGTGCATTTAATTATGTAATTAGGTGTTAATTACTTCTTGTGATTAAGGCATGTATTTCTGGTAATGTTTTACTCCTTGAAGACTTTGGTCAAGATATCAGAGTATAATGAACATGTGAATTACTGGCTGGTTGTATTTTACTTTGCTTTGTTCAGACATTTTATTGTTTGCTAAGAGGTTGTTGTGCATCTGGCCATTGTGTATGGCCTATCATGATTTTGTAGCAGTGTACTGTTCACTTATTTATTTGGACTGTGTGGCGGGGGGGGGGCAGATGTGAGTGTCAAGGCTGCTTTTGTATCCAACTGTACATGCTGCCCCAGTTTTGGATGGTCTATCAGCAGCATATGTCTGTATGGGCACTTTGGGACATGTATGCATAGATATGTATATATATATATATATATATATATATATATATATATATATGTATGTATATGTATATGGTTCCCCTTTATAATTTCAAAATACTGAAATCTCGAATTTCAGTATCTCGAGACCATAAAGGCAAATTTTGAAAATAGCGAAAGTGTATAATCGTGAATTTGAATCTCTCAAATTTACAGTTCTGGGTTTACGCTACGTTACGTGCGGTGGTTTGTTTGGATGGTGTCCAGTGTTGTGTGCAGATTTAGGTGGAATTAAGGCAAGTGAGTGTTTTGTAAAGGTTTTAGGTGTGAGTTTGAGTGTATGTGAGTGAATTTGTAAGTTGTACGTGTGGGTTAGAGTAGGCAGGTGAAAGTAGGAGTGTGTAAGTGTTGGATGTGTTGGTGTTTGCATGTGTGTGTGTGCACGTATGCACGCAAGGGACTGTAGAATGTCTGGCTGTCAGTTTACTTTCTTTTTCTGTTTGTGTGATCTCGGAGTTAGTATATATAAGTAGGGGGTGTGGGGGCGCAGCCCCCCTGCTTATTTGTAGTGTAGGTTTGTGGATGTGTGATGTGTTTTTATGTGGATTTTTTTTTTGCATTGTACTGTGGTTATTGTGGTGTATGTGTGGTGTGGTGTATGCTGTGTGCTCGGGATTTTGAATTTCACGTTTTTGGGTTGTCAGTGTTTTGTTGATTCGCCTTTATGGTCGCAAGATATAAAATTCGAGATTTCAGTATTTCAAGATTATAAAGGGGAGCTATATATATATATATATATATATATATATATATATATATATATATATATATATATATATATATAGATGGGTGGGAGGATGGCTTAATGGTTAAGGTGTTTACCTTGCAGACACATGGTGCAGGGTTTGATTCTCACATGAGGTCGTTGGCTAGGCTTAAAATATGGCCACAAGGCAGTTAGCCTAGTACAAATCTATGAATCTATGAATGTAATATATATGCATATATATACCTCAGTATTTATTGGTAATATATCTATATATTGTTGTATACATATATGGATCTCCCTACATCTTTCTCTCTCTCTCTATGCATGTTTCTATTCAGATATATATATATTTATAGATACCAATCCTTCCTAATTGCACAGTGTCTCTTCCCTATTGTAAACTGGCTGTAAAGAAGGGTATGTTTGAGAAAACATCCAGGAAACCATGCAGGTTAGGTGGCTTACTGGTAAATTGCTTTGACTATGATGTGCAGAGTCCTGGATTCAAGACCTGCAAGGTCTGTTTATTTTGTTGCTAGGCAGAACAAGGACTGTTGGGTACAGAGGGATTAAGGCAGTTTGAGCAGCTTTAGATGGGTTTGCATGACGGTAAGTGGTGCTAACGTATGACTAAATGAACAGGTGCTTACACCATGCAAGCTTCGCTTACCACTGCGCAAATCTGCTTAGCATTTACATTTAAGCACTGTTGAAATCTACTAAGCCCTTGTAACCGTTGATCACATTCCAGTCTGATAAAATAGCAGGGTAATGACATCTTTAATAAGTGTATTTAATTTCCTGTACATAACATGTTTCTATGTGCTGTCATTACAGTAGCAAGGGGTGTGAGTATACTGTATGGGACACCTGAGTATACAAGTGTAGTACCACAATCTTTTCTATTTGTATTTGTTTCATACATGGGTAGTATCCCAGGTTATATGCAGTCACACTTGCATGTTACACCAGCTACAGTGCACTGGTTGACAAATATAGTTTAACAAATATTGTATCATTACATTAGTACTTTTAACAGTCCTTTTCCAAGTAAGAGTAGATTGCAGATTGTAGTACTGGAACCATACACTCCTGCATGCAAAGCTGGACTCTGAGTACTGACTATCTTGTTTTTGGTGTTTGAGCTGTATGTTTTTATATATATCTTATTGGATATTGATCTGATATGTTGATATTAACTGTAGACTTTGTTTTTTGGACATGTCATTGAGGACTGTTGTCATGTAGTACTGGCATACCTTTCAGTTTCAGACATCTATCTTTTAAAACATTCATCCTAATCCATAACCATACTTTCTGTCTATCCTCTGTACAGATGTGCAGATGTCAAGTATTGCTATGGCTATACCACTATGTAGATGCCCACATTGTATTGTGCTGTGGGCCTGGACACTGCTGCTAGTTCCGACATATGGGACATGCCTTAATGTGGGCCTTGCCCCTTTTCCTTGCCTGTATGAGGGACATTACAGAGGTGGTGGCCTACAGATTAACATACAGTAGGTGGCAATACATCACAGGACAGGACATGTGGAGACTGCCAAACAACATGGGGACATATCCCGATATTTATGAACAGATTCTATGTTATCAGTGCTGTTTTACACATAGTGGATTGATAGATTAACAGGGTTTGTGTGGACATGCATTTAGTTAGTGATTTCACGATTCACAGTGATATGTCTGTGACATACTGCTCCACTGGCACGATGTCCACAGACAGGCCACATGTCTGCCTGTTATGTTTTGTCTGTTCCCCAAACAGTTTGTATCCTTGGTAAATCAGTCGTGGACTCTGGGGAATGCAGTCAGTAAATACTCACATCTGTTGGTGTTACCAACATCATATTCCTCATAAGGGAAGTTAGAACAAACCCAGTGACATCTGCAACTGTCTCAATGTATAACAGCAGTATGTCCAATCTACCCCTGTGTTTCTGCCTCTGTCCCCAAATGATGTCAGGCTTTGTCCAGATGTCAATCAGGTGCAGACATGTTTATTATCATTATTTCTTGACTTCATTCATGCTACTGTCCCAGTGATGTAGTACACCCACAGACATGTCAGGGAAGAGGCCTTAGATATGAGCCCTGAGCCTGTGTATTCTGAGGTGAACTGTACATTTGAGAGGCCTGTGTATGTCTGGCCCTTGTAAACAGACTGTCATGAATGTGTACACATGTCATGTGATTTGGGCTGTGTATGGAGGGGGGGGTGGATGCAAAAGTTAAGGTTCCTTCTTTATCTGACTGTCCATGCTGCTCCAGTTTCTGTTGATCTGTTGGCTCTATGTTTTTGTAGGGGCAGACTGGGACATGTCCTGTACCAAGGTCAGGATTCAGACTACACTGACAATTGGGACTGTATATGTAGGGCTAGTGTGTGAGTGGCAATGATGCATTTGTTCACACAGTCTGTATACTCTACTGTTCACTTGACTTAATGGTATGTGACAGTGACTGTGGTGATGTTGGTTGTGGGTATGCACTTTCACACTGGTGTATGTTTGTCACTGCTGTTACATCCCTGTAGTGCCTGATATATTTGCAAATACACATGTAATTACCCATATCAGATGTCCTAATTCAATTACTTGTACTATTTCAGTAAATGTATGTTAGAGCACACAGGAAAGTGTTACTACAGCAACTCGGTTAGCTTATCTATCCCAGTACTTCAGATACATCCCCATTTTCATGGCTTCAACTCATCACTTTGTCAGCCTTGGTCCAGATTCATTGCAGAATGGGGTTCTGAGCATACCTGTCAACTGGCTGGATTGTTTCAGGTTGTCCAGGTTTATTGCTCATATTTCTGGTCTGTTTTACAGACTATTATAATTTCTCTGGTAGATCACTGTAATGATATGATTGTTGTCAGAAAGTGAGGACATACCTTTCATTTACCTACCTCACATCTATCAGAATATGTATGCTGAAACAAACAGTGTCACTCTGTCAAGAAGAGTACAGGGGGCCAGTGACCTCTTCCTTCCTGGATGCTAATGTGTTAGTGCTTAGGTGTGCTACATTGATAAACTTTGTGACCACAGTGGCAATGTGGTGGTCAAGAGACAATGATGTCAACCTGTGTACCCAGATCTCTTGTAATGACTTCTTTGTTCAGGGGGCTACCATCAATGTGGTAAATCATGGGAACAGGGTTTTCCACAAAGGGGATGACAACACATTTTCTGACATTGAGCTTAAGGCCATGGTTCTGACACCAGCCATTGGTCTCAATGAGGCCTTTCAGTAGGATGCCAACATCACTTGCGTAGTTAATAGCTCCCAACTTGAAATTGTCTGCAAACTTTGTCAGCCAGAGCCCTTTCATGTTGGCATTGACTTCAGAGAAGTTGATACCAAACATGAGAGGACCTAGGACAGAACCCTGTGGGACTCCAGTTATGACTGCTCAGGGGTCTGATTGGAGTCAGCTGTTTCCACCCTGTGAGTCCTATCTGTGACCCATTTTGAAACCTACCTAGTGATATAGGAGTTGATGCCTAGCTTAGTGAGTTTTTGTATGATTCCTGAGTGGGGAATGTTATCAAAGGCTTTGGCCAGATCAAGCTAGGCTGTATGTGCCACCTTGCCTTCATCCACAGCTCAGGTGACTGACGCCAAGAAGTTGACCAGGTTAATTGAGCAGGTATGACCTACCCTTCACAAAAGTAAACTGTGTGGGATCCTTAGTCTGCAGATTCCCATATCCCTGTTTATTAGGTGCGTGATGATGCATTCCATAGCTTTGCATAACAGACTTGTCAGGCAGTCGGGGTGGTATTTCCCAGGGTCTGTAGTCACACCTCGTTTGAGGGGAGAGGTGACTGTAGCAGTGCACAATTCAGTAGAGACAAAGCCTCAGGTGAGGCTGTACTTGAACAGGGCACACAGGTGAGGTGTCAGGTCACTCTGTAGTGCATGTAGAACACAGCCATGGATATTGTCAGTTTCCATAGAAGCTGTATTGTTGGCCTTGGACAGTGGTATTTTAACCTATGCTGCAGTAATACTGGGCACCTGGTGGTGTACTGGTATTGTGATTGGTCCTTGGGGGGGGGATAAAGTTTGCACTCAATATGTCAGCCAGTATATTGGCAATATTTGTTGTCTCAGTCTGGGGGGTACCATTATCTAGTAGCTCAGAACAAATCTTGGTATTGCCATGGAGATTCTTTACATAACTTTATGAGGCCTTGTGATTGTCTTTACTATGTGCTCCAATTCTGTCTTCACAGCTAAATTTGTAGTATTTGATGAGGGATCTCAACTTTTAATTGAGGCTGATAAGGGTTTATTTCCAGTCTTGGGACTTCACCTTATTCCATATCAGTTCCCTTCTTCTGTTGTACAGTTTCTTTATGGCTGGGGACCACCAGATCAGCTTCCTTTTTTGGAGGTGAGGGTCCTGGTTCTATTCGGTATGGCAGTATCCATGCATTTGTGTATGTGTTCATACTGCATTGTTGTTTGATTCAGCTGTCATGCAACTAATCTCCATTTGCATGGCTGCTGTGAGGTTAGCCAGCTCTGTTTTTATGAGGCTATTGTTAGCTTTGGAAAGGCTTTTCATGGTGGTTACCTGTGCAGGGTGGGGGGTGGGAGGGCTGTGGATTTCCAAAGGTGATTAATTTGTATTCAGATATAACAAGGGAGGAGTTGACTACTGGTGTAAAGCAACAGTCCCCCATGTTAGCAAGGACCGGGTCGATGAGATGGACATGTGCATCGGTACATGAGTAGCTTTCCCAATTAATGGTGGGGTAGTTGAAGTCAACCAGTATGAGAGTGTTAGGTTGGACACTAATATTCTCCAGTGTGTTTATGGACATGCAGTGTGAGTCTTGGGACATGTTTGGGGACCTATAGCAGGCTACAACCTGAACCACTGTCTTACCCAAAGTTAGCTACGCCTGCAGGATCTGTAATGCATAATGGCGGTCTACCACTCTGGAGGTGCGTGCATCCTTAATGAATATGGAAATACCACCACCACCTTTGGAGCTTCAGTCCAAGGTCTGCAGCCAAAAGTTGTGGAATGAGTTATAGGCTGGTAGTGCAGGGGTGGTTCCCGCTGCCTTTAAATTATGTATAGATCTGTGCACATATCTGCATCTCCATACATATCTACATGTATATAGAGAGCACCTGACTGATTCTACAGACTTCTTTCCCTACTGTTGAATGACTGTACTAACTGATATGCTTGGAATCTCATCACTGTTTTATAGGGCTCAGATGGTGTAATGGTACATTGCTGTGATGGTAGTTTATAGGGCTCTGGGTTCAACACTTAGCAGGCCTTATTATTTTGTTGCAAGGCAGAGCAGTTCTGCTGGGGAGGTCCCTAGTTTGGGCCCCTTCACCCCCATTTAGACAGCCTTTGGGCAGATTTGTTGCAGTAAGAGGTTCAGAGTGTGGATCTGATGTCCGACTGCGCTACTGCACTACATATATATGAATTACATAAATTACATAAATAAAACTATATGTATATGTGTGTGTGTGTGTGTGTGTGTGTGTGTGTGTGTATATATATATATATATATATATATATATATATATATATATATATATATTTATACACACATAGTCAACGTATTTGGTGAACATGGAGGCATTTGCATATTTAATTGGTGGGATTTAAATAGGCTGCAGCAGTTTACGATGTTATTCCTTGAAGGCTTTTCAGCCAAGGTACCAGAAGTGTGAAATAAAGAATTTGCAGCTATTTCGCTTGGTTCCTGAATGTTTTTTGGAGAGTTGTTGGTGTGCTTTGCGTGTTTCAACACAGTATAACTACAGCCTTCTTATAGCTACTTTATACCTTCTTTTACCTGAAACACCCTTGGAAGGAATGTTTGTTAAAACTACCTGACTGTTTCTAGACATATTCACAAAATACTAGTTGAAATTATGCATACAGCTTACTACCACTCCCAGGATTCGAACCGTGGCTGTTTCTGCTAAAAATACAAGTTTGTTTTTCATCAGAAGGAGCTACTGAGAAACTGCTTTCTTTTTCTTGAATGGTTTCTATGTTATTCTCTCCTTGTTGTACAATCTGACCTTGTAATTACAACATTCTTATACATACATTCCTATGTATACCTTTTGACATAGCACAGTGTGGAAAACAGTGGTTAACACAGAATTACTATTCAGATATCAGATCTTGGTGCATAACATTCTTAATATCAGTTAATCTCGTGTCTTACAGAGGCACTAATTTTGTCAGATGAGACTTAATTGTTTAATGCTTTCAGAGCTATAGTTGCTATGCATAACCTGTACACATTTCAATTCATACCATACCAGAGTAAACACAACCAGTCTAGGGTTTTGAATTTTCTTGACAGGCAGTTACTGTTTTAATCATTTATAACCTATATGAGACTATTACTCTATTACTGTAATATAGTCTGATTTATTCAGTACAAACCATACCCATTTTTAATACTGCCAGGTGACATTCTACTCCTTTATATTTATTTAGTATGAATACCACAAGCTAGATTATTGCTCACCAGCCTTGTGATGCAGCATTTGCAACCTGCTGGCATGGGCTTCCTGGTTCACAGCCCGCTGAGCTGGAGCTGTAATGAAGATAAAGAAACATTTATGCATACCTATCCATAATACACAGGCTGGACTTTGGTAAACAGTAATTGATATGAATACTGACACATGCCAGGGACATCACCCCTCTGCCATGCTTCTTGGACCCACTAGTTCAAAAGCTCCCTCTTCCTCCGCTTCAAGTCAGCATAGTGGTGCTGGACCTGCTTACCAGTCCGAGGGATGCCAGTGGCACTGGTGAGGTCACGGGCGAGACTTTCCAAGGCCTCCGCTTTATATTGGGAGCCCTGGTACTGATCCTGCAGCAGTCTCACGTCATGGTTTTTAACAAGGAGTCCTACCATGACCTTGGACTTCTGTATGCCCCAGTGCTGCGCCCAAAAGCGCATGCCCTCTCCAACACTTGCCATACTGCCTACAGTGGGGAGCTACAACCAGTTATGAGCTGTATTCCCACCTGCAAGCTTTAAATACAGCTGATTTCCTGCCCTTTGCCATGATTGGATAGCTTTGAATATGCTGAGCTAAGCTAAACTATGGGCAAACCTGCTTAGCTGAGGTTGGCAGTACTTAAAGGGGCAGGTTCAGTATTGCTTACCAATGGGCAAATCCACTTAGCTGGGCTACTCATTGCTTAGGATTTATATTTACACAATGCTTACTCCTGGTCAGCATGGCTGTACAATGCTTAGCATTGCTTATGTTTTATTTTATGGACTATCACCTTTTTGGGATTAATTCATCATTCGTGACATATTATAATTTTGTTTACCTTCCCTGACATCCCCAATGTGCTTTCATTACATTTAGTCTTGTGTGCCTATATTGTATGGGGCACTTGTGTTTATATGGGGGTTTCACAACTTTATTAAATTGACACTTCACATCTGGACCTTCTACACTACTCTGCTTAACAAATATATGTTATTTACTACCTCATCATCATCTTCTTTCAGCTGTTCCCATTAGGGGTCACCACAGTGGATCATCTGTTTACATTTCTTCCTGTCCTCTGCATCTTGCTCTGTCACACCAACCAACTGCATGTCCTCTCTCACCACATCCATAAACCTTATCTTAGGCCCTCCTGTTACCTGGTAGCTTCATCCTTAGCATCTTTTTCCCAATATAGTCAGCATCCCTCCTCAGAACATGTCCAAACCAACATAATCTTGCCTCTCTGGCTTTGTCTCCAAACCTTCCAACCTGGGCTGACCCTCTAATATACTTATTCCTAATCCTTTCCACCCTTGTCACACCCATTGCAAATCTTAACATCTTTAACTCTGCCACATCCAGCTCAAACTCCTGCCTTTCTGTCAATGCCACTGTCTCCATCCCATATAACATAGCTGGTCTCACTACCCTCTTGTAGACCTTCCCTTTCACTCTTACAGGTACTCGTCTGTCACAAATCACTCCTGACACTCTTCTCCACCCACTCCATCCTGCCTGTACTCTCTTCTTCACCTCTCTTCCACACTCACCGTTACTCTGAACTATTGACCCCAAGTATTTAAATTCATCCACCTTCACCACCTCCTTGCATCCTCACCATTCCTCTATCCTCCCTCTCATTCACACACACATATTCTGTCTTATTCCTGCTGATCTTCATTCCTCTTCTCTCTAGAGCATATCTCCATCTCTCCAGGGTCTCCTCCAACTGTTCCCTACTCTCAATACAGATCACAATGTCATCTGCAAACATCATAGTCCATGGGGACTCCTGTCTGATCTCGTCTGTCAACCTGTCCATCACCATTGCAAATAAGAAAGGGCTCAGAGCTGATCCTTGATGTAACCTCACCTCCACCTTAAATGCATCCGTCACTCCCTCCGCAGACCTCACCACTGTCACACTACCCTCGTACATATCCTGTACCACTCTTACATACTTCTCTGACACTCTTGACTTCCTCATACAATACCACAACCCCTCTCTAGACACCCTGTCATATGCTTTCTCTAAGTCTACAAAAACACAATGCAACTCCTTCTGACCTTCTCTGTACTTCTCCATCAACACTCTCAGAGCAAACATCACATCTGCAGTGCTCTTTCCTGGCATGAAACCATACTGCTGATCACTAATCATCATGTCCCTTCTTAACCTAGCTTCCACTACTCTTTTCCATAACTTCATGCTGTGACTGAACAATTTAATCCCTCTGTAGTTGCTACAGCTCTGCACATCACCCTTATTCGTAAAAATCGGTACCAAAACACTTTTTCTCCATTCCTCAGGCATCCTCTCTCTTTCCAAGATTTCAATAAACAATCTGGTTAAAAACTCCACTGCCATTTCACCTAAACACCTCCATGCTTCCACAGGTATTTCATCTGGGCCAACAGCCTTCCATTCTTAATTCTCTTCATAGCTGCCCTTGCTTCCTCCTTGCTAATCCATTGCACTTCATGATTCACTATCCCTACATCATCCAGCCTTCTCTCCCTCTCATTCTCTTCATTTATCAACCCCTCAAAGTACTCTTTCCATCTCCTCAACACACTCTCCTTGCTTGTGAGTATGTTTCCCTCATTATCCTTTATCACCTTTACCTGCTGCACATCTTTCCTAGCTCGGTCCCTTTGTCTAGCCAATTGGTACAGGTCCTTTTCTCCCTCCTTAGTGTCCAACCTTTCATACAAGTCTTCATATGCCTTATCCTTAGCCTTCGCCACCTCTCTCTTTGCCATGCACTTCATCTCCTTATACTCCTGTCTACTTTCTTCATCTCTCTGACAATCCCACTTCTTCTTTGCCAACCTCTTTGTCAGTATACTCTCCTGTACTTCATCATTCCACCACCATGTCTCCTTGTCGTCCTTCCTCTGTCCAGATGTGATACTAAGCACGTTTCTAGCCATCTCCCTTACTAGCTCTGCTGTAGTTACCCAGCTATTTGGTAACTCTTCACTGCTACCCAGTGCCTGTCTTAACTCATCCCTGAACTCCACCTCACAATTACCCTTTTTCAATTTCCACCATTTGATCCTTGGTGCTGCCCTCACACTCCTCCTCCTCTTCTTGATCACCAACGTCATCCTACAAACCACCATCCTATGCCTAACTACACTTTCTCCGGTCACCACTTTACAGTCTCCAATCTCCTTCAAACTGGCCCTCCTACATAAGATATAATACACCTGTGTGCATCTTCCTCCACTCTTGTATGTCACCCTATGCTCCTCCCTCTTGTTAAAATACATATTCACCACAGCCATGTCCATCCTTTTCGCAAAATCCACTACCATCTGACCTTTTGCATTCCTTTGTTTAACACCATACCTACCCATCACTTCCTCATCCCCTCTGTTCCCTTTACCAACATGCCCATTGAAATCTGCTCCAATCACCACTCTCTCACCCTTGGGTACAGTCATCACCACTTCATCCAATTCACTCCAAAATCTTTCTTTCTCATCCATTGCACACCCAACTTGTGGAGCATATGCACTAACAACATTCATCATTATACCATCAATTTCCAGCTTCATAAACATCACTCTATCTGACACTCTTTTCACCTCCAAAACACTCTTAGCATACTGTTCCTTCAGAATAACTCCTATGCCATTTCTCCTCCCATCCACACCATGATAAAACAATTTGAACCCACCTCCGATACACCTAGCCTTACTCCCCTTCCATCTGATCTCTTGCACACAATATACCAACCTTCCTTCTGTCCATCATATCAGCTAGCTCTCTCCCTATACCAGTCATACTGCCAACATTCAAAGTTCTGACCCTCACTACCACAGTCCTAGCCTTTCTCCTCTCTTCCTGCCTTCAGCCATGCCTTCTGCCTCTTCTCCTCCTTCGGCCAACAGTAGCCCAATTTCTGTCAGCACCCTGTTGGCTAACAGTACTGGTGGTGGTCGTTGTTAACCCGGGCCTCGACCAATCTGGTATGGAAATATTTACTGGTGTCTGCATGAAATGATTTGGTGAAGTTTTACGCCGGATTCCCTTCCTGACGCAACCCTCCCCATTTATCCGGGCTTGGGACCGGCACAAAGAAATGCACCGGCTTGTGCATCCCCAGTGTATGTTATTTACTACCTAATTATTAAAAAAATAATGTACTGCTTTCACATGTAAAATGCTAATGTACTTTACTGGGGATCGAACTGGGACTGAGTACTTGCTAAGCAAAATCTCTAACCACTTTACTATTTCCACATTGCTATGTTGTGGAGTGTATACCTATTTAACTCCGTATGATGTGTAAGCTAGGCTGAGCAGAGCTGCGAGATGCCCACACCCATTCAGCTATGCTTACACTTTATTGTGGACTGAAAAAAAATTTAAACAGTTATGTTTTATTGTTGTACTGTAGGGGTATGCACATTGATTTCTGCAACATTATCTGTAGGGGGCTGTGCTTTTACAATGGTGAAGACATGGCAGGCTTTGCATTTGAGATATTCTCCATGGACACTTACAGTGTCCGCCGTACCTCTCAACTGTACAGATTGTCTCAGACTGCCCAGATATTTGCCTTATATTTTGCTCCATTTTTCATAGAATTGTGGCTTTCTGGCAGATTAGTGTCAGAGCATTAGGGACTGACAGACATTTGGGTTTTACACATCATACCTTTTGTGTACTTCATGCTAATGCAAAGCCTGTCATTCTATCGACTTTGTACATTTGTGAGAGCAATATCTTACATTTATCCATGGCTTTCTCCAGATTACTTGTCCGGTTGACAAGTAATGGTGTCCGCTGACACTCTCGCTATATTTAGATTGCCATGCGGCAGTTATGGAGTGCAGGGAGTGCGTTTACACTGAGAGCACTGCTCTCAGACACACCGCTTTCATACAGACTGTGTCCGTTTAAGAGTTGAGTAGCACACTTTCATGAATATGCAAGGCGAGCTGCTGCTCTACATGAATATGGCCAGTTCTGTGCAAGAATAACTTATTCTTGCACGGAACCTTTGTGAATCCCGGGGACTGAGATGCCTTTCTGAACTGCACAATTGCATAAATCAGCTGTCTGTTACTATTGAATATTCCTTTGTTTTCTGCATGCCTTATATTCATGCCAGTAAGCATTTCAGTTTAAGGATAGTATACTGTAAAAGATCTACTGTAAAAAGGCAAATGGTTCTTTGCAACTCTACTGCAGTACAGTTATACGTATTCAGCATTACCTCCTTCTACTATTAATAGCATAACAATTTAAATATCTCTGTTGCTTGAAGCAAAATAGAAATGCAGTTTTGGAATATTTTTAGCTGTCTAAATCAGTTAAACATGCATACTTCTAAAACTGAAATAATTTCTTTTTTCTTTTCCTTTCTGTATATCATCACTCAACATCTGCTCATTGTGTTCTCCTGATGTATCCATCAGTCTCCCAAAAGTCCTGGGCCTGAGGTATGCCTTGTGTTTTTTCTCACACTAGCAATGTAACACCTGCACAAAGAAGCATACATAGAATGAATATATTGCAAATAGAATGTTTTTGTAATGCAATGTTGTATGTAATTGTTAAAACAGGGACGTGCTGTTTGGTGAAACATTAAATTAGATGAAGGATATAAACCTAAATCAATGAAACTTCCTAAATTTGATTAATTTAATAAATGAGGTAATATAAGTTATTGCTGTTTTTTATACTTAATTTAATTGATAACATTTGAAGAAGTTAAATATGACATTAAATCCATCCATTCACAACCTCTTTTCCCATTTTTGCTCATGGGTTCGGAGTGTCGCTTCAACAGTGACAATCATCTAGAGGCAAGGTTTACACCACTGAGTCACTAGCCCTGCCCAGGTAATTCTTCCACATCAGACACTTGCATGAACATTCACACCTATGGCCAGTTTAGAGTGTCCAATCCACCTACTGCATGTCTTTTGAATGTGGGAAGAAACCGGAGCACCCAGAGGAAACTCACACAAACACAGGGTAAACATGCAGACTCTGCACAGAAGGCAACCCCACCAAGAATCAAACTGGGGAACCACCTCTGTGCCATTGTGACATTAAATATTTCTTATAAATGGTAGAAAGTATGAAATTTTATAATGCTGTCTGAACTAATTCACACTTGCCATAATGGGTATACATTGTTTTTCTTTTATTAATATCTTATTACCTCAGTATGCAACTATTTGTCACACAAGTCTTTTGTGTTTTTGTGTGTGTGTGTGTGTGTGTGTGTGTGTGTGTGTGTGTGTGTGTGTGTGTGTGTGTGTGTATATATATATATATATATATATCTATATATATATATCTATATATATATATATATATATATATATATAAATGTGTTTGTAAATATATACATATGTATACCTGTATATATATATATATATATATATAAGAAAAACAAAACCGAATAAGACTAGGAAGAAATAAACTTATACTACTGAAAACTTCCGAACTGTTAAAAACAAAAACTGAATTCCAATGAATAGACGCTGAGCCAGAACTGTTATTTGCTGAGCGCTTTCGTTCGCTTTATTGGTAACAATCGAACTTCATCAGAGCAAAATGTAATGCATTTGCAATACTCTGCAAGCTTTAAATAGTCTAAATGGTGTAAAAAATACTTCACTATGATTGGTAGATATTCTACACCAATGCAGTAGTATTTGGACTAATGAGAGACACTGCTATAAAACAAAAGGTTTTATCTGCTAACATCCTGCCACTAGGTGGCGTGCTTTAAGTTTTAGTTGTACCACTTTAATGCACATTTAATGTTGAGATTCTCATTGAGCCCTGGTGGGGTATCTGCTTCAAGGAGGAGTTGCCATCTTAATTCCTTCAGCTCCAGTAGTGTGTTGCAATCTCCAAAAAACTGCTGGACCTGTTCTACCACTAGAAATTTAAAACAGGTGAAGCCATTGCAGCTGGTGGCATGTCTGCTTAATGCATTGTAACTGTCATTATGCCTGATGGCTGCAAGGTGTTCCTTCACCCTGTCTGAGAGCTTTCTAATTGTTTTCCCAATGTAGAAGGAAAAACACTGGTTGCAGTAGGCTGCATAGACTACAAAAGTTGAGCGGCAGTCGTGCTGGGCTTTGAACTGCACCATGATGTTGCAGTGTTGAAAAGTGTAGGATGTGCCTGAGTGTATGAAAGGGCAGACTACACAATGCTTGCAAGGTCCCATACCTTTGGGGTTTTGTGGGTTAGCAGGCTCATGGGGGTCTGCACCATTCCTGAGTATGGGGGTCTCTTTCCTTTCAAAGGTTTGTTTAAGAGTTCTGGTCTTCTTGTATGAGAAGACAGGCTCATTACCCACTATCTGATGGGTGTTGTGGTCCGCTCTTATTAAGTTCCAGTTTTTGCCAATGATATCCCTAATGGGTTGCATATCTCGGCTGATGGGGATGGGGAAACTACAATTTCTGTTATTGGGTTCAGTAGTTCTGGTGGTCACCTGGGGGGTGAAGCCATGATTAAGGATGGGTGGGTGTCTGTCTGATCTGTGGGAGGCCACTTCTTGAAACACATCCTCTACTAGTTGTTTGGGGTAATGTCGGCGGATGAACATTTCTGAAAGGAATTGGCTTTCCTTGAGGAAGGTATCATCGTCAGAGATGATCCTGGAGAGGCGGATGTACTGCCCTTTGAGCACATTCTTCTTCATAAAGAAGGGGTGCTGACTATTGAAATCCAGGAAGTTGTTCCTGTAAGTGTTCTTCCGGTACACATTGGAGGTAAGGCTGCCAGTGCTGGGGTCAATGGTTAACTGAGTATCAAGGAAGGAGATGTGGTACTAGGGGAGCGGGAGTTGCAACTCACCAGCACACTTTTCAATTTAACTAACAGAAATCTCTCAGAGGCCCATGTGAGCTTATTAAACAAGGGCTTCTCCTTTTTGCCATCACAAAGAGCACAGATCACTGATGTTCTGCTGAATCTCAGGCTTTATCTCAGAAAACGAAATCTGAAAGTGCTTCTGAGTAACACAGAGGACACAGACTCAGAATCCTCCGACGTTCCTGATACACTCGCAGCCCCCAGAAAAAAGAGTCTATTCACCCCAGCCCTCAACAACACACTTTCAGCCTTCCAAAGAGTGTGTGAGCAAGATCTCAGAGGGCTTCTTAATGAGTCCCACTCCCATAAATGGTACAATCTCTCACCAGCGGAACTGGACGCCATGCGGGACTTAAGCCAGGATCACAATCTGCGTATCATGAAAGCGGATAAAGGAACGGGTCTTGTACTTATGGAGCAGGAAACCTATGTACAGAAACTTAACAATTTGCTACTTAACCAGGACTTTTACAAGGCTGTGACCTTGAATGAAGTGAACAAAAGCTTCACTACCATTGATAAGCTGCTCAAAACCCTGGAATGCAAGCAACATATCACCCTTGAGGAATTTGTTTTTCTGTCTGTGCACAACCCCAGCCTAGGAAGAGCATTTGGCATCCCCAAAGTACACAAGGACCCCACCGACCCCCCATTCAGGCTCATTGTCTCTAACTATAAAACCAAGACAGAGACAATATCGGAATACCTGGACTTCATTTTCAACCCGCTAGTTCAGGCAACGGATTTTTACATCAAGGACTCCTGGGACTTTTTAAACATTTTGCATGAGAGCAATATTGATTTTTCAAAATGCATGTTAGTAACGCTAGACGTAGTAGCATTATACTCCAACATCCCCCACAGGGACGGTTTGGAAGCGTTAGAACTGTTTCTTAACAAGCATGCTAAATACAATGTTTTTGAAACTGAAATGCTTATAGCTTTAACCACAGTGGTTCTGAAAAACAACTTTTTCTGCTTCAATGGAGCCATCTACCTACAGACCAAAGGGGTGGCGATGGGGTCCAAAATGGCCCCCTCTTTTGCCAACCTAGTCCTCAGCACATGGGAGAAGGAGACCTTGACACATATACAAGGCTTCCACAAAGCCCACTTATACCGTCGTTTTATTGACGATATTTTTTTCGTGTGGGAGGGTGACAACACCGAGCTGGACACCTTCCTTATGACTCTCACAAACAGCATCCCATACCTAGACTTTGTAGTCTCAGGACGAGGGACCCACATCTCCTTCCTTGATACTCAGTTAACCATTGACCCCAGCACTGGCAGCCTTACCTCCAATGTGTACCGGAAGAACACTTACAGGAACAACTTCCTGGATTTCAATAGTCAGCACCCCTTCTTTATGAAGAAGAATGTGCTCAAAGGGCAGTGCATCCGCCTCTCCAGGATCATCTCTGACGATGATACCTTCCTCAAGGAAAGCCAATTCCTTTCAGAAATGTTCATCCGCCGACATTACCCCAAACAACTAGTAGAGGATGTGTTTCAAGAAGTGGCCTCCCACAGATCAGACAGACACCCACCCATCCTTACTCATGGCTTCACCCCCCAGGTGACCACCAGAACTACTGAACCCAATAACAGAAATTGTAGTTTCCCCATCCCCATCAGCCGAGCCGAGATATGCAACCCATTAGGGATATCATTGGCAAAAACTGGAACATAATAAGAGCGGACCACAACACCCATCAGATAGTGGGTAATGAGCCTGTCTTCTCATACAAGAAGACCAGAACTCTTAAACAAACCTTTGAAAGGAAAGAGACCCCCATACTCAGGAATGGTGCAGACCCCCATGAGCCTGCTAACCCACAAAACCCCAAAGGTATGGGACCTTGCAAGCATTGTGTAGTCTGCCCTTTCATACACTCAGGCACATCCTATACTTTTCAACACTGCAACATCACGGTGCAGTTCAAAGCCCAGCACGACTGCCACTCAACTTTTATAGTCTATGCAGCCTACTACAACCAGTGTTTTTCCTTCTACATTGGGAAAACAATTAGAAAGCTCTCAGACAGGGTGAAGGAACACCTTGCAGCCATCAGGCATAATGACAGTTACAATGCATTAAGCAGACATGCCACCAGCTGCAATGGCTTCACCTGTTTTAAATTTCTAGTGGTAGAACAGGTCCAGCAGTTTTTTGGAGATTGCAACACACTACTGGAGCTGAAGGAATTAAGATGGCAACTCCTCCTTGAAGCAGATACCCCACCAGGGCTCAATGAGAATCTCAACATTAAATGTGCATTAAAGTGGTACAACTAAAAAGTTAAAGCACGCCACCTAGTGGCAGGATGTTAGCAGATAAAACCTTTTGTTTTATAGCAGTGTCTCTCATTAGTCCAAATACTACTGCATTGGCGTAGAATATCTACCAATCATAGTGAAGTATTTTTACACCATTTAGACTATTTAAAGCTTGCAGAGTATTGCAAATGCATTACATTTTGCTCTGATGAAGTTCGATTGTTACCAATAAAGCGAACGAAAGCGCTCAGCAAATAACAGTTCTGGCTCAGCGTCTATTCATTGGAATTCTGTTTTTGTTTTTAACAGTTCGGAAGTTTTCAGTAGTATATATATATATATATATATATATATATATATATATATATATATATATATATATATATATATATATATATATATATATATATATATATATATATATATATATATATAGATATATATATATATATATATATATATATATATATATATATATGTATAGACATATATCTGGAGCTGGGCATCAGTGAATTGAATTGAACTGGCATCGTGGTCACTTTAGATGTGATGAACACGTCATACAATTTCAGAAGTAAATCCCAAAACAGAAATGGTACTGCATTTGTAACTAAGAGGTCTGCAGAAACTGTCTTTTTTAGGCAGAGTTTCCCTGCTGGGCATTCCAACATAGCAAACTCAAACTCCAATTTGGACAACATCACGGTGGCACTGCTCATTGCTAGGAGATTAAGAAAAAAGATGCCTGAACATGTTGCCCTTCTGCAACTTGAACATTTTCATATTTGTGTAGTTACTGAGACATGGTTTCATTGCAATGGCAGTGCTCACTCTATACCAGGGTTTATTCCTATAATTCTTTCAGATCCTTTGGTAACTAGTGGGAGTATCTATGTTTGTCAGAAACACTGTCACCTGACATCACATTACCCATGAGCCTAACTTGGAGCTCCTGTTGATCCAAATCACCAGTAACAAAACAAACTTACTTCATTGATAGATACAGATCCCCATCAATGTCCCCAAAAGATCATGGAAATTAAAATCATTCAGAGGTTAACTAGCCAATCAAATACTTTCTTGCTAGGGGATTTTAATTATCCATGCATTAATTGACACACCTCCAAAAATATATATGCTCAGTAATTCTTGGACTTTAATGATGCCAATGTGCAAGAGTAAATTGTAAGACTGACCACCAGAGGCTGTAATATTCTTGACCTATTTCTTACTAACCCAGCCCCTGCCTATTTCACCCTGCATCTCCTTATCCCTAGTTAAATCTGACCACAGGTCAACCATCATCACTGACAAGCGTAGGTGGTACCAGTCCATAACTAAATAAGGCAATCTTTTGGGACTTCACCAGGGTAAACTTACTTCAGCCTGTTGAAGACATATGCAAAATTTCAAAAAATTCCCTGCATCTGGATCTGAGAGTACCACTACAATCATCTCTGGCTTAGACACGTCAGGTCCTGTGTGCTCTAAATACAATGGTAAATTCAAGAACAAGTCTCTCTCATGGAACTCCTGTATTATTAAACTGTGTAACAAAACAAGAAAAATTATGAATAGTTGTGAGAAATATCCAACCCCTTATCTCAGGACCACATTCACACATGCTGTCAAGGAACGTAATAGTAAAGCAAAGTATGATGTCAAGTTCACTGCAGATTCTATCTTCCCTTACGTCCGGAGTTTAAAGAATGATGTCTGACAAAACACTTGCTCATCTAAAGTGATATTGCAAATTCTTATCCCAACGTTAAAGCCAGCATATTAGCAGATAAGATTAGTGCTAGTTTTACCCCATTTTCCCCAGATTGTTGCCCCTAGTATCCCTGAAATCACATTGGAACAAGTCTTAAGTTCCCTGTGAAAGACTAAAAATATTACTTCTGTGGGGCCAGACAACATACCAGGCTGCATTTCCATCAATGGCAAGTGTGCACTATTTGAGCCTCTAAATAAACTGCTCACCCTCAGCCTCAGGGTTTGTTCATGATGCCTGTAGAAAAGCCACTGTCACTTTCTTACACAAGGATGGCCCTTCTATAGATTCAGGTGATAATAGGCCAATCAGCCTCACCAGCATTATATGCCAAGCCATGAATTCAATAATTTCAGAATAAGTAATCCACACTTAGGCAGTCTAACTGACCTTGACCCAAATTAGTTTGGTGTTGACAATGGCTGGTCCTGACTCCTGTACTTAGTAAGGATCTTTGAAAAATGTTACAAAAGCTGTGGGCAGTGGTTACTCAGTGCATTTTCCGTATCTCAATCTGCCTCAATCTGGGATTTTGATGGCTCCCTATTGAAATTTTGGCACTCAGAATGCTGAGTGTCAACAAGATGAACAAAAAAATACCAAAAACCCAGAGAAAACAAATTTCTCTGTTCTCCTTAAAACGTCCACCACATGAACTTGTATATGTCAACTCCAAGATTGACATACCTTGGAGAAAAGGGAATATTCCAGGAAATTGAATCTCAGACTTAATATATGCAAGTCCATTCATTTGGCTATTCAGTATTGTTAATTTGGGACTTGTTCTAGCAAGTCCTGACATTTCAAATAGCTACTGCTTTTAACACTAATCTCTCTTGCTGGCATTGTTAAAACATCTAGACATATAGAAATAGAATGTTTCTGTAATGCAATGTTGTATGTAATTGTTAAAACAGGGACGTGCTGTTTGGTGAAACTTTAAATTAGATGCAGGATATAAACCTAAATCAATGAAACTTCCTAAATTTGATTAATTTAATAAATGAGGTAATATAGGTCATTGCTGTTTTTTATACTTAATTTAATTGATAACATTTCAAGAAGTTAAATATGACATTAAATCCATCCATTCACAACCTCTTTTCCCATTTCTGCTCATGGGTTCGGAGTGTCGCTTCAACAGTGACAATCATCTAGAGGCAAGGTTTACACCACCGAGTCACTAGCCCTGCCCAGGTAATTCTTCCAAATCAGACACTTGCATGAACAGTTACACCTATAGCCAATTTAGAGTGTCCAATCCACCTACTGCATGTCTTCTGAATGTGGGAAGAAACCGGAGCACCCAGAGGAAACCCACACAAATACAGGGTAGACATGCAGACTCTGCACAGAAGGCACCCCCACCAAGAATCAAACTGGAGAACCACCTCTGTGCCATTGTGACATTAAATGTTTCTTATAAATGGTAGAAAGTATGAACTTTTATAATGCTCTCTGAACTAATTCACTCTTGCCATAATGGGTATTCATTGTTTTTCTTTTATTAATATCTTATTACCTCAGTATGCAACTATTTGTCACACAAGTGTGTTGTGTTTTTGTGTGTGTGTGTGTGTGTGTGTGTTGTGTGTGTGTGTGTATACATATATATATATATATATATATATATATATATATATATATATATAGATATATACATATATAGATATATATATATATATATATATATATATAAATGTGTGTGTAAATATATACATATGTATGTATATACAAAACTGGAGCTGGGCATCAGTGAATTTAATTGAACTGGCATCGTGGTCACTTTAGATGTGATGAACACGTCATACAATTTCAGAAGTAAATCCCAAAACAGAAATGGTACTGCATTTGTAACTAAGAGGTCTGCAGAAACTGTCTTTTTTAGGCAGCGTTTCCCTGCTGGGCATTCCAACATAGCAAACTCAAACTCCAATTTGGACAACATCACGGTGGCACTGCTCATTGCTAGGAGATTAAGAAAAAAGATGCCTGAACATGTTGCCCTTCTGCAACTTGAACATTTTCATATTTGTGTAGTTACTGAGACATGGTTTCATTGCAATGGCAGTGCTCTCTCTACACCAGGGTTTATTCCTATAATTCTTTCAGGTCCTTTGGCAACTGGTGGGAGTATCTATGTTTGTCAGAAACACTGTCACCTGACATCACATTACCCATGAGCCTAACTTGGAGCTCCTGTTGATCCAAATCACCAGTAACAAAACAAACTTACTTCATTGATAGATACAGATCCCCATCAATGTCCCCAAAAGATCATATAAATTAAAATCATTCAGAGGTTAAATAGCCAATCAAATACTTTCTTGCTAGGGGATTTTCATTACCCATGCATTAATTGGCACACCTCCAAAAATAGATATGCTCAGTAATTCTTGAACTTTAATGATGCCAATGTGCAAGAGTAAATTGTAAGACTGACCACCAGAGGCTGTAATATTCTTGACCTATTTCTTACTAACCCATCCCCTGCCTATTTCACCCTGCATCTCCTTATCCCTAGTTAAATCTGACCACAGGTCAGCCATCATCTCTGACAAGCGTAGGTGGTACCAGTCCATAACTAAATAAGGCAATCTTTTGGGACTTTACCAGGGTAAACTTACTTCAGCCTGTTGAAGACGTATGCAAAATTTCAAAAAATTCCCTGCATCTGGATCTGAGAGTACCACTACAATCATCTCTGGCTTAGACAAGTCAGGACCTGTGTGCTCTAAATATAATGGTAAATTCAAGAACAAGTCTCACTCATGGAACTCCTCTATTATTAAACTGTGTAACAAAACAAGAACAATGATGAATAGTTGTGAGAAATATCCAACCCCTTATCTCAGGACCACATTCACACATGCTGTCAAGGAACGTAATAGTAAAGCAAAGTACGATGTCAAGTTCACTGCAGATTCCATCTTCTCTTATGTCCGGAGTTTAAAGAATGATGTCCGACAAAACACTTAACTCATCTAAAGTGATATTGCAAATTCTTATCCCAACGTTATAGCCAGCATATTAGCAGATAAGATTAGTGCTAGTTTTACACCATCTCTCCAGATTGTTGCCCCTAGTATCCTTGAAATCACCTTGGAGCAAGTCTTAAGTTCCCTGTGAAAGACTAAAAATATTACTTCTGTGGGACCAGACAACATACCAGGCTGCATTTCCATCAATAGCAAGTGTGCACTGTTTGAGCCTCTAAATAAACTGCTCACCCTCAGCCTCAGGGTTTGTTCATGATGCCTGTAGAAAAGCCACTGTCACTTTCTTACGCAAGGATGGCCATTTTATAGATTCAGGTGATAATAGGCCAATCAGCCTCACCAGCATTATATGCCAAGCCATGAATTCTATAATTTCAGAATTAGTAATCCACACATAGGCAGTCTAACTGACCTTGACCCAAATTAGTTTGGTGTTGACAATGGTTGGTCCTGTCTCCTGTACTTAGTAAGGGTCTTTGAAAAATGTTACAGAAGCTGTGGGCAGTGGTTAATCAGTGCATTTTCCGTATCTCAGTCTGCCTCAATCTGGGATTTTGATGGCTCCCTATTGAAATTTTGGCACTCAGAATGCTGAGTGTCAACAAGATGAACAAAAAAATACCAAAAACCCTGAGAAAACAAATCTTGCTGTTCTCCTTAAAACATCCAACCCATGAACTTGTATATGTCAACTGCAAGGTTGACACATCTTGGAGAAAAGGGAATATTCCAGGAAATTGAATCTCAGACTTAGTATATGCAAATCCATTCATTTGGCCATTCAGTATTGTTAATTTAGGACTTGTTCTAGCAAGTCCTGACATTTCAAATAGCTACTGCTTTTAACACTAATCTTGCTTGCTGGCATTGTTAAAACATCTAGACAGTCTTAATGTAAACTTCTCCGTTATCTGCTGGATTGCATATTGGCTAACAAAAAGATCCCAGGCTGTGAAAACTGCTGGTATCCTGTCTAAATGTAAAATTGTAGCTATTGGGTACCAAGGGATCAGTGCATGGCCCACTCCTGTTAGGATTTACTTTGCAGATATCCAGCCCAATATTCCAGAAGTGGGGGTGACAGTCTTCTGATGACTACAAACTGAACACCGTTATCTGCTCATCCACTGATACTAAACAGCTTCAGCAAGGGCTGGACTATGCATGGTGTACTGAAAGTGGACTCCAGTTAAGTGCAAAAACGTGCAGCCTGGTAATATTTTGTAAAAAACCTGTTCCCACCTCATATGTTTTAGATGGTACTCCTCTTCAAACATGCACAGTCATAAGAGGCAATTCTTTCTCATTCAGTCACCATGTTTCCATCATAGTCAGTAAATCCTTCATCTGGTCCAGTTAATGTCCAAGGGAATGTCTTCAAGATCCAAAGAAGTCATCCTGCTACTGTAGTCAACCCTTTATAGACCCATCACTGAATACAATGCTCCTTTTGGTATGTATACTTTGAAGCATATTTACTCAATAAGAAAGTTTCCAAATATGCCTTAAGAAGGAAATCAAAGGCCATAAATCAATCAACTATGCAGATTATCGCGACTCTCACTATACTCAGTATCCTACAGGCTGCAACAATGTGTGACCTGTGCCTTGCTTTTCGAGCCATAAAACACCAATTCTTATTTGACAACTTCTTTTTTTGCAAAACAAGTGTTCTACAAACATAAACACTAGTGGCCTAAATTCACCAACCAATAGAAAACACTTGCAAATTTCCAGCAGGTCTGTCATGTACAGGCCTGATTGCTTTGAGAGCTAAGCACTATTAAGGTGTACATGGATAGATAATGTATGGTCCTAGTGGTCACTTCCCTAGTATTGTTCCTATGTCCCTATATAATGAAGTACAGTGTAGTTAGTGAACACTTAATATCTGCTCATCTGTGAGGTCTGCCCATTAACATTTTGTAACTCAGGTATCTCCTCCAGCAACAGAGGCAGAAGAGAGTGAAGACAGTAGTTCTATGTGAAATTGCAGCATCTTCACAAAACCAGTACGTATACTGGATGTACTGGGAAAGTAGCTGACAGAGGTGAGTAGAGCCTTCTCTTGCATAAAGTGACTAAATTTGGATTCTCTGAGGAAGGCAGTCGAATGAGCAAATGTTTGGACACCAAAACCACTGGTGAAGTTAAAATCGGTAGGAATATTTAGGCAACAATATCAACAAGAGGTAAACAGCAAGGGTGTCTGCAATACCAGATTATTTTTGACATCTATATCAAACTTGTATCACAGTGGGTCAGAAAATGGAATTTATTCACAGGATCAACAATGGAGAGATAGAATATGACATTTGCATATATTAGGAATATTCTGTTGCACTCGAGAAAACACAACACACTTTCTTAGAAAACTGGTATCTCAATTTAATGTGTCAGTGTGTTACAAGAAAAATATTGGCAAGTCACAGTTTGTGAGCTTGTTCACTTCTGTCTCTCAAGAACAAACATCCAGTCTGATGCAATAGGAAAGGCAATAGATGCTATATCTGGTTGTACAGATGTTGGTGCAACTAAACACTAGAAGTCTGGAAGCTAAAGTTACCAGAAGAGGGCATGCATGAATAGTATATATGCTTGCTACCACTAAAATGGCTTATATTATTTCCTTGCTCTTTAATGGACATTGTTTGTTAATAAGAATTTTGAGTGTAACATTCGTAGAATTATTTGGATGATGGGCAAAGGCAGGCTAGCTAAAATAAAGGAATACGTTCAGTCTAAGATGGAGAATTGAGGACATCTAATATTTAGTAATACAAGACAGCACCTGAGCACCAGATGTCTCTGTTGACATTAAGTGCAGTCCAATGGAATGAGATATGGTTGGGCTTTTTAAAAGCTAGTGAATTCTGAGTGCACACTATAGCATGCAAACTGACAAGGAAGGAGTCCAGATGGAGAGATGATAAAATCAGCAAAAGGACAGAAGTACTGGTAGAATTAAATTCATCCTCAAGTCTTGGTGAGTACCTTCTCGAGATGAACCCAGTTTTTCACAAAATTTCACCAAGATGACACCAACATATAGACTGTATTTTATGTAGCATATGTCTAGCTGGGTGCAGAAGTCTCAAGATAAAAAAAGTGCCCAATCCTGGTAGGTGCACTACACCAGGACTGGAAAAAAATAACTGTGTAGAATCCTCAAGACATGGAAATATTCCTACAGTGGGGCTAGGCCAAGTCCAGGAGGAAGATGACCCCCCCCCTTTTGTAGAAGGAAGTAGAGTCCACAAAAAAAAGAGCCATACAGATGACAGAGTGGACTATTGAGGATAAGAAAGAAACTATGTATTTACTGTTATGCAAGAACCCCAGAATTTTCAGACAACAGAAGTACAAAAAAGATTAAGAGAGAAATTAGAGGAAAGAAAAATACTTCCACATGAAAAACTGTCAGTAGCTTCAAATAAAAAATTGCATTCATTAATACAACAGATGCATGAAAAACACTATATAGACCAAGAACCCTTGTGTTGTTTGGAAAAAGAAGTGACTAAGTGCGAAAATTCAAAGAACAAAATTTAGAGACTTTTGAAAGTATAAAAAAGAAATATGGATATGAGAAAGAAAGAGAGATTCGATATTTTTCCAATATTTATGAAAGGAGAAAGCCAAATTAATCACCTCAAAAAAGGCAGCCCCATATTCAAAGAGAGACACAGGCAAAGGCATCCAGATATGGAAAATTTTACAATAAAAACTAAGATCACAAAGAGGGAATTTAGAACAGAAGATTAGTCAAGAAGAAGTTAAAAAAATAGAAGCTGAAGTAATGGAATGTTTGTGGTGATGATTCAGTGTAGAAAGACTAACACAGGTTATATCACACCATGACGGAACAACTAGTCCCCAAAATAAGGAGAAACAAGAGGAGCAGGAGACATCTGAAGAAGAAATATGGACATGGGAAAGAAAAAGAGATTTAATATGGTGCAATATTTATGAAAGGAGAAAGCAAAACTAATCAGTGCAAAAAGAGCAGCACCAAAATATTTGAAGAGAAATACAGGGAAAGACATCCAGATATGGAACATTTTACAATACAAAAAATAAGAAAACAAAGAGGAAAAGTAGAAAAGAGGATTAGTAATGGAGAAGTTAAAGCAATAGAAACTGAGGTTATGGAGTACCTGCAAAGTGAAGGATATAGTGAAGAAAATTTAACTCAGATAGCAACGCGACAGGATAGAGCAATGGACTCCCAAATTAAGGAGAAACCAGTAGAGCATGAAGCATCTAAACAGTTGACATATGAAGATACTTTGGAGCATCCCATAGGCAACCAGTACAAGTTGGAGCTATGCTGCAACGGAAAGAACATAAAACCATGGCAACTCTGACACGGTCAATGTTGTGCAGTGATAGGCCAGTGAGTTCCCATATGAAAGAGCAATGGATAACACAGGGTGAAACTGAAGAGAAAGTAGCACAGGAAGATGCTGTGGAACTTTCTATAGAATGCCCGCAGGAAATGTAGAACAAAGAATGTGCAATCAGTTTAGAAGAAAATGATCTAAGAGAAGTGTTGCTTGATTTAATAGAGATGGATAGACATATTAAGATCAATGAAAGAAGTAGACTGCAGAAGGTCAATACAACCCAAAAAGAAGTTTGATAAAACAAATGAACACACTAATTAGAAGTGTCCATAGAGATGTATGCGTTATAACAGAAGTAAATAGGATACATTGCTATGCAGCCAAATTAATAACAGATAAAGTCATACCACAAGAAAACTGGGTAGTAAAGGAAAGGACTGGGAGAAATTGAATGCCATCATGGAAGTATCGAATAGAGAAACCTATAAACCAGTTAAGAGAAGACTTGTCACTGTTAGAAGAGTATAGAATAGGGAACAGATAGAAATGCTCAGAAAGATAGACATGATAAAAGCAATGTGCAGTATTATAACCAATCAGGAGTTAGTGTGCACTATCACAAATAATAAACTAAAAATATCTGCACAGGTAGAAAAACTTAGAAAATACACAGATAAATATAAAGGAAAAGTACAATATGACCAATTTATTGATGCCCCAAAAATTTAATAGAGGATTGGGAAACAAGACCACCAAAAAAAGAAGAAGTAGATAAATTTTGGAGAAATATTTGTGAAGATCCTGTGAAACATAACAAAGATGCTAAATGGGTAGAAGAAGGAAAGAAAGAACACGAAGTTCAAATGTACAGGATATGAAATGGGATGAAGCACCGACCAGAAAGACTGAAACAAAGTTAAGATAAGCCTCTAACTGGAAAACCCCAGGTCCAGATGCAGTACCTTACGTCTGGCTAAAAGTATTAACATCTTTGCATAAAGATTTAGCCATGAATAAGAACTATTTATATGCGTACCCCAAACAGACACCAGCCTGGCTAACAACAGGAAAGACAATGCTCCTACTTAAGAGTGAACTGCAAGCTACCCTAAAAACTGTAGACCAATATCTTGCCTTCTGACAATGTATAAACTATATACTGCAATTTTAGAAGAACATGCAATTATGGCAATAGAACAAAAAGGTAATAAAAAATGTCATATTGAACAAAGCATCATTTGTTGTTAAATAAAGTCAAAGTGGATAACGATAAAATGGGGAAGAATCTAAGTATGGTATGGTTAGACTACAAAAACATATTTGACAGTATCCCACATTCATGGATAAAAGAGTCCTAAAAATGTATAAGAAACACCCTACACTAATAAATTACATCACAGTGACCATGAAACAATGGCAAACCACTTTGCAATTAAGCCATGATAAAAGACACATTATTATTCCAGGGATAAAAATCCAAAGGGGGGATATTCCAGGGTGACTCTGTCACTGCTGCTCTTTTGCCTTACCCTTAACCTATTATGCTGTCTGCTTAACAGATGAGGTTATGGCTATAATTTGTTGTTCAGAAAGCAGCATAGTGTAAAGACTTCTCATCTTCTCTTTGTAGATGATTTAAAACCATGTAGATAATCAGATGAGAAACTGAAAGCACAACTGCAAGTAGTCAAAACTTTTTCAGATGATACAAGGATATCATTGGGTCTTGATAAATGTGCAAAAGCAACCTTTAAAGCAGGAGAGTTGCAGCATAAAGAAAACATCAGTTTGGGACAGGAATGTGATATAAAAGAACTTGAGCAAGAGGGAGTGTATAAATATTTGGGGATTAATGAAGGAGCAGCAATAAATAATGAACAAATGAGAATAAAACATATTAAGGAATATTTTAGAAGACTTAAATTAATCCTGAAAACAAAAAAAACAGCATTGACATCTAGGAACAAAATTCAAGCTATAAACCAATTTCCTCTTCCTGTCCTAATTTACAGTTTTGGAATGATTGACTGGCCCCAAATGGTGTTGGATAGATTAGACAGAAAAACGAGAAGGATGCTTCATGCTCATCAAATGATTTATAAAAATCAGTGCATACCAAAATTATATATTCCCCATTATGAAGGAGGTATGGGCCTCCTTGAAATTGATTACATGTGTAGATCTGCAATCATGGGACTGCATACATATCTGCTGACCTCACAAGACCCAAACATAGTGAAGGTTTTGAAATTCGAGGAGAATAAATCAAAGATGTCTTCCCTGCTTAGTAGAGCAGAAGCATATTGGCATCAAGTGTGAATGGAAATCAACCAAAAGTAGATACAAATCAGGCAGCAACTGAATGTGCCAAAAAAAGAAAGAAAGAATATAAGGTGAAGGATCAGATGAGAAGGCAATACATGTGGAAAGTGCATAAATATAGTTACTAGTATAGAAACCTCCTGCAATAACCTCATGTCGATCGGGATCAAATGCAGGAATGGTTAAGGAGAAGCAAATTCAAACCAAAGGTCGAAGGGTTAATACTGGGAGCCCAAGATAGTGAACTATGTGCACGTTGGCTTGCAAAGTCCATTGAACATGTGGGAGAAACAGACAAATGTAGGTTTTGTGAAACAAAATTGGAAACAGTTGCACACCTTTCTGTTAGTTGTGACATACTAATGGTAGAAGGACTATATATTGAAATCCATAATAATGTGGCAAGACTGTTGCATTGGGGATTGTGCAAACATTATAACATTGAAGTAGCTAAACAACACTGGAAACCTGAGCCACAAAGCATCATAGAAAATGATGAAGTCTACATCACATGGGATCATCCATTACCAGTAGTTTTAAAGATAGGTGCGAGAAAACCAGATATAATGGTCCATGAAAAGAAGACAGAAGTAGCATTGGTCATTGAAATCGCTACACCCAGTGACTACAGTGTCTTGTGTACAGAGAGACACAAAGTTATCAGGATTTGTAGGCAGAAATGAGAGCAAAGTGAAAGAAAGATACTTAGACAGTTCCAGTAGTAGTAGGAGCAATGGGTCTTATAAAAATGAATCTACAGTTGTATTTAGATATGTTACTGATGCATGTAACGCCATACAAATTGCAAAAGGAGTCATTACTGGGCACATTGCAGATGCTGTGAAGAGCACTTCTGGCTAACATCAAAGACTGGAACAATACTAATTTCATGAACTTTAATCATCCTTTGACTTAGGAATTGGTTCCATTCCCGTCATAGTATTAGAAACCCAAAAGACATAGAGAAATTAAAAAAGAAAGGAACCCTAAATAACCCCCAAGAATCTCTATTAGATACGTCCTGGCACACTTAAAATTATCAGACAACTACCTTTTGCTGTCTTTGCCTTCTTTCTTATTAGCATTTTTGAATCCCCAGATTCATAAAGGGATGAACAAAGACCATTTCAACTATGGAAGTATTTTGGAGATGATAGCTGGTATTAACTCTTAGGTGCAGAAGGAATAACAAACTTTATAGGCTTCTGGAACCTCTTTACATGTTGATTGCACATAATGTTTCAGAAACATTCAGATTTCATCCTTTTTCAAGCTGAGCTCTCGTGAGGATTAGAGTCTATGCAAATGCCTGTATTGATAATGGATTTCTTTGGATTGTCTGAAGGACCTCCCTCCCCCCAAAAAAAATTACTTTGAGATATTCTACAATAAGAGGTATTTCTGATGATTTGGTTGAGGTTACATGCAGAGAATGGGCTAAGATATTTTTGGAGCACTTTATACCCAAACTAAAGGGCACAGCACTAGCAGATATACATTTTGATTGGAATCCAGTTGAAAGTTATTCTGGAAGAAAGACACTCTTTGCATTTTTCCTCTCTCCATAGTATCTAGCCAGATTGTACCCTGGTGTACCTTACTACACTATATGTGGGAGGTGAAGTTAAGTGGAAATATATAAAAGATACTTTAGCATTAGCACTAAAACCAATCCCACAAAGAGTTGGTATATGGTTATGACCTGATCATCATCTACTACTGTCATGGCATGACATGATTTAAAGCTGCACTGCTTTATAAAATCAATCAAAAAGACATTCACTAAGAGTAGACATAAGTGACCTGTGTACACTCCTGGCCTAATTTAATGGCTAAGTCACATGAATCACAAACAAAAAGCCTTGTAATTCATAGCTGTAAAAAGTCTCATCTGATACGCTTTACATGTGAGTTTTCAAATAGACTGATATCTTATGAGGCTTGAAGGAATTATATATAATAATGAGGGCTGCCATGTGAGGAGCTTTGCAGATCCTACACCAGTTTCTCAACATCATGCTGCAGCAAGTGAAGTAACATATGTGGTTCTCAAAAATTATAATGTAGAGAACCATCACTATTCATGCATTATTTGATGATGCCTATTTCTCTGAGGTCTTAGGAACCCCTGATTTCAGTTAAATTACCAATGCCCCTGTTGGTCCACAAGGTTTCAGATGCATCAGTCTTAACTATCAGGTGGTGTACATTGCACAGGGTGTCAACTAAAATGCATTTGTGGACAACACAGGAAGTTCCCATGATTGTCATATTAGGCATATGTCTGGCCTGTACCTACGTTTTGCATAGGATAACTTTCCACAAGGTCATCTGCTTAGTAATTGTATATGTAGGTGTGTGCAGAGCCAACTATATATATTTATATTTCAATCAGTTAGCAGGCTATACATAATGGTGTCACTGTTGTGTATTGGAGGCAGTGTGTTTTTCACCTGCCAAAATGCATTGGGAGGGAAAACAGTATTCACCTGAAACCTGCACCTAGATATTCATAGTGTGTGCTGTATAACATGCTTGACAGGAAACAGCTTTAGAGCTTTAGCAGGAGAAAACCACTCCAGCAAAGCCTAATATACATGTTGGAGCAACCAATGAGGTATAAGCTGCCAGTCAGAGAATTAACATGTGGCAGCAGGACCCACATTAAGGCTAAGGTGGGTGCAATACATCAGGGCAATGGTAAAGAGGTGGCATCTGATGTACAAAACTGACAGCGACAGATAACACATAATGGGGTCACTGTCAATTCTAGGCTACAATACAGTGCGTGGACAGGCCACAACATGCATCAGAAATTACATTACATTACCAACTCACATTAAAGGGTGGGCAAGGAGTAGTCATTGCAAGATACATAGGGGATGGGACACACTGACAGGTGACAGCAATATTAACATATGGGCAAGGTCATGGAAGGTGGATGTCATAACCATGTATTCTAGAAGAAAGTTGTGGGGAGTCAAGGATCACATCCTTCAGTGGTGGGGTGCGAATACGCATCCTGATGTGCCTTCTGTAGGGAGTCATCAGATGTAAAGTGCCTGTGTCCTGTCCAATGTCCTCATTTAAGAGTGCTGCTCCATCTGCCTACCTGCCTTCTTATTGTCAAGCAACATCATATCTGTTACCTTTCTATCCACTGCAATGATGTTCTGTGACAATCATTCTCACAGTTGCATCTGAAAAAGTTTGTCTGCTTGCTGCTTTATCTTTGGTCTGGACACATATGCCATGACAGTGTAGAGCCTGCAGTAACACCTCGGCCTTATGGTTGGTGAACTTTTCTAGTCGTTGACTCTTCTGTGGGTCCATGACTAGTAAGGTACAACTGTGATTAACATCTGTTGGTCAGCATGTGTACATGGCTGACTGTGGATGTCTCATATCACTGTATGCTCCCTTTACTGCTCCCTTCACAAACACATACCTACCTGTCACCTGTTTTAATGTGCCACCCCTCCCATTCCTATTCATACTGCAACTAGGGGTTGCAATTCCTTCCTGCACTAGCCCATTTATTGGGGTCATTATGCCCTGTGTAGCAGCATGTCCTGCCCTCTTTGCTTGGTGACACTAGAGTGCCACTAGCCAAAGCCAGGCTTCACATTGTTGACATACCCACATACCACTGACCCTCTATGTCCCTTTAGCTGATGACCTTTATGGGAGTTCAGTACTGTGCAGTGCATGGTTATATTACTAGGTGCCTAGTCTTTCCTTAGTGAGCTTATATTGTCTGTTTCAAAATTGAGTATGCTTATGTGTCCTAATTCCATGCTAACTCATATTAGCACTGTGCCTGGGAAAATGGCTATGCCATTTTTATCTAGATAACTCAGAGTTCATAACATGGCATTTATGTTAATGATGGGATATATCACTGCTGTCTTTGGTACACTACCACAACACATTGCACTATCAATGTAGGCTGTAGTATTTTGCACATCACTGCTTACCCTGGAGCTGTGTAGTGCACACTCATGTATGGTATTTATAAAACTCTCAGCACACTGAGAAGCTCCACTGCACAACTGTTTTGCAGCACCTTGCGGATGCACTGTGACACATCACATGATGTCCAAATGTGCATGAATGCAAGTGCATGAGTCTACCATTTTGCTCCTCTGGTGAACCTATTTTTATGGCTGTGGCTGCTTCAGATACTGGGAACAGCAGGGGATCCAGCATGTTGCCTGAGGCGGGGATAGATTGTCTTTGTCTTCCTCCATACATCCTTGCATGAGAGCTTGTTTAGCCATTGCTATATTCTTTTATGCAGGGCTCATGTCTTGCATGAGCTTATTCAGTGCAGCTATCACTATAGCAACCTCCAGAGATGTCACACCTACTTGTTTTGCCAGTGAGAATAAAAGGTTAGGAACAGACAGCTTTATAGTTTTATTGGAAGTATATATCTATCTGCATAAATAAATTAACTATATATATATATATATATATATATATATATATATATATATTTATATATATATATATAGAGAGAGAGATTTTCTTATATTTTTCAGTTACATTACTGTATTAAATTCTTCCTAATTTGATCTGCAGATGCAGATGAGTAGAGGGAGACAACAGAAGGCTGCCTCAAGAGCAAGAACTACCTGTTTGGGTGGTGTGGTGCATATGCAGTGTGCTCTACAACACTGTACAGCTTTCATAATGCATGAAGCAGATGTGCACAAATGTTACTTTTCTCTTGATTTTGCAGGTCCTGCTATAGTGGCAGCAGGGGAGAGGCAGCAGTCAACTTAGCATGTGCTGAGCGACACATCTGTTTCTGGAAAATCACTGGGCAGCAGGCCTACATCTCAGCGGAAAAAAAAGGATGTCATACTGCTTAAGGTGATCTGTAGGCTCACTGGTGAGCTTTAAGCTCACTACTCAGGGAAGGAGGGAGCAGAGGCTTCTCTTCAAGTAAAGACCCAGACAGTTTCTGTACAGTAGCTTGGCCACCTGGTTTCATCTGCATAATCTGGTAACATCTGAGTTGTGGCAGCTCTAAGCCCACCTTACTACTGTGGACTGCCTAATGGCATGGATGGTAAATTCATGCTACCCATTGGTCAAGATCATCGGGCTGCTTGAGGCATAGCCTAATCAAGATGTCATCCATGAAACTACAATATCTTATTTTTATTCCAGTCCTTTGCACCAACATTTGTCCCCATTGTGTCATTAAATGTCCAGAAACAGTTCTCCCCACATTTTGTGTCAGTACTACACTTTTCAGTGTCTGCATTTTTCATTTCCTTGTGTGTCCATACACCCTTACTTCACTTCTTTCTATATCCCTCTCCTGTGATTCCTGACTACCACCCCATTTTCCATTATCCTCTGATATGAAAAATGTTAGCCTTTCTACAAACAAATGCCCTTATCCCCCCACCCTCATTTACACTGTACAGATCCCTTTGTATGTTTTCTTCTGTTTTCTGTTCCACACTTTTTTACTTTATCTCCCTCTTTTCCTCTCTGTTTATATTTACTATTTATATCCCTCTTTAAATTTTGACCAACATGTGTCCATTGTTTTAAGAAAATCATTCTGTATTGTACAGCTTAGAAATAAAGAAATTGTATCTAGATATAGGGATGTCTTTGCCCCCCTTTAGTCACCCCTCATTAGGCCAGTCATTGAATATAATGCCCCTTTTGGCATGTATCTTTCCAGACAGATGCAGCAATTAGAATGCCCAAAGAGATACCTTAGTAGGAAACTACAAGGTCTAAACAACATGTCCTACATCGACTGACTCAAAGCCCTCTCGCTGTAGTCTGTAACCTACAGACTGCTAACAGGTGACCTGTGTCTGGCATAGAAGGCATCTCCAACTTAATACTGGTGAATTTACTGTACATCAGCAAGTCAAATGGCATCAGAACTACTTAGCCTAGGGATCTAAATCTCCTCTCAAAATCAACAGTACAGCGGAAGAGGCAGGGGTATCTTACAGAGGATACCACTGCTCTGGAACAGACTCTCTATCCATATAAAACAAAGTTCATCCCTGTCCATATTCAAGCTCATTTTGGATCTACAGCTAGGAAACAGAAGATTTATCCCAGGACTGTCTCCTGCACTACTAATGGACAGAAGCAGCTCCTAAATGCTTTACCTTATGCATGAGTTTCCTCACGCTATCTATGGTATGATACCAGTTATTCTTTTTAGGGGTAATATAAAACTACTGAGCATGGGATGGGTAAGGCCAATCTATAACCAAATGGTATCTGTTAATTTAAGCACAAAAAGGGAAACTGGCTTAAAATGGCCTGCAAGGACAATTATCCCAGAAGTTAACCATGAAGCAATAAACCTATATGATGATCTGGCCTGGCAGTTTGCTATTCTGATCCTCCTGTGCGTGTGGCGGCTGGGATGGTTGTTACTGTGGGTGTGTGTATGTATAGCCTCATGCATTCTCAGCACACTTTATTTGATATTAAGAACTCCAGTTATATGCACTTTGATAGCACGACTCCTCCACTAAAACTACCTACCACCACATGTCCCATGAATGTAGCTACAGTAATTTCCTATGCACTGGGTTTGATAGTATAATGCTGCTATCCAGGGACTAATCAATGTATAAACTGCATCAGACCATGTTGTTCTGCTGGATCTTTGAAATGTAGTGCTGTGCAGTGCTGTGCATAGAGCTTGTCTTTGAATCTCATTCAGTGCCACAACAGGTAGATAGGAGGTGGTGTACAAACCAGTTACAGGGCCCTTTATTATGCACAGCATGTCTATCAAATTATTGAATGTAGAACGTGAAAATGATACTGAGACTGACACCCTGTTTGTCCATTTCAAATCCAACTTTAATTTTCTCACAGTGCTCTGTGTCATTTGTATTCGGTTCTTGCTGTTACATTTTCTGAAATAAACAACGTGAAATAATTAATGATTGATTAAAATACATTTCTACTAGTCATTGATTAATTTTAATTGTGGATGTAACTGTTCAATGATTCCTTCACTGTGCCAGTATGGGAATCTAGTAAAAAGCAGAGATAAACTAGGTTATGTTTTTGATGTCTCTGCATGTACTAAGGGAGCGCAGGCTCCTTATATGTTGAATACAGGAGTTAGGTTGGCAGAAGGGAATACTGCATAGTGTCATTGTGAATGAGGGGCACACCTATTACCCCTTTCTGTTGACTATCTTTCATAAATAAATGGAATCTTGAGCAGTATTTCCCTGTCAGGGATATCAGAGCATGACCACATTTCTGTGACAGCCAGGAAATAAGGGTTGTAGTGGATTATCCAGCCTTGCAGCAATGGCAGTCTATCCATCTATCAATATATACATGTATCTATCCATCCATCCACTAACTGCATGCCCTGCTTAGGACTTGGTGGTATCAAGCTGAGCAGGATGGACCAATGGAGAAGACTTCCTTATCCCTATTTACACTTGCCAGTTCATCCAGTGAGATCCTTATGATGTCAGGTTTTGCCAAGCTGAAAGATATAATACTTGCAAGCCATCCTGGACCTTCCTTGGAACCTCCTTCCAGTGTGCCATACCTGATACACCTTCCATCTGAAGGGCCTAGAGTCATCATCACAAGATGCCCAACTTACATCAGCTTAGTAATGCAAATAATCCAGTTACTCTTTGATAGCGCCTGATATTTGCTGCAGCTCATGACCATAGAAGAGAGTGGGATGTAGCATCTGTGATATTAAAACTCAAACTTTAGATGGGGCTGGGGATGTAGTATCTACGATATCAATACACAAAGCTCATGATTATGGATGAGGATGGGGATTGTAGTATCTCTGATATCAATACTCGAAGCTCATGATCTTGGATGAGGATGGGGATGTAGTACTCTGATATAAGTACTCAAGGCTCATGAGTATTGATGATGGGGATGTAGTATCTGTGATAACACTACTGAAAGCTTATAACTATAGAAGAGGATGGGACTGTAGTATCTCTGATATCAGTACTCAAAGCTCATGACCATAGATGAAGATGGGGATGTAGTATCTGTGATATCAGTACTGAAAGCTGATGACTATAGAAGAGGTTCAGGATATAGTATCACTGATATCAGTACTCAAATCTCATGATCATAGGTGAAGATGGTGATGTAGTATCTCTGATATCAGTACTCAAAGCTCATGAGCATATATGAGGATGGAGATGTATTATCTGTGATATCACTACTCAAAGCTCATATAGATGAGGATGGGACTGTAGTATCTCTGATATCAGTACTCAAAGCTCATGACCATAGATGAAGATGGGGATGTAGTATCTGTGATATCAGTACTGAAAGCTGATGACTATAGAAGAGGTTCAGGATATAGTATCGCTGATATCAGTGCTCAAAGCTCATGATCATAGGTGAAGATGGTGATGCAGTATCTCTGATATCAGTACTCAAAGCTCATGAGCATATATGAGGATGGAGATGTATTATCTGTGATATCACTACTCAAAGCTAATATAGATGAGGATGGGGATGTAGTATATCTGATATCAGTACTCAAATCTCATGACTATAGAGGATGGGGATGTAGTATGTTTGATATCAGTACTCAAAGCTCATGACTATAGATGAGGATGGGGATATACTATATGTGATATCAGTACTCAAAGCTCATATAGATGAGGATGGGGATGTAGTATCTCTGATATCAGTACTCAGATCTCATGACTATAGATAAGGATGGGGATGTAGTATGTGTGATATCAGTACTCAAAGCTCATGACTATAGATGAGGATGGGGATGTAGTATCTGTGATATCAGTACTCAAAGCTCATGACTATAGATGAGGATGGGGGTGTATTATCTGTGATATCAGTACTCAAAGTTCATGGCTATAGATGAGGAAGGGGATGTAGTATCTCTGATATCAGTACTCAAAGCTCATGATCATTGATGAGGATGGGAAAGTAGTATCTGTGATATCAGTATTCAAAGCCCATGACCATAGATGAGGATGTGAATGTAGTATCTCTGATATCAGTACTCAGAGATCATGACTATAGAAGTGGATGGGGATGTAGTATGTCTGATATCAGTAGTCAAAGCTCATGACTATAGATGAGGCTGGGGATGTAGTTTCTCTGATATCAGTACTGAAAGCTCATGACCATAAATGAAGTTGGGGATGTAGTATCTGTGATATCAGTACTGAAAGCTGATGACTATAGATGAGGATGGGGATGTAGTTTCTCAAATCCAGAGCCTCAAACATATATCCTACACAGATAGGCTAAAAGCCCTGTCCCTCTAAGTCTCCTACACACTCTTCAGAGGTGACCTCTGTCTGGCATACAAAGCAATGTTAGACCCCGCCCTGATGGGACTGCTGCATATCCGCAAATCAAGCTTCATTCGAGTAACCCTCACTCGAGACCTCAGCCTGGTCTGTGACATCAATAGGTCTTGTTGGCGGGACAGATTTGTGTCCCAGAGACTCCCCCTTTTGTGGTATAGACTCACTCTCCACGTAAAGCAGAGTACCTCATTAAACCTTTTTAAGTGCAACCTAGATAACTGGATGGGGAACAGAAAATACACCCGTGGAATTCCACCTATGTCCCTGCGGGACAGTGCATAGGGTGCTAACTTGTTGGGAACATGGGATAAATTCTTGGCTAGGCTTGTAAGGGCCTCAGGGCCAATAGCCTAGTAACTTCCTATGATCAGTACTCAAAGCTCATGATCATGGATGAGAACAGGAATGTAGTATCTGTGGTATCAGTACTGAAAGCTCATGACTATAGATGAGGATGGGGTTGTAGTATCTCTGATATCAGTACTCAAAGCTCATGACCATTGATGAGGATGGAAATGTAGTATTTTTGATATCAGTACTGAAAGCTTATGACTATAGATGAGGATGGGGATGTAGTATCTTTGATATCAGTACTCAAAACTCATGAGTATAGATGAGGATGGGGATGTAGTATCTCTGATATCAGTACTCAAAGCTCATGATTATAGATGAGGATGGGAATGTAGTATCTGTGGTATCAGTACTGAAAGCTCTTGACTATAGATGAAGATGGGGATGTAGTATCTTTGATATCAGTACTCAAAGTCATGAACATAAATGAGGATGGGAATGTAGTATCTGTGGTATCAGTACTGAAAGCTCTTGAATATAGATGAGGATGGGGATGTAGTATCTCTGATATCGGTACTCAAAGCTCATGATTATAGATGAGGATGGGAATGTAGTATATGTGATATCAGTACTCAGAGGTCATTATTATAGATGAGGATGGGAATGTAGTATCTGTGATATCAGTACTGAAAGCTCATGGATATAGAAGAGGATGTGGATATAGCCTGACCTGTAAACTGATAGAGTCATGATGTAATTCAGTTCTTGTTCCACAACACAGTTCAGTACAAAGCCTGAAGAACTGCTGTCACTATACCCCTCAGATGGTCAGTCTACTGATCCCCTCTACCTTAACTTAGCAATAAAAAAAACAAGTTATCTAATCTCCTCTACTTCAAGTAGCCGTGCCCACTTACCTTCAGGGAGCTGTCTGCTGTTTCCTTGAAGAAAGTCACAAACTCCTTACACTACAGCAAAGTTCTCCATTGGATGCTGGACATCACTTTCCGAGTGGACAATATCATCTGCAGACAGCAAATATCTAAACCTGGAAGTATGTTACAGATACTGTGGACATTATTATGTGCTATCTTAGCAGCATGAGCGTGTTTCTTACTGGCTGTAGTACAGATTTGAATGTGTCCACTTGGAATAAGGATGGTGCATATGTGTGTGTGTGTGTGTGTGTGTGTGTGTGTGTGTGTGTGTGTGTGTGTGTGTGTGTGTGTGTGTGTGTGTGTGTGTGTGTAGTTGTTAAAGAATTTATGCCAGAGTTGTATGCTAAAGTTTATCTTAACTTAAAGCTTAAGTAATGTTTACATTTTATTGTGGTAGGATATAGTCGGCTTGGTACACAGTGAGCATGAAATGATTTGCTGGTTTAGGTATGAGAGTTTTAAAAGATAAACATAGGTGCTTCCCTTTCTGTTGTATGAATATAATAAAAATGCTGAGGCAAGGGAAGTATTGTATACTTTTTATAGCAAATAATAAATTAATAATAACATTGTTAATCATTACAATTACTAGTAATCATTTTCTTCGCACATAAGGTCAGATTCGCATTGTTATTTTAATGGGGCTTAATGTGTGCTATTTTGATATTTTTGATGTTTAAAATATTATTTTTGCTATTATTATCATAATAATTGCATATTATGAGTAGAATTGGGATCATATCAGTTATTATTTCTTTTTCAGTTGAAATTAATGTTATGTAGCATGTACTTAAGCTGTTTTCCTAAGTTTTGTTCAATATTTGCTTGTTTAAATGTAATCTGTTTTGTAGTAAGTCACTATAATATAAAGTAACATGATTTAATGCAACATGACATCTTGTTTTGACTGTTAACCCAGGATATGAAAAAGAAAGCATGTAAGACATCTGCAGATTGCAGTGATTATGTTTCTGTTGACAGATAAAAATTAATATACTCTGAAATGAAATCATTAAATGAGGCTGAATGCAGGTGATGCATAAAGTATCAATATTTTTTCAACAGACAAAATCCAGAAGATTAAGGAGTCTTTAAACAGTCACACCAGCTATTTTTCTTACTTCATTGCTTCTTTACCAGTGAGCAATTTACTTATGTCATAAGCTGATGTATATTATAAGAAGTACAGCACTGATTTGAATCTAGATATACTAACAGCCATAAGAGTTTCACAAAATACATCTTCATTCCTTGAATAAATTATTTTTATTTCACTATTTCCCTTTTTATTGATATAGATGGCATAGTCCAATGTAGTTGAGTCATATCATATCATTTAAAGGTGGTCTCTGATATTTCATGTTTCACTGGAAGGAGCTCGCATCTCTTAATTTTCAATATGAATATGTTTCAATATTTGTGAAATGAAACATTTCGCCTCAGGACTTGTTTGACGAAATCACGATGTGGAACTTCTCTCTTTCCAGCTTGCCATTATCAAGGCCCCTTATTACATCAGGATCCTGTCTATGTCCCCCCTCAGCATATAATTCCTACCTAACTGGTATGTGGTCCCTAATCATTAGGACAAACACAGTTCACCTAGGGGACTTTAAACTCTCTGGATCAGTTGTCTACAAACCAACCAGGAGCAATACTGCTCCCTACCAACTGTAACTTCCTCCTTGTTAAACTGGACTATGAGTTGGTCACATTCACCTCAAACTGAACAATCTGCCAAACTTTGATATTCAGGGATTATGCTACGACTAATCGACTGGAATTGAGTGATGGCCTGGCTAAATTCAACACCACCTCCCAGTACTTATGCAGAATCCCTTAAGACCAAGTTATATGCACATGTGAATATTTGTGGAGATGTAGCTGTCCTCCTCCGAAGTGGATACAATGCTAAATTCAAAAATAAATCCCTACGGTAAAACTCAGATATAAACAGGTTCTAAAACAAAAGAAAAAACTTGTTGCATGCAAAATGAATATAATCCTTAAGATGCAAAAATCTCTTGCTAAACTTAATAGGGAGCTCCAGACCCTGTTCAAATCAACCAGAGCCAGATATGATGTAAAAATAGCCACCCAGGCAAAGGACACCCATAAAGCCTCTGATAGAAATCGTGTCCAGCACTGTGCAGAGCTAATAGTAAATTATATCACAGACTCAGACCCAGAGGATATAGCAAATCTACTAGCAGATAAAATTATTTCTAACTTTACCCCTCTCCCCTACTACATTCCCAGAAATCCTACGTGCCTCTATATCACTTCCTCAAATCTCCCACGAAAAAGTCCTTAAGGCACTATCCAAAGCAAAGAACACTGCTTCTATGAGGTCAGATGACATACCTGGCTACTTATTGACCAGAGTGAAACAAGACCTATCAGATCCCCTACAGAGGCTAATCAGTGTCTGCCTCCAAAGAAGCTTTATGGTGAATGAATAGAGGACAGCAGCTGTCATCCCCTTGCTCAAACGTGGGGTGTCAGTGGACCTGAGAAATTATAGATCCATAAGTTTGATCAACCTCATCTGTAAAGATATGTAAAGGATCAATATGACATTAATAAATAAGGACATAGGTAACCTATAAACTCTAGACCCAAGCTAGTGTGGAATTGTCAAGGGCAGATCCTGCCTACTTAAATTTCTTTGGGCAGCAATGGATGCAGACAAATCAGTATACATCACATTTCTAGACCTCACAAAGACATTCAATACCATCCTTCACTCAGGTATTGTAGATAAACTATCCCAGCTAAATGTTAATACTACGTAATTTATTGGATAGCATATTGTCTCAGAAATAGAAGACAGGAAAATAGGGCGGACTGCTCTATCTCCTCCAAAAGAACCATCACTTACAGTGCACCCCAGAATTCAGTCCTTTGGCCACTCCTCTTTGGCATTTACTTCTTGGAGGTCATGTCTACTGATAAGGGTTTATGACTGATTAGGTTTGCAGATGACTATAAGTGGAATACATTCATAAGATTGAACGACCAAATCTCCAGTGGCATAAGATCAACCAAAAAAGGCTGAAACACAAAACTCCAAATACACAAGACATGCCTTCTATGCTTGCACCCCCCCCCCTGCATCCCCCATATCTCTTGCTACTTATATAACTCTGAGATTACAGTACAGTGGGAAAACGGCAAAAAGCAGTCTCGTCTGTACCCCAGTCTCAAACAAAAAGCCACCATCTATTTGGTTCTCCTAAAAACAAGGTAGTAAATGGCTTACACCATCCATGTTTTGACCTTTTTTGATTGATTTTACAGTGTTCAGGATTTGGTTGTTTGATTCAATGAATGTATTCACTCTAAACTTGATGTCATCATAACCTCCCCAGAAGATACCAAGATCCTCCAAAAGGACCTTTCCCAAGCCAATAGTTGGTGCCAAAATGATAAACTAAAATAAATGTCAAGAAATCTATAATAGTATCCTTTGGCAAGCAAGAAGTCCCTTGTAAGTAGCACATTGACAACACACCCCTAAGAGTTAATCCACTAGTCAGGGACCTGAGCACCTATGTAGACAACAAACTATCCTTCAAGTGCCACATATCCTGTACTGCAAGAAAGTCCATTTGCACAACTTACTGTGAAGGGTGTGGAGTACAGGTCCAAGGATGTGATCATTCCTCTGTATACTGCACTCATCAGGCCAATTATTGAGTATAATGCCCCCTTCTATATGTACTTGTCCAAACATCTGACACAACATGAATGCCCACAATGTTGTCTTACTAAATCATAAATATTATGCAGACCATCTTTAAGCCTTGTTTTCTCTTCTAGGTGTCATACAGGCTGCTGGGTGGCGATCTTTACCTTGCATATATAGACTTGTTAGACCCTAACCTGTCAGACCTACTGCATATTCTCTAGTCCAATGGGGATAAACACCCACTTGACAGATCTAGCTCTGTTTTTCAGACCTTTCTACTTTTTTCCTCTAAAATACTGAGCCATCAATTTGCTTGCTTTAGGACTATTGTCAAAAGTAGCTATTTTTAAACCATTGGTCTACTCTTGCACATTCTATTACTCCCCAACATGTCATGTTCCACTTATTCTTTTTGCTTCTGTAAATCCCTTACTTTTTAATCCCTCTAGATACCTACTGTGACTGTTATTCCATACATTATTTGTTTTCATTATGACCACATTTATAATCTTCTGTTTACAAATACCCCAAATCTCTGTAACTCTTTACTGCTTAGGTTCAAATCTAATAACACGTCAGTAAAGTTTGATCTACTCAATCATTAAACAACTTCCTTTTCAGATTTAATATTGGAAAATGACAATGTGTATGACAATGGACTTTTACTTACTTAAACTTAATTTGCGTCGATGCATTATCTGGCACTGTCACTGGATGTGTTTTCATGGGTCGGACCATGTTATAGCATAGTTCCATTATGTGACATTTATCTAATCTTATAGAAGAGATCTGAATAGAGAGATGATGAAATCAGCAAGAAAAAGAGTGTTTTTCTGGAGCTGAAATCATCCTCAGATTTTGGTGAGTACCTTCATGTGGTGGACCCTATTTTCACAAACTCTCACCAAGATGAAACTGATATATATAGACTGTATCTTATGTAGCATATGTCATGGAGAAAGGTAGGTTAACAAATAAATGACAACTGGGTGCATAAGTCCCAAGATAAAAAAGTCCCCAATCTTGGTAGGAGCACTGGTGCCAGGACTGGAAAAAATGACAGTGTAGAATCCTCAAGACATGGAAATAGTCATACAATGCAGTTAGGCCAGGGTCAGGGGAAGATGACCCCACTGTTGAGTAAGGAAGTAATAGCCCACAAAAAACACAAAAACTGACAAATCAAAAGAGACATAAAAATAATAGAGTGGACTGTTCAGTATAAGAATGAAATTATGCATTGTTACTATTATGCAAGAAAGCCCAGAATTTCCAGATAGAATATAGTCAAAAAGAGTATAGGAGAAATTAGAGCAAAGAAAAATACTTGAACAAGAAAAAATGTCAAAAGCTTCAAATGCACATGAAGAACAGTACATAGAAAAAGAAACTCTCAGCTGCCTGGAAAAAGAAGTGAAAGAGGAAGAATAAAGAACAAAACACAGATATTTTTGGGAGGTATAAAAAGAAAACATGGGCATGGGAAAGAAAAAAAGTTTTGATATGGTGTAATATTTATACAAAGGAGAAAGCCAAACTAATCAATACAAAAAAAGTAGCTCTAAAGATGTGAAATACAGACAAAGCCACCTAGATATGAAACATTTCAAAATAAAAGAAAAATAAAACAAATGGAAAAAGTAGAAATGAGGATAAGTAATGGAGAAGTTAAAAAAGTAGAAGCTGATGTTATGTATTACCTGCAAAGTGAAGGTTTTAGTGTAGAAAATCCAACTCAGGCAATATTAAATCATGATGGAGCAATGAGTCCCCAAATTAAGGTGAAACAGGTGGAACTGGAAGCATATGGTCACTTGCCATGTGAAGATACTCTGGAGCCTTCAGTAAGAAACCAGTACAAAAGTTTAGTTGGAGTTGCACAGCATGGAAGGAGCAGGAAACAGTGGCAACTCATATGCAGTGAGTTTTCATAGGAAAGAGCAATGGATGAGCAGGATTCAGCTGAAAAGAATTTGTCACACAAAGGAGTTCTGGAGCTTTCTGTAGGATGTCTGCAGGAAACAGAGAATAAAGATTGTACCCTCAGGTTAGAGGAAATGATCTAAGTGAGGAGTTCCTTAACTTGATAAACATGGATATAGAGATATTAAGATCAATGAAAGAAAGAGACTACACATAGTAAAGACAACCCAAAATGTTAGAAGTGTAAAACAGATGAACATAGCAATCAAGACTATTAACAGAAACTCATGTGATATAATAGAAGTAAATATGATATATTAATGTGTAGCTAAATGAATAACAGATAAAGTCTTACTATAAAAATACAGAGCAATAAGAAAAGGAAGGGAAGAAATAAAATGCCACCATGGAAGCTTCAGAGAAAACTATAAAGCAATTAAGACAAGAAATGCCATTGTTAGAAGAGTACAGAAGTGGGAACAGATGAAAATAAATACATAAATAGATGAAATAAAATAAATTGTAAGGAACTCAAATGAACAGGATATGAAATGGAATGAAGTAACTGCCAGAGAAATTGAAAGAAAATTACAGAAAAGCTCCTAACTGGAAAACCTCAGGCCAAGCTGCAGTACATAACCTCTAAGTATCAACATCTTTACACAAAGATTTAGCCTTGAGTAAGAACTATTTATGTGTGCATCCAGAACAGGCACCAGCCTAGATAACAAGAGGAAAAATGGTAATCCTACTTAAGAATGAACCTTTAAGCTGACCTAAAACTAGACAAATAACTTGCCTCCCGACAATGTACAAACAATATACTGGGTAAGAAAAGAAACTCAGAAAGATCTTTTGTTGCTAAACAAATCCATAATGTAGGATTTTAAAAAAGTAGAAAAAATTAAGTATGGCATAAAAGATTACAAAATAGCATTTCACAGCATTCCACAGTCATGAATAAAGGAGTGCTTACAGATGTATAAGATGCATCCTACATTGATGCCACCATGGAAGCTTCAGAGAAAACTATAAAGCAATTAAGACAAGAAATGCCATTGTTAGAAGAGTACAGAAGTGGGAACAGATGAAAATAAATACATAAAGATGATAGCTGGTCTTTCTCTAGTTGAAGTTCCTGGTTGGGAGGGTGGCCTAATGGTTAAGGTGTTTGCCTTGCAAGCACAAGGTGCAGGGTTTGAATCTCACAAGGGATAATTGGCTAGGCTTAAAATGGCTCTCAAGGGCAGTTAGCTTAGTACTAATCTATGAACCTATGAACCTATGATCAGTTACATTACAGTGACCATGAAACAGTGGCAGACCATTTTGCAATTTAGCCATGACAAAGTGCAAATTATTATCCCAGGGATAAAAATTCAAAGGGGGTATTTCAGGGTGACTCTTTGTGACTGCTGTTGTTTTGTCTTTTCCTTAACCCATTAAGCTGTTTAATTAACATATTAGGTCTTGGTTATAATTTGGCTCCCAGAAAACAAAGTTGCTCAAGGATTTCTCATCTAGTTTTTGTGGATGGTGTAAAACTATAGTGCTTATCAGATGAGGAATTGAAAGCACAACTGAAAGTGGTTAAAACTTTCTCAGATTACATAAGAATGATAGCTGGTCTTGATAAACATCCAAAATCAATGTTTAAAGCAGGAAGTTGCAGCACAAAGAAAATATCTGTCTGGGACAGGAATGTGATATAAAGGAACTTCAACTAGAGAAAGTGTATAAATGTTTGGGAATTGATGAAGGATCAACAGTAAAACATGTGCAAATGGGAACAAAGCTCAGTAAGGAATACTTTAAAAGACCAAAACTATTATTGAAACTTGCCCTGATATCTAGGAACAAAGTCCGAGCTATAAACCAATTTACACTTCCTGTTCTAACTTATAGTTTTGGTGTAATTGATTGCCACCAAAAGGCATTGGAGCCGTTGGACAGTTAAACAAGAAAAATACTTTATGCTTATCAAAGATGTATAAAATCCAGTGTATGCCAATAGTATATGTTCCTCATTCTGAAGGAGGTATGGGCATCCTTGAAAATGATTACATGTATCGATCTGCAGTGGTGGGACTGCATACAGATCTGCTGACCTTTTCAGATCCAAACATAGTCAAAGTTTTAAAATGTGGAGAAGTCTAAGATGGCTTCCCTGCTTAGTTTAGCAGAAGTATATCAGTGGCAAGCGGGAACGGAAACCAAGTCAGAAGTAGACAAAAATTAGATAGCAACTAAATGTGCCAAAAAACAAAATAAAAAATATAAGAAGGATCAGGTGAGGGGAAAGAAATGTGGAAATGCTATATAGTTGGAATGAAAGAGATACCTCGAACAACCATATGTTGGTCAGGATTTGACACAGGAATGGTTAAGGCGAGGTGAATTCAAACCAAAAGATGAAAGGATAATAATGGTGGCCTAGGATAGGAGACTATGTACTCAGTGGTTTACAAAGTCTACTGACCATGTGGGGGAAACAGAAATGCAGGCTCTGTAAAACAGGACCTATCAAGAGTTGCAAATCTCATTGCTGGGTGTGATACACTCATGGTAGAGGGCCTGTATACTGAAAGGCATAATAAAGTGGCAAGACCGTTGCATTGCAAATTGTGCAAACATTACAATATTGAAGTAGCTGAGAAGTATTGGAAACAAGCGACAAAGCATTATAGAGAATGATCACATGGAATCATCCATTACCAACAGTTCAAAAATAGATGGAAAAAAAAAAAAAAGAAATTAAAAACAGATGTAGCCCATGAAGACAAGAGAAATGTAGAATGGTTTACTGAAATTGCTCCACCCAGTGATTCCAGTGTCTTATGAACAGAGAGAAGAAAAGTCATGTAACACCAGGATGCAGGCAGAAATGAGAGCAATGTGAAGAAGGATACCCAGACAGTTCCAACAGTAGTAGGAGGAACGTGTCTCATAAAAACAATTTACAGTCGAATTTAGAAATCCTGCCGATGCATGTAACTCCATATGAATGTGAAGAAGGATACCCAGACAGTTCCAACAGTAGTAGGAGGAACGTGTCTCCTAAAAACAATTTACAGTCGAATTTAGAAATCCTGCCGATGCATGTAACTCCATATGAATTGTAGGTGGATTCAGTTTTGGGAACATTGTGGGTACTGCAAAGAGCACTTTTGACTAACATCAAAGACTGACACATTACTAATCTGATGAACTCTATTCGTACCAAGACTTAGGGATGGGATCTATTCCAGTCATGATATTAGAAAGCCAAAACACTTGGAGAAATGAAGCCCTAAAGAATAATATTTCACTAAATTTTGATTAATTTTAATTACATTAGTGATCCTAAATACATGCATAATATTTCTGTAAGGAGCTACCCTGAGCTCATATTCTATGATATCTTGGCCCTAGAGAGATCTGTCTTCTTTATATTCCTGTAGTGTTACAATATCTTGAAACTACCTTACATCCTCGATGAAAGGATGTAACTTTGAAATAATATTCTTTATATATATATATATATATATATATATTTTTTTTTTTTTTTCATTGCTTCTAGTGGAATATATAGCGCTGGCAGTGTAATTCGTACACACTGCTAACAATCTACAACCACTATAAATTGTCCCTGGCTGTCCTTCATTTGTACTCAATGTGAATTACTTTACTCTTTTTAATAAATATTATTTGGTTTCTTTCTATTTCAGCAAAGAACCCTTCTTTCCACTTTTCTTTTTAAAATGTTCATGTTCTTTGACTATGATACATTTTCAATAGTATTATCTCTGCATTACTATTGTAAGTATAAGTCAGTGTTTTCACCAGTTTTTTTCCTGCCAACAACCAGATTAACAAACCATTAGGTCAAATTGGGTCATGGTAAAGCTTATATTTTATTTCACTCTTTATTTTTTTAAAGTTACAAATGTGTCCTTCATAATATGCTCCATTACTTCTTGTATCACTTTTTTTACTTTTGAGTAATATTCTCTCAAATGAAACTGTTCTGTTTTTAGAGAAAGTACAGTTGTGTAAAACCTTACCATAACAATAGATGTCCTTGCCTTCAGTGCTGTAGTATGCCTTACAAATAGGGATTCCCTGCTGTGAAGCCCACTGTCCAGCTAGTTTACCAAGCTCTACCATTACTTTAAGGTACGCTGAACATCACCTGCACACTCCTTGCATAGGGCAAGGCGTAAAGGTGATGTTCAGGCATACCATCCTCAGAACTGACTGCCCCAGTAGGAACAGCAGTCCAAGGAAAAGCAATGAGAAACTGCACATCCAGGAAGGAAAAAGGACCAGGGAGATGGAGGGAGGGAGTGAATACTGCAGTGGTGAAGGGAAGGACATCTATCATTATGGTAATACTTTACACAACTGTACTATGCCCTTACATTCACCGCTGCAGTGTTTATCACAAATGGGAGCGTGCCGAAGCTCAAGAAGAAACTTGGGAGGAAAAAGCAGTAGCAGAGTCCTCTAAGAAGCCGTGAAGAATGGCATTAGCAAAACCAGCTCTAGCTCGGGAGATACCATTCAACTGGTAATGTTTGGTAAAGGTATGCACAGAAGTCCAGGTAGCAGCTTCAAGAATAGAATTAGTGTCTGAGCCCTTGAAAAAAAAAACACCAGCCACTGCTCTAGTGGAATGAGCCTTTACAAAAGAAGGAAGGCTCTCACCATAAAAGTGTAACAAAAGGAAATAGCCTTTGAAATCCAAGTGGAAATAGTTGGCTTGGAAACAGCCAAACCTAAAGACCTAGGATGAAAGGAAACAAATAACTGGTCAGATTTTCTGATAACTTTAGATCTAAAGTAGTTTACTTAATTTGATCTTCAAACTGTGGGTATCAGATCCATATCAGATCCGAGCCGGCAACTTCACAATCATCTGCTCTGAGCTCCAAGCTCCTCCCCCTACCCATAATACACCACCACTACCTTCCAACCCTCAGATGTTGTTTGCCGCGGCTTCGCAACGCATCATGATCATTGAGCTCCTGGTTTTGAGTAGATTTATTCCCCTGTTTATTAGTTTTCAGTGTGTTTGTGGGTAGTGTAGGTTTCCTCCTTTTCTCCCCCTCACTGGTGCCTCGAGTGCGGGTAGTTTTTCTATAGTTTTAGGTAGTTCTGTAGTAATTAGACTTTTCCCCTCCCCCCTCAGCCTCTACAGAGCAGATGCTTGTGAAGTTGCCTGCTTGGATCCGATACGGATCCAATACCCACAGGTTGAAGACAAATGAATAGAACTACTCAGATGGAATGTTATGGTGAGTACATAACTTCTTTTTTTATCCAAATAAAATCTGAGCTGTCTATGCACATCTAAGGTATGCAGCACCCTCTCACCAACAGATTGTGGAGAAGGGAAAAAGTAGGCAAATTAATAGACTGATTAAGTGACAACTCATTAACCACCTTGAGCATTAAAGAAGGATTTGTATGTAAGGACACCCTGTCCTCATGAAATATCAAAAAAGGTGGACAAACCGTAAGGGATTCCAACTCAGACACCCGTCTGGCAGAAGTAAGGACTAACAAAAGAACTGTCTTCCAAGAACAATGCTGCAAAGAAACTGAAACAGCAGGCACAAAGGGAACCAGAGTCAATTTTTCTAGAACAAAATTAAGATCTCAAGGAGGAGGAACAGGTTTCCTGGGAGGTCTAACATTAAGGACGTTTTTAAGAAATTGCTTAGCTTCAAATCTAGAAGCTAATGGAAGAGTTAAAGGCAGACAAGCAGAAAAAGCTGATAAGTGGGCCTTAATAGAAGACTAGGCCAAACTAGCATTGAGCAACTCACACAAATAAGAGAGACCCAAAGGAAAAGCCACAGAAAGTGGGTCCAGGTCATGAGAAAGACACCAAATAGAAAACCTCTTCCATTTAGACAAGTAGGATTTCCTAGTAGTAAGTTTCCTGGCCTCCTGCAGGACCTGCAGCACATCCTCAGAAAAAAGGTGTCTATGAGGGATCAAAATCCTATCACCCACAGTGTCAGTTGAAGCATGGACAGCAGGATGAGAGACCCCTTGTCTTGTGTGAGGAGATCCACCCTGTATGGTAACTTGTGATGATTGCCCTTGGCTAGATGCAGAAGTAGAGGGAAGCAGTGCTGTTGCAGCCAAAATGGAGTCACTGACAAGATTTTGGGAGCATCCTGTTGAATCTTGAAGAGGACACTCTGAATGAGAGGAAGGGAGAGGGAATGCATAAAGAAACATCCCCTTCCAAGAAAATTAGAGGGCCTCCACCTTCCATACCAAAGGACCTGAGACTCTGGCAGAAAACAGAGGAAGATGTCTGTTCAGATGGGAGGCAGAGATCTACTTGAGGTGTACCCCACCGGTGAACAGTGTCAAGAAACAGATTCCTGTGAAGCATCCATTCATGGGTTTGAGTGAAGGACCTGCTCAGATTGTCTGCCACAGTGTTCTGATCTGAAGGAATATAAACTGCCTGAAGAGTAACTTGATACTTGACAGTCATATCCCATACCAGAACTGCCAGCCAGCAAAGACAGTAAGATCTCGTGCCCCCCTGTTTGTTGATATACCACATGACTGTGTTATTGTCTGTGAAGACTTTGACAGGCCCTGGAGAGAAGAGAGGATGAAAGGCCTGAAGAGCCAGCATAAGAGCCCTCATCTCTTTGATGTTGATGTGCTCTTTATGCTGACAAGGTGACTACACTGCCTGAACCCTCAGGGAGCCAAATATTGCTCCCCTTCCCACATCTAAAGCGTCTGTGAACAGATCCTGAGAGGAGGTTGAAAAGGGAGCCCTGGATTCAGAGACAACTGCTGACCCCACCACAGAAGTTCTTTCTTGTGACACAGGAGAAGAGGAACAGGAAAGTCTAGAGGATGTGCATGCTGAAGCCACACTGACTTCAGAAACCACTGAAACTTCCTCATCTGGAGTTTGGCCAGAGGGAGCATCACAATGGTGGAAGCCATGAACTCCAGAGCTCTCAGAAATGACCTGGCTGTAATGGAGGCCAGGGGAATTAGACCTCGAAAGAAAGAAATGAGAGTGAATGTCTTTGGAGGAGGCACGGATAACAGCACTGGCACCATTTGAATCCTGCAACCGAGAAACCATGATCCTGAGAAGGAGTCAGGGAAGACTTTTTAAAGTTTATTGTGAACCCCAGGCTCTGAAGAAGAGATATGGTAAAATGAATTTTTGCAAAAAGACCTTTGGAGAAGATGCCTGAATCAGCAGTTCATCCAAATAAGGAAAGGTTTGGATCCCTTGAAGCCTGCAAAAGGCAATCACAGGAGCGAGGCATTTGATGAATACCCTTGGGGGCAGGAGACAGGGCAAAGCACAGAACTTAAAGTACCAGGAAGCAACAGAGAGATGCAAAAGTCTCCTGAAAAGAGTATGGATCAGAATATGGAGATAAGCATCCTTGTGGTCCAGAGACACCAGAAAGGCCTGAGGGAGCAAGAGAGGAAAAAGGGATTGGAGGAACAACATCCGAAAGGAAGGCATCTTCAGAAAAGTGTTTAGATGAGAGAGGTGTAGAATCGGTCTCCAAGTACTTTCTTTTCTGGGCACTAGAAACATTCTTGAATAAAAAAAACCTTTCCCACATTGGGACACAGGCCCCTCTTGAATAGTACCCTGAGACAAGAGGTCTCGAAGACCCTCTGGGAAAAAAGGAAGTTGTTCCCAAGGAGGCCGAGGAATGCCCATAAAAGGAGGGTGGGAAATCCAGACCATGAAGTTCCCTTGCTGAATGATTGACAGAATCTAAGAATCCTGGGTGATTCAGAGCCAAATGGGAAGAGAAAGAGGAATGTGGCTGGGAACAGGTGGATAGTCGGATAGCACCTGGTTTGTCAGGAAAGGAAGGCTTAAGAATCCCTGTGTTTTGAGTGGCTGTAGCAGGAGGAGTCTGTTTACTACCTTTTTTACCTTTAGATGGAGGGTAAGATTCCTATGAACAAAGGCTGGCTTAGAAGGGTAGTTTCACTGAAATTTAGGCACAGAAGAAACAAAGACATGCTTAAGCTCCTGTAAAGCCTTCCTGTCCTGAAGAGACTTTAATAAACCAGCAGCCGCTTCACCAAACAAAAGATTATTATCCAGAAGAGCATCCATCAACTTAGCCTTAATATCATCGGGCAAAGGTTGAAGCCTAACCCAAGAATATCTCCTCAGAACTGAACCAAAAATATCAGCCCTAGAAGAGGCATCTGCTGCATCATAACTACATTTGATAGAATGCCGAACTACATGAGAGGAAGTCCCAAGCAAGTAAAGAGCAGAAGGTTTACTCTCAGAGTCTGGAAGATCAGAAAGAAGCTGACAAGCCTGAGAAAGAAGAGCCAAGACATACCTAAAGATATCCAGTGCACCTTTTCACATATCTCCTTTACCTTTTATTAGGTATTTCAAAACCTGTAGCTGTTTTAAAAGGCCTAGCTTTAACTACTCAGACACATGGAATTCCACTCTCTTGCAATCAAGCACAACTTGAGGGAGTCAAGTTACATTCCAAGAGCACAGGAGACGTGCCAGTTCACATACTGACAGCTTCCCACTCTGAAGTCTGGTAACTAATGTGACATTAACCAAACAACGTACACAAATAAATGATTATTTTCTCACTGGTAGTTAGAGTTCATTAGTTTTAAAACATCTTCCAGTGTGCATCACTTACATTTTAATTATACCAACCTTCTGCATACATATAATTCCCTGCATTCAGTATTTTAAGAGCATTATTTTTGTGTATATTGCTATCTAGCTAACTTTCAATCAACACACTTGTCTCATTAATTTTACACATTCCTAGACCTAGTGCATGCATTACCAGAACTATTCTTTCATAATATTGTCTGTTGGTTTCCAACAATTAATATGCTAGTTTCCTTTTTTAATCATCATTCATTTATTTTTCTACTTCCTCCCCACCTGACATAGTACCTTCATCAAAACAACACAACACCGTTTGCAGTCTCAAAACATGGATTTTGCATGAATTCATCTGCTAATGATCACCTATTACTTCCTCTAGTAACCCAGGTATACCTGTTCTACCCCAAACATATGGGCTTTTCAGAATGAACTCCTACGAAAACTTTTGTACTTTTTTTCTCAAATATTGTACTACTTTTAATCTTACAATGTACTGCATATAATCCTTAATACCAGAAATGGTTAAACTCTGTCTACTACATGCTGAAATGAGTCTGTAATGTACTTGTATATAGTCCTGATAACAACAAGATGTTAATATCTGAATATTGCATGCTGAAATGTATTCTTATATGTAAGCGAAATCCTCACTTTGTACTGTACTGTATGTGGAGCTTTTCTTCCCGGGCCTCTGCTGAAAAGGGACCTGTGTCCAGTCAGACTTTCCCGGTTATCAAATGTAAGATAAAAGAAATAAATAAAAATAAAATGCAGTATAACACCCTTTCATTTAGATGAAACAAAAGTAATCTCTAAGTAAAATTTGAGATACACTCACATTCTCACATTTATATTAATCAATTGGCTATTTTCTGTTTGGTACTTACTGATTTCAGTCGTAAGGTATCAGTGTAGTTGTTTAAGATGAACTTAACATGACAATAGATGTTCGAATGATCCCTGCTGCAACAGTCCTAGTTATATGGCGTATATCCTGCCAAGGATAAAACAGCCAACAACCTTCCAATGCTTCACGGCACCTTCAACATGTCCAAACTGTCTGGCAGCTTGAGCTAAGCTGACTGAACGAAAAGCTTGGGAGCAAAGCTCTTCAGAGCTTTCCTGCCAACAGAAAGAGGGAGACTAAAAAACAAGAAGGATGGAAGGAGGGAGTGACTACTAATGCAGTGGTCATTCAAAAATACACTCTTATACTAAGCTTAACTTACACAACTGTACAATGTTCGTCATATTGCTCACTGCTGCAGTAGCCTTAGCTGTACTGGTAGATTGTTAGCTAACTATATTTGGGAGGAAGAAGAGAAGGAGAAGAATACAGAAGCCCCAGGAGAATGGTCCTAGCAAAGCTTGCCCTGGACTAGAGAAGGAATGAAGCTTATACTGCTTTGAAAAAGTATGCACAGATGACCAAATAGTAGCTTCTAGAATACTTCCAAAATCCAACCCTTTCCAAAAAGCCATAGATGAAGACAAGGCCCTAGTAAATTGGGTTTTGACTCTCCCTGGAATAGTTTTGTTATGGTGAGTATAACAGAAGGTAATAGCCTTAGACAGCCATTTGGAAATGCTATATTTTGATACAGGTAGTCTCTTCTTCTTACCTTCAAAAGAAATTAATAGTTGGTCCAAAACTCTGAAATATTTATTTCTGTCAAGATAGAGCCTGAGATGTCTGTGGATATCCAAGGTATGGAATATACTTTCTCCCTCATTTTTAGGTTCAGGGAAAATGAAAGGATGAATAGACTGCCTAAAGTAAACTTGGATAATTTTTTAGGCATAAAAGAAGGATGAGTTATCAAAGAAACCCTCTCCTTATAGAAAATGAGATGGGGTTGGCTCACCATAAGAGCTTGCAGAGGTCAGAACAATCAGTAAAACTATTTTCCATGTTAAGAACCTCAAGTCAGCCAGATTTGCTGGTTCAAATGGCGCAAATATTAACTTCTCCAACATAAATTTAAGACCCTAAGGACAGGCCACCGGTTTTCTTGGAGGCCTGTTATGCAAAACCACTTTTAAGAACATTTTGACATGAGATTGCACTGAAAGAGGAAAATCCATGGTCAGACATGCTGAAATGGCTAATAAATGAACCTTGACAGAGGAATAAGAAAGGCCATATGACAGTAGCTCACACAAATATTGTAAAACCAGAGAGCAACTAGCCCTGGATGTGTGTTGGTTGTGCTGTTGGCACCAACTAAAAAACCTTTTCCATTTTCCAATATATGGTTTTCTAGTAGCAGGCATTCTTGCCTCCATTAGTACCTGCTGCACATCCTCAGAAAACAGGTGCTTAAAAGGAATTAAGACCATGTCATCCAGACAGTCAGTTGAAGATGATTGATGATGTGGTGTTTGAAACAACCCTGTTCTTGTGTGAGTAGATCCAGTCTGTAATGAAGCTTGTGGTAATTGCCCCTGGCCATTTCAAAAAGAAGTGAGAACCACAGTTGCCTGGGCCAGAAGGGGAGTCACCACAATGATCTTGGGGATAACTTCTGAATCTTCAGAAATACCATGAAAAGTTGTGGAAAGGGTGGAAAAGCATACAGAAGCATTCCTATCCAAGGAAAAGAAAAGGTGTCTGTCTTTCAGGGCTTCTTGCATGCAATCCAGGAACAGAATCTTACCAGTTCATTGTTTAGACAGGAGGGAAGACAAAACTTGGAAGACCCCAGATCTAGTTTCCATTTGTGAGGGTCTGTCCTGGTCCTGCTTAGCTTCTCTGCTGTACAGTTTTGCTTTGACAGAATGTAGGATGCCTGTAGAGTGAGATTGTGGTGTGAAGCTATATCCCAAGCTAACATGGATAGTTGAAAAAGGGGGTACAACCAGGTTGCCACTCGCTTTTTGATGTACCACATGCATTTATTGTCTGTAACCACTTGAAGAGGTCCTGGGGACCAAAGATGATTCAGAGAGTTGAGTGCGTTGATCAGGGCAAGCATTTCCTTTACATATATATATGTGTATATATATGTATATATATATATATATATATATATATATATATATATATATATATATATATATTTATACATATATGCTTGCTTCTGTTCTTTGTGTTCTACACTACCTGAATTTGATCACTCCAGAAGCTGTTCTTCAAGGAAAATCTGAAGCAAAGACTGTGACTGACTGTTTTGGAGCAGGGGATGGAGAAGGGGAGACCTGGATTTAAGGATATTTGTTGTCTCCACCAAAATAGTTTTCTTCTGACAAACCCTAGCATTGGGATTTGAAAACATAAAAAGTGTTGATGCTGTGGCCATTTCAGATATCACTGCATCTTTTTCATGTTCAGTCTTGCCAGGGATGTCATGAGAATCGTAAATGCCTTGAGACCCAAAATCCTGAGATATTCCCACACAGTGACCAAAGTCTGAGTAGAAAACTTAAAAATAGGTCTAAATTAAGAATGTTTTTCCTGTGGAAGAAATGCTCTTTGCACTGAGGTCATACCTCTCAATTGTACAGATTTTCGCAGAATGTCCAGACTTTTACTTCAAAAATGTATTTTGTTTTTCATAAAATTGTGGTTTTCTGGCAAATTAGTGGTAAATCATTCAAGACTAAAGTTAGAAAATAATGACAAAGTTGATAAAATAACAGGTTTTGTATTAGCATGGATTTTCTGAAGGGCATGAAGTCTGAAACTCAAATGTCTAAGTTTGTAAGAGCAATATTTAAAAAAACATCCCAATGTCTAGGACTTTCTCCCACTTTTATGTATGTCTTTGCCCAGATTTCTTTCTCTAAGAGGTTGAGAGGTATGACTGAGATGTCTAGTTGACATCCCGGAAACAAGGTATTGTGTGAGGGAGTTAAGAAAGAATTTCGAATGTTCACTTGGAATCTTCACCCAAGAGAGAGATTTCTGACACTTTGAAAAAGACTCTGCAACGATAACAAGTCACTTATATGCTGAAATAAATTGGATAGTCTGTATCCTGAAACGAGGTATACCTGGAAGTAGGCACTTTCTGAACACTTTTGGAGCAGTGGATAGTCAAAAGGGTTAGGTAGAGAACTGATAATATGATCCAGATACACAAAATGAGGTCTGCGCATGGAGTAATGCCACAGCACACTGTGATGTAAAACCCTCATCACCAAGGCAATGGCATCTATAGTAAACTTTGCAAAAAAAGAAAAAGATAAACCAGTGAACTACATTAAGTCCAAGGCCTTGCAAAGAAATATGAATTCTAAGCAAAAGACTTTGTCCATAGAAATAATTTATTCCCAAGGAAAAAGTTTAAAATACAGAGTTAAGTGCTTTCATCTACTACATTCAAGACTTCATCAGAGCTAAATAAAAGCCAGATGCAGAAGTATATTTGACTAAGGCCCTAATTGAAAAATTAACAAGCAATTAATGAAGAACTAAATGAGATATAAAAGTTTGTTGCACTAATAAAAATACAAATTTACCAAAATATTTATAAAAACACTGAACCACTTTATTGTAACATATACACATCCCACCAGTAGTATATCAATAATGGCGTCCGACACTCATAGATTATATGAGTTAACATCAGAGTTTGGCAGATCTCAGTTTTAGTACTGGCACAATGGAAATCAATTCATTTAGACCAAAATCTTTATTGGCCTGCAATGATAATTGCCGGAAGAATTCTTTATTTTCCAGAGTGTCTACCCACCGACCTCCTAGTAATGGGAATGCATGTCTGCATCTTTAAATTACAATTGTTCATTAATTAGGGAAGCATTTCCTGCCTTCGGCTGTTAAAATAGCTAATTTTTGTAATATTTGGTTTGTTCTGATGTAGTCTTATACAACTACTAGGGATGAAATCGCTCAACTATTTTTTATTAATTTTTTCCTTAAAATATGTATTATTATTAGTTTTTACTCCTGTGTGGTTGGTGGTATACCCAAGCTGGCTTTTTAACCAGGGTTTTCTGTTTTCTATGTGGAATGTTATAGGGCAGGGGTTACCGAAGGCTGGTGGTGGGTGGGTGGATGGGTGGAGATAGACAGATTGATAGAGATGTTGGAAGTTTACTGATTAGAGTAGTCTCAGGATGGCCACAAATTCATGCATATTATGTTTGATGAGGCCAAGAAGTTGAGGTTAAATTAACCAAGTATAATAATGTGTTCGTTAGAATTTGATGCAGTTAGAATACTATGCAGAGGGGCTTTGAATTTTGTGATTGTGGCAGGAGATGGAAGGTAAGCAACGTATAGGGAGGGGGATTGCTTAAGTTTAGTGAGAATCTAGTTGGCTACTGATCAATAGAGGGTTTGTCATGGATAACTGTAGAAAAGTTGAGTGTGTATTTATGTAGGAGCATTACACCAATACCACCATTACTTATTTTTGGATGGGAGACAAACTTCTAGTTGTAACCTGGGAAAAAGGTCAAATGTAGTTGTGATAATTTTTGAAACACAATTCTGTCAAAGCTAATACATAGGTTCATAGGTTGGTACTAGGCTATCAGCCCTAGGGCCTATACAAGCCTAGCCATAACAATTCCCTGGCTATTTCTTCCTACATTATTTACTTTCCTGGATCCATTAGGATACGATTTAGCTTAATGCATATACTTTTGTCTTTGACTGGAGTCCAGCTTTTAGAAATAGTTAGGTGAGTATGGGTGTGGTCTATGCAAGTCTGATGGAGGGTTATTATTGGCGAGGATGTTGTAATTCTAGACAGAAGGAAAAAGAAGTGTTGCAATTTGGACACTGGATGAGGGGGAGAGGGAGGGACAGTGAGAGAAATACTTTTGTAGGAAGCATTTAGTGAAGGAGTGGGAGAATTTATGGGTGTCAGTGATATGGATTGTAGCTTTAAGTGGCTGAAGTTGAAGGGGGTAGAATTATTTGCAGCTGTATTTTTTACCTGAGTGTGTATGCAGCCTTTGATGTTTCAGTGATGAAGATAACTCCAGTAAGTTGTAAGCTTGATGGAAACAAGATTTAATGCTTATATCTTTAAATAAATGGTCTTTTGTGGACAGTCATAGGAGTGCCACAGAGTGTTTACATTTATTAAACTAGGGTAATTGTGGTGAGAGAAGAGTGTAGGTGGTAATACCTGTTGTACTATAAACAGCATATGAGTTTGAGCATGCACAAAATAATCGGTGTCTCAACCCCCCCCCCCCCACCACACACACACGTTTTCTCTGAAGGAATTCTCACATAGTGCTTGTTTTTATATAACATACAAGTTTTCCTGTAATAAATTACCATATTAGGTTCATAGGTACGTACTAGGCTAACGGCAGCTAGAGCCTTTATAAGCCTAGCTGTGCAACTAAAATGTGCTCCACAAGCTATGTTTTAAACATTTATATAGTGATTGATTGTTGGTTATGTAATGATGTAACTTTGTGGGTCCTATCTGTGAGTCAGCTGCATTATATAGGGGTTTATGGCTAATTCCATAAGTTTGCTAACAATGCCTGAGTGGGGTATTGTATCAAATGCCTTAGCCAGGTCAAGTTAGGCAGTGTGCAGCATTTTACCCTCATCTGTTGCCTTGGTGACCTTCTCAAAGAACTCCACCAGATTCAGTAGGCATGACATTCCTTTGACAAAGCCAAAGTAGGATTGATCCAGTGTCCGAAGGTCTTCTGTGTCTTTAATGATCATTTCCATCTTAATGCTTTACATGGCTTTGCCCATAAGGCTAGTCAGACGAATGTGCAGGATCTGTTGGTAGTTCACCCTTATGAAGAGAGATAACTGTTGCAGTCCTACACTCTTGTGGCACAAAGCCTGTTTTGAGACTATAATAGTAACTCCAGTGGTCCTGATAACTCATATTTTAGACTATTCAGGAGACACCCCAAGAATTCTCAGGTCCCATTGAAGCTATGTTTTTGGCATTAGCGAGTGTAGGCAGGACATATGCACTATTTATAGTTAGGAGGGTATCTATTTGGGAGTGGCTGGGGGTGAGGGGAGATAGTTGGAGTCAAATTTGTCAGCCAGCAGATTTGCTATATCACCTGACTCAGTGACTGTGGCACCATCAACCAACAGTTTGCTATGTGCTACACTTGAGGTTTCTGACATAGCTGAAAAATGCCTTATTGGTTGTCTTTTGCCTGGGAGGCTATCTTTACCTTAAAATTAGCTTTATTAGACTTAATTAGCCATCTTAGTTGCCAGTTTAAGTGGATGAGAAAGTTCTTGTATTTATGGAGTTACACTTCATGATTTTAGCCATCATTTTTTCCCTTTTGTTGCATAACCTGTTTAATTTGGGATGTCACCAGAGTGGTTTGTTTTTGGAGTTAGTTTTCAGCTTACTTCTGGTAGGTGCAGCAGCCTCTATGCAGCTATTGACATCGTTGTACAAGTTTCTGTGAAGAACTCTGCATAGGCTGCTATGTTCTCTAGGTTCAGAGGGGCACTGAATTTTGATAACTTTTCACAATAAAAGGTAGTTTTCCTTGGAATAGTTTCTAACTGTTGCTGTGTGCAGTGGAGTTACCAAGTTCATTTTGATTTTGAAGGAGACAGCTTTATGGCTTTTATTACAAGGGAGGACATGGAGAGGTGCAGCATTCTTCCATATTTGTGAATACGAGTTCCAGTGTTTTGGAACCTGTAAGGGGTCTATGCACTAACTGGTCAAGGGTCTTTGTGTTTACAAAAGTCCAGCAATCTCTGTGCCTGCATATTTGAGGCTGTGTAGGATTCCCAGTCTATACAGGCATAATTAAAGTCCCCCCGAGTAAGGAGTTAGGTTGGATGATGAGCATCTCCAGTAAGTCTAAGTATGTCCTATGAGTTATGTGGGGCATTGACCATACCTGAGGCTAAAAGTGTTTGCTGATTGGAGATAGTTTTGTTGGCATCTGAGGAAGAGGACCTGCTAACAACAGAAATCAACTTGTACACATTTAGAAGTTATTTAATTGACTGCAGGACTTCAGCATTGTAAAAAGGTTATGTTGCAATCTCTTATCCTGCCATTCGGGTACAGGTAGAAGAGAGTGCTATAGTTCAAGCACTCCTAGCAACTGCAACTAAGCAATGATCATCTCATTGAAGGAAAGCAAGCACTTATTGCTGGACAAGTAAATAAGTCATAACCATTTAAGCTGGGAAAGTTACCATAACTCTGTTTTTACTCATTAATGCCTGCCAGCAGTCAGTTAATTGTGACCTTCCTGACTGCCAGTAAGTTGCATAGCAATTGCCTAGAATGTTGAGTTAGAAAGAAAGTGAAATGTGAGAAAACAGTTGCGGCTGAATAAGGAAAGCAGCGTTTTGCATTTCTTTCTCAACTGAAGTAATTTTATCACCTATAGTTTTCAAGCCTGATAGCTGGCAAAGAGGATTAAGTCCATGAGCTATTAACAAGACATGTTCCTGGGTTCAGGATTTATTTCCTCAGTCTCTTCATTTTCCTACTGTTTGACCTTCAGAAAATCACTTAATGAGATAGCGCTTTGGGGTATTTGGGGATTTGCATTGGGCTCATCAATGAGCTCCTGGACTTTATGCCTAGTAACTACTTATGAATGTCAGCCACAGCACTGAATATCACAAGTTCAGTATTTTGATGAATAATTCACAAAGAAACAAAAAGTATAATATGCGGTCTGCCCTTCAAATTTAATTGGCTTGAATGGGATAAGCAGTCTACATTACCAGCGCTAGAGGTGTGAATAACACCTCATTTAATGAGTTAACAAAAAGGCGAAATACAGGCACTCACTCCAAGAAATTATGAAAAGTGAAGCCTTTTAATCAAATAAACATTCAAAAGTATACCTTGCTTCCTTCTTCATAACTAAGTTTCTACGGGAGATATACTGCTGCTGTCCCTCCTCAACCCCATGACTTCATTTTGGGGTTGCAATATAGTTGTTGCAGTCCTTCTGCTACTTGGAAACTTGATATGGCCAAGTGTAGTGACTGGAGTGAGTATGTCAACCATTATTACAGAAGTAGTATAATCAGCACTTAAAGATTCATAGATTAGTACTAGGCTAACTGCCCTTGTGGGCCATTGTAAGCCTAGCTAATTACATGTGAGAATCAAACACTGCACCCTGTGTTTATAAGTTAAAAACCCTTAACCATTATGCCAACTTCCCACCCCCTTCACATAAATTGCCGGCTATGGTTCAAAAGACTGCAATAATTAACTGATGTCGTACTATTTTTAGTTTATATGTCATTTCTCCTGCTTAATCCTTATTTTCAAGAAATTCTTTCAGTTTTGTAGTTTGAACTAGGAGGTCATATTTGTTCACTGCAATTTTTTCTATTTGATGTTTGAAGTGGATGTGCCTTTTGATAATCTGTTATGAGTTTTTGTCCTTGGTTCCATGATTTATTTATTTATCTATATCTATATCGCTGTATAAGCTGATTTGAAATTTTGTGCATTGAAAAGAGCCTATACAGTGAAACCATGGTCCGTGGATGTTTTTGGACTACTATTAAAGTGAGTTGGGATTATCATGGAGCTGGCTTTGTTTCTTCTTACTTTATATCTATCTATATATATATATATATATATATATATATATATATATATATATATATATATATACATATATATATATATATATATATATATATATATATATATATATACATATATATATATATATATATATATATATATATACATATATATATATATATATATATCTATGGAATAAAATCAACTCCCTTGTCTTCTAGGCCCATAAAATCTCAAATTTTCTTTCCTATTTGATTTGCTTGACTACGGCCTTTACTTAATAGCTACTCCCTCAATCTGTAACATAAAAAAATATATAAATAATTTCCAACAAAATATGTAGGTTCATTGTTCTTTCCCTAGCTAAGAACATCTGATGTTCTTCGTATTATCCATGCCAGGGTAGCTCTCGGCCGGACCGAATACCAGAGGCTTAGTATTTCTGCGTCGGTTGCTGTCACTTCAGGACTGACGTCAGGTCATCAGTAGTATAAAGTAAGGTGGACAACGCCATTACATCAGTCTTCCTTGCTGCGGAGCCCGAAGCAGAAGCAGTTCGCATGAGAGCCAGTCGACCGCCACCTGAGTTTCATCTTCCGAACTGAAGCTAAAGTCTTCTAAAGCTAAGTACCCCGTTGGGGATCCTTTTTTCTTGCATTAACCGGTGTCAGAAAAAGTTAACAATTGTCTCGCCTGTGGAAAGCAAATACCACACTGAGACTTTCATTCTTTCTGTGTCACTTGCCTAGGCCGAGATCATGATGTCCCTGCTGCCGCTTCTGTGCTTTGTTCAATGCCAGAACTATAAGTTGTCGGGCCCTTATTGTAGCTAGATATTTTTGCTTACACCCCTCGAATTCCGATATGGCTTCGATAAGCCATCCGACAGCAGATCTTCTGAAAAAATGTTAAGATAAAGACAGAGACAGACCGCACAGGTCCAAACCTACGGATGACGCTATCATTAAGCTAGTCGTCAGTTCTCCGGTCTTCAGTGAGGTGCTTTTGCAGCTCCTGATGCCCGCTTCTGTGGATTCGCAGGCCGCTACTGAGAACATTTCGGAGTCCGGTATGCCGCAAAACTCTTCTTTGAACTAAGGATCCTGTGGTTCTCTCTCCCTTGGATGGGTCCAGAGCCACTGAGCAGGCACCAGCTTCCAAGGAAGTCCTTCACACTACTGATTCTCGACACAAACCAATGACTTCTTTTGCGTCTACCGTTCATTCAAAAACTACTGAGTTTCTTGGCCCACCGTACAAACTACACCCAAAAATCTGATGACCCAATCTCAGGCACCGGCTTCCTTGTCTCAGTCTCAAATGCTTAACATGTTGGAAGACCTTATCATGCTGATCAGGGGAAGCAAAGCTACCCCTTCCAAAAGAAAATGAGATGTGTCCCCTGTAGTTTTGTCCGAAGAGTAGTCTGATGACTCTGGTGCATCTGAATATGAAGACATGTAACCCCTCTCTGCTTATGAAGATTATAGTGCAGAGGATTCCATTCCTTCAGCCTCTCTCCAGAGGACTTTTCCTTTGGGGAAACCCTTCATACCTTAAGGGAGCATTTCCAATGGGAAAGTCAGGACTACCATCAGTCTAAAAAGAGACTCAGGGAATTCTTAGATCTTCCACAGCACAGACCCCTGGCCATTCCCCCAGTCCTGGATGTTGTGCAGGATGTTTTCCTGGAATCCTGACACCCTCCTTCTGCACCCAGAAAACCAGACAGGTATTACAGAGTCCCTGATTCACACAAATTTCTTTTTAAAATCCTACTGCTGACCCTGAGGTAGTTTTTCAAGGGCCTAAAGGAATGAAAGCAACCTCTAATAAGAATCCCACCCCCTCAGATAGGGATTCCCTAGCACTAGATAGATGGGGTAAAAAAGTATACACCTCTGCTCCTCTTGCTACCAGAGCACTAAATTGCCAGTTCCATAAGCTAAAATTTCAGCAACATACCCTGGAACTCCTCAAACAAAAAATGTCTTCCTTTCCTGCTTGTGCAGAATCTAAAGAGTTAAAAGAGTTAATGCTTTCTGCAAGTCAAGCAACTAAACACACCTTGCACTGTGGTTTTGACACCCTAGAAGCTTCATGCAGGGCAACAGTCACCAGTTCTGTCCTTAGAAGGCATGCATGGCTTAAAGAACAGCCCTTGCCAGACCATGTTAAATCTAAATTGTTGGATGCCCCCCTTGCACAAAGACAACTTATTTGGCACTAAGGCAGAAGAGGTCTTAAAAAAGATGGAAGAAAAAGCAAACTCTATGCAGACAGCTAAGGATTTCTTACAGGTCCAGCCACCCAGGTTCAGCAGGCATTGCCCCACCAAGCACTGGTCCTTTCCTGTTCCCACCAGGTCAGTTCAGCCCAGACCATGTGGAAGCACCCCAGACAGCAACCACAGGGAATGCAGAGATATAAACAGTGGACTGCCTCCACTTCAAAAACAGGGAGTTCTAAGCCACCCCCTTATGGTAAGAACTCACAATGACTCTCCTCCCCTACCCCCTCCCTCTGCCCACCTTCACTTACTCCTAGGAGGAAAACTATCCTTTAACGCAAGCACCTGGGCCACCATTACTGACGACCGCTGGGTTCTCAACATAGTATCCCAGGGATACAAATTTTCTTTCCACACCCTTCCAACTCCAAAAGGGTTCCCAGATCTAGCTCCAAACCAGTGGCCAGAGTAGCAAAAGCAAGTTCTTTCCCTGCTTTCTATGAGGGCAATAGTCCACGCTCCTGCAGAACAGAAAGGCCAAGGTTTCTACTCCAGACTCTTTCTAGTACCCAGAAAAGAAGTCATCTGGCGCCCCATCCTCAATCTATCCATTCTAAGCACCTTCCTGGTGATACCAAAATTCCAAATGCTGACCCTACAGCAGCTGCTACCCATGCTCTCCACGGATGGCTGGCTAGCCACCCTAGACCTAAAAAAGGCCTACCTGCACATTCCTATCAGGGAATCATGCAGGAAATGTCTCCGTTTCAGGGTAGGATCTCTGCACTTTCAGTTCTCTGCAATTCCCTTTGGCTTGTCTACTGCTCCCAGAGTTTTCACAAAACGTCTGGCTCCGGCTATTGCCTTTTGCAGACAAAGGAATATCCATATTTACCCATACTTAGACAACTGCCTAATTCAGGCAGACAGCCTGGAAAAGCTGCTCAAGCTCCTGGCCTTTGTAAAGTCCCTACTAACCTCCTTAGTGTACACAATCAACAAAAAGAAATCCAAACAGGTACCCGCCCAAAGGATTATATTCCTGGGAGCAAGCCTGGACACAGCATCCCAGATGGCATTCCTTACACCAGAAAAGCAAAGTTTCCTGACAGCCTACTTCTCTCAGCTAGCCACAAGACCCCAGTTATTTATTTATTTACATTTGTTTACCGGGAAATTCCGACTGGACGCAGGTCCTTTTTCAGCGGATGCCCGGGGAGAAAAGCTCCACATCATGTACATGATAAATAGAGATACAAAGTTGCAGCAATAGTAAACAACATTACAGGTTGTTGGCTTTAATACAATAACAAGATATTGATTATCAACAGTATATACAGTAAATGTTGCAAGTTAAGATAGTTTCTTGTCATTTATAATAGTAACAAAGTTGTCAGACAAGATTTTAAAGTATGTAAAGACAACTAGCTAACTCTGACTGTGGTTAGTAGTGGTGGTAGTATAGTTGGGTTAAGAGTCTAGGTGGGGGGGAGGTAAGGGTGGGGGTGTTGGTCTGGATTAGAAAAAGAACAAAGCCAGTGCAAATTTAAGTGGAATTTGAGCGCAGTCTTGAAAAGGCTGCTGAAAGGTAGAGTAGTTATAGAGGGTGGAAGATTATTCCAAAGTTTAGATATGGTACATGAAAATATGGCTTCTCCTGCTGAGTTTTTGGGTTTGATAACAGTGAGTTGATTTTTGTTGCTTGATCTTAGGGGCCTAGTGGAGTGATAGGATTGGAGAAGGGTTTGAAGGAAAGGGATGTTATGGGGGTGGTTAATAAGTTTATGAGCGAGGGTGAGTTGATTAAAGTGAAGGAGTTGTGGGAGTTCTAGCCAGTTTACTTCTTTAAGGGAGATACAATGATGGCTGCGGTAGGAGGTTCCAGTGGCAAATTTAGCAATTTTGTTGTAACAAGCATCCAGCTTGTGTAGGTCTGTCTATCTAAGGTTGGTAAGTATGGGGGATGCATAGAGTAGGGTGGAGATTAGCTGGGAATTGGCTATGGAGATTCTAACCGCCTTGGTTAGGAATTGGCAGCTTCGATATAATGCACCAAGTTTCTTGTGAACTTTTTTTATTGTGAGAGATATGTGGGTGTCAAATCTAAGTTTGTTGTCTATTTCCACACCAAGCAATTTTGTGTGTTCTGTTGGAAAGATTATGGTATTGTCTTTGGTGAGAATGTTGAAGTGGGGGGTGTTTTGGGTGGCTTTGGAATGTTGGAACAGGAGAAGTTTTGCCTTACTTGGGTTGAGTAGGAGCTGAGCATTGGACAGCCAGATTTCTACAGAAGAGAATGATTCCTGTGTAATTTGTTGTAGTTCTGGTAGAGTGAGGGCAGAGCAGAGTCATCTGCGTACTGTATAAGAGATGCTTGTGTGGTGGCAGTATGTAGGTTGTTAGTGAAAAGTGAGAATAGCAGAGGGCCGAGGATAGACCCTTGGGGAACTCCAAGAGTAACTGGGAGGCGAGGTGATATGTTATCGTCCCAGATTACTGATTGCTGGTGTCCGTGTAGATAGCTGTGAAACTAGTTGCAGGCTGATTGTGAGAAGGAGAGGCTGGGGAGAGTAGAGAGTAGTAGCTCATAAGATACCATGTCAAAGGTCTTTGAGAGATCAAGAAATATGGCAGTAGAGAAGAGGCCATTGTTTTTGTGATGAAGTATAGTGTTGGTGAAGTAGAGGAGACCAGAGGTAGTGCTGTGATATGGCATGAAACCATGTTGAGTTTTGGAGAGGAGATTATTAGCTAAGAGGTAGTTAGAGACCTGGGTGTTGATACATTTTTCAGGTATTTTGGAGAGAGGGGAGAGGATGGCAATGGGGTGGTAATTGGAGAGGTCGGTGAAGGGGGTGCCTTTGTAGAGGGGAATGATGTGAGATATTTTCCATATCGAGCGAACATAGCCTTCTGTTATGGAATGGTTGATTAGAATTGAAATTGGGTAGGCTAGTGTATCAGCTGCAATTTTCAAGTATTCAGAGGGGAGGTTGTCAGCTGTGAGTTTGGTGGGTTTAAGTTTTGACAATAGTCTTTTTATGTTAGAGGTCGGTACTGAAAGGAAAATCCTGCAAGCTCTGGGGTTCATGGCATCTTAAATTCTACTCATTCCATATGCCAGACTGCATATCAGGAAACTTCAGTGGTAACTAAAAAGCCTTTAATGTCAAGACTCTCAAGACTTGGAGACTCTTATACCATGATACCTTGCCTCAAAAAAGATTTTCTTTGGTGGGCAACAGCATGCTCCCACAACAAGGGACTACCTTTCTCACCACACCCTGCCACCCAGACCCTCATCACAGATGCATCAGACTATGCCTGGGGTGCACACCTGGAGTGCAGGTGCATACAGGTCTTTTGGAGCACACAGCAAATCCATCTGCACATCAACCAAAAAGAGATGATAGCTGTCCATCACGCCTTGACAGCTTTCAAGCCCCTTTTCTCCCTAGGGGCTCTCTTGATCAAAACAGACAACACCACTGTGATGTGGTATATCAACAAGCAGGGAGAGACTCATTCCTACCCTGTATGCAGGCTGGCCATGACCATTTGGCACACAGACTCTGCCATGCAACTCCACCTGTTAGCACAATTCCTACCAGGATCTCAAAACTCTCTGGCAGACTACTTAAGCAGAAATCTTCTAGACCCACATGAGTGGCAGCTCGACAAAAGAACCTTCACCATAATAACTCAGAAATGGAGCACCCTGAAAGTTGACCTCTTTGCCTCCCACACCAACCATCAGCTCAGCAAGTTCTGCACTGGGGAGCATCACTGCATGGCTTGGAAAGTGGATGCCCTGTCCTTCCTGTGGGTCACTCTATCGGTCTATGCCTTTCCTCCACTACTTCTCATCCCCAGGGAACTGCTCAAAATAAAGGAGGAAAAAACAGCTCTGGTACCCACTGCTCCACAGTCTGTCCCCACTGCCACCATGGCATCTCACTCAGATTCCATCCCTCCTGACCCAGAGGGAAGTAAACTTCAGGCATCCCCAATTGCAGACCCTCAGTTTGGCAGCTTGGCTTATTCCCTAGCCTCCGATCAATCTGCCAACCTCAGTAAACGGGTTCTAGATATTATACATGAGTCCAGACGCCCTAGCACTAGAAAGTTTTATGCTGACAAATGGAAAAAGTTCTGCACCTGGATTCAGGCTAAGGGAGCCAACACAGCACAGCCCTCCCTACCTCTCATCCTGGATTATTTAGCTGACCTGCTACACAGTGGTCCCCCTCTCTCCTCTATTAGAAGTCATGCCTCTGCTGTCTTTGCTCATTTCCCCACTGAGCAGCCACTTTTCTCACACCCTCTAATCAAACAGTTCCTAAGAGGGGCTAGCAACTTGAGGCCACTCAGAAGAGCACCAACCCCAGCTTGGGACCTTAACTTTGTGTTGGAAAAGCTCACCCTGCCCCCCCTTTGAAACAGCCTCTTCAGCAGAGCTAAAATGTCTCTCTTGGAAGACAGCTTTCCTGCTGGCAATCACTTAAACCAGAAGGGTCTCCGAGCTGCAAGCAGTCATGGCTGTGGAACCCTTCATCATCTTCCATGCTGGCAGGGTATCCCTCAGGACTAACTCATCCTTCATGCCCAAGGTTGTGTCCAGTGTGGCTCTCAACCAATCCATTTATTTGCACACCTTTTTCCCTAACCCACAAAACAAGGAGGAAAGGATCCTGCACTCTCTAGATGTGCACAGACAGCTCAGATTCTATCTAGACAGGACTAAATCCTTCAGAAAGTCTGATCAATTGCTGGTTAGCTTTGCTGTAGGGGAGAGGCAAAGCCATCTCCAAACAAATCATTTCCAAATGGATAGCACACTGCATCCATTTCTGCTACAAGCAACATGGAAGGCCTCCCCCTAAGGGGGTCAGGACTTACTCCAACAGATCAGCCTCCACCTCTGTAGCTTTCCTCAGAGGAGTCCCCACCAGGGACATCCTGGAAGCTGCCACCTGAACATCTGTTCACACTTTTACCAAACATTACCACCTACCTACCTATCTTCTCCAAATCCAGGGCAGGGTTTGCCTCTACAGTCTTGCAGGGCATCCTAGCCAGTCCCTAGTTTCCTTGACTACCTCCACCCATTTCCTCACCTTTGGAAATCAACCCAAATGTGATGACTGCAACAGTGAAACATGAAGAACATAGTACAGTTGTGTACACTAACCATAAATGTAGATGTTCAAGTGTATTCGCTGTTGCAGTCCTGGTTTCCCTCCCTCCATCCCCCTTTTTTCTTCACTTTCCTTACAAGGGACAAATCGGTATTTACTTTCTTCTGGTGGGGTTCCTCCACCAAAACCTGGCTCCTACTTGGGGGCTCCTGATAGGTTATGGCAAGAAAAACTGATGTAATGATGTCAGCTGGTTTACTTTATGCTACTGATGACCTGACGTCAGTCCTGAAGCAACAGCAACTGATGCAGAAACACTAAGCCTCTGGTATTTGGGCCGGCTGAGGGATACTCTGGCAGGGATAACCCAAATGTGATGACTGCAACAGTGAATACACTTGAACATCTACATTTATGGTAAGTGTACACAACTGTACTTTACAATCAGTAAACCAAAACAGTAGCAAATCAGGTAAAGGGCAGACCTTTTACTTATTTCTCACATATTTAAGCTATTTCATGCTGATGCCTTCTCACTACTACCAGTGAAACTTGCCATGTATTTCCCTTCCTATATTCTGACAAACAAACCAAAGGGTGAAAAGGTCACATAGACAAACCAGTCAGTAAAGAATACAAATAAAAACCCAGCCAAGGTAGAGTTTTCACTGTGCAATACTTTATACCTCCAGTAATGAAGGCCCATGGGTTATATGCAAATAACCCCTTAAAGGCATACAGTGTTTCAGCTACATGGTTTCTGAATGCATATGACACTTTACTTTATAAATAATTATGGATATAGTCAGACCAATAAAGCCAAAGAGGACAGACACATTCAGATGCAGTTTTGCTATTCCCCAATCCTAAACTATAGTGCATAAACTACAACATGTGCTGTCATCAATTCCCATATTGATGAGGACATCCTCCAAGAGGGTTTCACCCAAACAAATGACTGGTATCAGAAACATGGCCTCATACTTGAATGCCAAAAAATGCATCATCATCCCTTTTGAGGAGAATGACGTCCCCACAAAACATCACATTGATAATAAGGCGCTAAGCATGCAGTTAGTCCCAGGTTGATAGCAAACTGACTTTTGACCAACGTATTGCCTCCTTTGTAAGGAAAGCTTTCTACATGTCCCACCTTATTAGTAAGGGTATCTCATTCAGGTACAAGGTGGTCATAAAATCCCTGTATTCTTCCCTTATAAGACCAATTATTGAGTACAAATCTCCTTTCGGCATGTACCTCACAATGCACATGCAGTAACTGCAGAGACCACAGAGATGCCTAACCCAGAGAATCCAGGGCCTCAAGCATCTACCCTACACAGATAGGCTAAAAGCCCTGTCCCTCTACTCAGCCTCCTACAGACTCCTCAGAGGTGACCTCTGTCTGGCATACAAAGCAATCTCAGACCCTGCCCTGATAGGACTGCTGCATATCCACAAGTCAAGCTCCACTCGAGTAACCTGCATGCAAGACCTCAACCTGGTCTGTGACATCAATAGGACTTGTTGGTTGGATGGATTTGTGTCCCAGAGACTCCCCCTTTTGTGGAATAGACTCTCTCTTCACGTAAATCAGAGTATCTCATTAAACGTTTTTAAGCACAACCTGGAAAACAGGATGGGGAACAAAAAATACACCCCTGGGATTCCACTTATGCCCTTGCTGGGCAGTGGCATAGGGTGCTGAGTTGTTGGAACATGGGCTAAATTCTTGGCTAGGCTTGTAAGGGCCTCAGGGCCAATAGCCTAGTAACTTGCTATGATCCTATATTCTGGGCCCCTAACTTGGGGAAAACCTTCCAAACCATCTTAAAGACTTTAATTCTTACTCTAAGTTTTGAACTCACTAAAAGCACATCATTTTAAACATGTCAAATGCAGCTGCCTCCATTTAGATAAGATCCACCATCCCTTTAAATCCATTACTGGACTGTACAGTTTTTAAATCTGTTCCATCTTAGCTCCTTTATCCTTAAACTACATCACCTCTTATTTACTCCCCCACCTTTTTAGATCTGTCGGTATTCTACAGCATACCTTAATTAATGGTTAGTTTCTACTCTGTTGTAACTGCTGTGTACATTATGCCAGTAACTCCTGTTGTATATTCCATTGTTGTCAGCACATACTGTTTAGTACTCTTCTTTCTCTGAGGAATTATTTACAAACCTGTTTCTGTTATCCTTACTTTATCTCCAGGCTAAACCAAAAATTGCTCCATTTGTGATCAGTGCCCTTCCTCATTTAACAAAAACATAATGGCCAAATTCAATAAAGCCCTACACTAATTCTACACAATCTGTATTCAGTAAAATTCTTATCACATTTTTGTGCTTTCTAGTCACTCAGAAAGATTACACTGAGTGTACATGTAGTCTACACTTTGTGGTAACCTTTATAAATCCCTGTCAATATTTAAAGCTGCAACAATATCAGTAGGAAAACTAAAATTTGGAGGAAGAAAGTGTGAGTTATGTCTGGGTAATTTGTTCAGTCAAAATAGTGTACACTTGGTATACACTTTGTGTAGGCCTTATTGAATCTGGCCCAATGGATCTACTTCATTTGCCATAATGTCCGATTGACCGACACCCATTTGCCTAACCCCATTTGACCGAAATTTCATTTGACCGACACTTCATTTGACCGACAAGTATTATTGGCAAGTAAATGAGATATGCCCCATTCCCCACTGTAGTGCGACCCTGGAGATAGAATATATAGTTGGGGGGGGTGGGGGGGGCAAAGCCCGCCAATTACTTTTGTTCTACTAAGCAATATTAAAGCAAAACTAAACAATTTAATTTGAAATTAAGTGGGGGCCTTCACCCTCCCATTGTGGGGGCTGTGCCCCACACCCCCCAACTATATATTCTAACTCCAGGGTTGCACTACAGTGGGGAAGGGGGCATATCCCATTTACTTGCCAATACTTCTCGGTCAAATGAAGTGTTGGTCAAATTAGATTTTGGTCATTGGTGTCGGTCAATTGGAAGTTAGGGCAAATGAAGTAGACCCGGCACAATATATATACATGTGTTTTAGTGACTCAGTATAAAGATCTTTGTCTCACAGCTTCAGTGCCTAGGATTCAGTCCTGTCTTCCTGTCATTCTACCTGTTGGAATTTGTATGTACTCCCAATGTCTATATAAACTTTCTCAAAGTACTCGACTTTCTACTGTCCTCCAAAAAAAATGGCTGATTGGCTACACCAAATTGTCCATCCAGAAATAAACTTCCTTTGCCTTTGTTGCCTAGGGAAATTAGAAAACTTAACTAGTCAACAAATGATGAAACTGAACTAAAAAATGTGTGTGTGTGTGCGTGTGTGTGTGTGTTTGTGTCTGTGTGTCTGTGTCTGTGTGTCTGTATATATATATATATATATATATATATATATATATGTTTGTCCAGTTAAACTGCATATCATCAGTCAGAAGTTTACACTCATCGAATTTCATTCCCCGAAGTTTAAATTCCTGATCACTGTTACTGATAGGAAATCGATGCCTGTGCAACTTTGGATTACATGTCACCAGTGATTTAATGTATGTGGACCTTTCTCTTTTTCTTCTTGGCTGTGCAAACATGGAATTATTATATTTAAATAAATGGGGTGCAGATGAATGAGCTGCAAGTTTAACCAACTATGTCTGACTGGCCGGTTGAAGCCATAGCCAGTTTTTACTCTGTGAAATGTAGGTGAACCACATTTACTTTAATTGTAGACCTAGATAAAGGCTAAAGTTTTTTTTTTTAATCTTGGTACATCATCAGCAGTTTATTTGCATCCTTGCTGTGTCATTAACTATATTGAATGTGCATTAAACACTCTGTGTTTATACAACTTACTAAAAAATTAAACTGAATATTCACACACTGTATGTGCAAAATACATACATGCAGCCCCAAAACATCCTATCCTGCCTAAAGCAAAGTCTCAAAAACGAAATCACCCATTTATCAATAAATAAATAAATCCATGTATGGATACATATTAAATTAATGCAACTTGCAAATAAAATCTATTCACCCTAGAATTATTACATTTAAAATATGACAGTTAAAAACTAAAAAGCAATACCCCAAACTAACCAATTAGAATATAACTTTTCTGACAAAACAGATATGATTCTGTCAAACCTAAATGCTAAAGAGCAAAAAACAAAATTATAAGAGTAAAAAATCCAAACATAACTCCTTCTATAGAACTAAATTACATTGAAAATGTGTTGAAACTAAAAAACAAGAAAAAAAAAAGATACAGAATTCCCTAGAGTTAGGGTAGAATAACACCTATAAGTTATTTTATTCATAATGGATTACTGGCTTCAAACAAATGCCCTACACTGACCGCCTCAAAAAACTCCAGCTTTACTCCGTAGCATATCGCTTTCTCCGAGGTGATTTCTGCCTAACATATAAAGCTATGTCAAACCCAGAGCTGTTGGACATGCTACACCTAAAGAAATCCCAATCCCTCCAAGCTACATGCTCTAGGGACCTAAACCTTGTCACCACAATAAACAGGACACACTGGAGGGATAGATTTCTGTCCCAGAGACTTCCTATACTCTGGAACAAGCTACCCATCTATGTCAAGCAAAGTTCTTCATTAGCACTCTTCAAGAAAAATCTTGATGAGTGGATGGGAAATAGGAAATACACCCCGGGATCACTTCTGTGTCTCTGCTGGACAGTGGCACAGGAAAATAACTTTCTTGGGTGGCGTAAGCTATGGTACCTTTCTGGCTAGGCTTACGTAGGCCCTTGGGCTGATAGCCTAGTACCTACCTATGAACCTATGAACCTATGATCAACACAAACTAATGAAGGCCATTAGATGAACAATATGTATGTTTGATTACCTTTTATATTAGATGCACTTTGGTCAAATTCTGAAATGTAAACCATTGGTAAATAAACTGTGGATCAGCAAGTCTCAGGAGTGGGCTTTAAATTATTCCTATATGGAGCGACTCCATGCCTCCCTATTCTATTGGGGTCAGTTAATCATGATTCAGTGAATTATGATTAACATAATGTGATTAGACTTCAGTCCAATTGACTAAATTAAGTGTTTCCATATACATTGCCTTTTTTGCAATCATTTGCAGTCCTTTATATATACATTTGTTTGGCTTAAATTGTGAATGTGTCTTTGATGAAAACATCTGCTCTGGAACAGAATCAGACCTTAAATGCAACAGTTGTTCTGAAAAAGCAATCAGCACTGTAACATGTTGGTTTATTACATGGTGCGCTGCTCCATTCATATGATTTAGTAATATTCAGCTATTATAATGATTTCTCTTCTCCCATTTAAACCAAATATATGCCTATATTACTGCAAATTAAATTATCCCCTGGATTGCTTGTGATTTGTGAATGTAAAATACTAGTTTATAAAATGTATGCAGTCCTGTAATACATTTCTAGCATGCAATGTTCTATACAAGATTTAGTGTATCAGGCCTCTTAGTGTTAGATAGGAGGTTTTCTCACTCAGGGTCTCTGTGTCAGTAAGCAGACCGCATTATTGTTTAAACTTTGCTAACAAAATAAAATAAATAATTTGACTTTTTCTATGTAGAAATTGTCAAAAATCCTTCTTCAATGATATATTTCCTTGTCCTAAATATGCAGTTTCATAACAAGCCAGGCATCCTGTCTTCCTGAAGTCATTAAACTACTAGTTTTTAGTAATGTCTGCGACATAATTCTTAAAATGTTAACTTTAACAGTGCACCTCCTGGTCAAATAGCCTTCTAATTTAATCTGTCAGTATTCTGCTTAATCTTTATTACTTTCCATTTATCTCCAACAAAACCTTAGTTCATTTTAATGTCTGTACTTAACAACTTTCTTATCCCTTTTTTCTCTTGTGCCTCTTTTCTTGCTTCGTAATGCATGTTTTCCTTTCAAATGGCCGTTATTTATCCTTGAGCAGTCTACTAATTTTTCCAACCACTGCAATAAAGATTACACATGTTATATATTTCTTGGATGTTATTGTAAATTCAGATCTGATGTTGTAAATCTTTATTCATTCCTTACTGTTAGGACTTGGGTTCCGTCCTCGGAACCAACACGGCCATTACCAAGCTCACGCCAGCCAAAAACTCTTAGCTAAGACCTACCCACAATGCCCCTCTCATAGTCTCTCCAGATCTCATTTGCTGCATTCCTTGTTAGACATGCCAAGACTTCTCTCCAGCTAAGTGTAGCTTTTTGTGGTTTTTATAGCTCTTAGTGTTTATTAGCCAGTTTTTTTTTTCTAGTCTAAGGTTATTTCTTGCCTCTATCTTATTATTTTCTGACTAAACCCTACCCACTACCTTGGTAGTTCTTTCTTACCATCGTTGGTACTACTCCCTCTTCCCTACCTAGTAGGCCCTTCTCTTACCTTTTTGGTATTTCTTAGTACCATTGTTGGTACTCTTTCCTAGCCTTCTGTATATATAAAAAAACAAAAAAAAAAAACAAACCAAAAAAAAAACAGTTTTCTCACTATCCCTTTATCTTTTTGTTTGGTAGCTTAGTTTATTGTGTGGTAGTATTAGCATGTTATAATGTCAGATAAGGTCAAGCTTGGATTCAAGCAGTGTGATAAGTGTGGGCATAAAATGCCCAACTCTGATGGTCACGCCCGGTGTGTTTATTGTTTGTGCGTTCACCACATTAATGTTTCTTGTGACATTTGTTCTAGCTTCAGCAACCGTACATTGGCTGAATGCAAATACAAACTTATTCTAAAGGGCATGTTGAAATCACACTTGGCAGAGGCTCTTTCTGGGATGAAGGTCTCACCACCTCCTAAGCATACGGATGTTAAAAAGCGTAAGGAGAAATGGGGTCCTTTGGTTCTGACATCCCTGTCCTGCTTGTAAATGAGTTGACACCGGGCTTCTCCCATGCCTTCAGCGCAGACAGTTTCAGCACCAGGGCCCCTTTTCCCTTGGTGCCACCTTTAATTCTGACCCAGACTCCAACCACTGTACCAGCTTCTGCACCATCCCTCTTGGTGCTGACCTTGTTTTTGACACAGGCTCCGACCACTGTACCTGCATTGGCACCATCCTCGACCACGGTGCCGATGTCTTACATGGCTCCACTCATACTGACACCGTCGATTCCGAAGGACAAGCACCTTCCCAAAACCAGGTATTCTCCCTGTTATGACCCCTTTTTGGGACAACAATTAGTCCATTGCTCGAGAGACCAGAATCTCCATCAGCAGCTTCCTTCAAATCCACCAGGAGTCTTTCGGAGCAAGATGTAGTGAGGGTTGTGGATCAGCTTTTGCAGCTAGAGGATTACCCACTCTGGCTAGGTCTTCCTTCCCTCTTGGAATGGAAGCTCTCATGGCGCATTCACCTGTATATCCTTCTCTGGCCTCCTCCCAGGTCTTGGAGACTTTGGAACCAATGGGGATCCCGGTGCATTCTGTCTCAGCTCCAACAGTGTAGGCTTCCCTGTTGGCACCGATTAATCTTGGTGCAATGGTTCCTTTGGAACTGGTGCACTCTCGGAGCAGTGATTGGGCTGTCAGCACTGTGGCACCTAGTTCGGCGTCTATTTTTTCGGTGGAGCCATCTATGGCCACGGCTCTTTCAGCTGCTACCAGTGCTCTTGGAGCTCCACATCTGGAGGTGGGTTCCTCAGGGCGGGATGTGACCCTGATTCTGAGGTCGTCCTTCTCGGTTGCGGGCTCCCATCCCTCCTTGAGTGGGCCTGCTTTCCAGGTGATGGAGAGGGTCCTTGCCTCAACAGGCTCACAGTTGGCACCATTGGCATTGACACCAGAACCCCCCTCAAGCATGCAGCTGTAACAACAAACTACTCTGGGATCCTGAGCAGAGGAGCTACAAAACTTTCCCTTGAAGTTAACCCTTTCTCCAGAGTCCTACTCAGAAGATCCCACTGGGGAGCCACCCCAGAAGAAACTTTGCAAGAGGAAGCATCTTGATTCCCCTGAGGAATCCATCACCAAAGACACTGATTGCAATGAGGGAGAAGGTTCCCCATGGTCTCCCCTGGAAGACATCTCATTTGGAGACATTCTTGAAATTCTCAAGCAGAGGGGAGACTGGAAGCCCTCCAACCCTTCTTTGGAGGAATTGGTGTTCTTGCAGGCTCTCCCTGCTTGGCTGTCTACTTCCTGGGTGACCCCACCTGCAGATGAGCTCATTAGACTTATTGTGTAGTGTGCCTGGAAGGACCTGGACAACATAGAACTTGTTCACCAGAGGTCAGATAAAATTTTATCCACTCCTGAAAATGATCCCAACTGGTCCAAACAACATGTAGTTGATTCCATGGTCGTGGCAGCGGCCACCAAGAGGGAACTGGCAGAAGATAGTTCCACTCTTCAATCCCCAAACAGGGTGTCTCGGGTTATGGACAGACTGGGGAAGCGGGCCTATGCATCAGCGACCTTTGCCATTCGGTCACTGAATTACCTAGCACACTTTACTCGCCTCCAAAGAGACCTAATCTCGGAAATGTGTGCCTCTTTGTTGGGAGGTACTGCCTGAGGAGGTGTGTGATACTGTTGCTTCTCAGCTAGCTACCCTGGAATCCATCTCAAACTCCTGGATGTGCTCAGTCTCTCACACTACTAAGGGGGCAGCTCGAGCAACTGCATCAGGCATCGTCATGAGATGGCATGCTTGGATGCATTTGTGTAACTTCGCAGACCCCTTTAAATCTTCCTTTGTCAATGCCCTGTTGATGAATCTTCCATTTGGTCCCAAAGTAAGAGACACACTATCATGTAGTGAGAAGGTTGGAAAGACCTTGTCTGCTGTGGGCATATGTTTTTCCATCCCCCAGAGATCCTACTCGAGGAATCAGAGTGGAGGATAATTGTGGTTCAAGAAGTCCCAAGGATCTTTTCGTGACACTCGTGATGAGCAATCCCCCTGGGGCAGAGGGAGCATCTCGTCTGGAAGATGCCCCTTTCAGGGCAGAGGGGGTCTGCACAACCAGGGCGCTAGAGATTCCTTCTCCAGCTGACCCTTCCAGCACCCCTGAACAGCGGCCCAATTGCTTCCCTCCGGTAGCAGTTGGGGGTTGATTTTCTCTGCACCTACAGGCCTGGCAACTCATAATAACAGATGCATGGGTACAGAGAATAATATCCAGAGGCTATCATATCCCATTCGATCTTACTCCCAGACCCATAAAATGAATCCCCGATGTTCCACCTAGCCAGAGGGAGGCTGCAGCTTTAGAAATCGAAAAGCTGCTAAGAAAAAAAGTTATCCAACCAGTACCACCAGACCAGAGATGATCCGGGTTTTACTCGAGGTTCTTTTTAGTGCCAAAAAAAACAGGGGACTGGAGACCAATCCTGGATCTCAGCTTACTAAACAAATTCATAAAACCTCAAAAATTCCAGATGGTCACGGTACAGTCCATTCTCCCCTTTTCTGGGGAAGGAGTACTGGATGTGCTCTATAGACCTCCAGGACACGTATTACCACATAAAGATGGACAAATGCTCCCGGAGATTTCTCCGCTTCTGGCTGGGAGCCAATCACTATCAGTTCAGGGTACTGCCCTTTGGTCTCTCGACAGCTCCCAGAGTGTTCACAAAATGTATGGCTGTCATAGTAGCTCATCTCCAACTACAAGGATTCCAGGCGTTTCCATATTTAGGTGTTTCCATATTTATATCATTGGCTCTTTACCACCTCGGCCAGGAATCTTCTCATTCTCAGTCTCTCTTATACTCAAGGCCTTGCTCTTCACCCAGGTATCATGATCAACATGGACAAATCACGCATGTCTCCAACAAGAGCACTGGAATTCATTGGAGCGACCTTTGACACAACGTCCTGTCAAGCTTCCCTTCCTCCTCACAGGCTTTCAAAAATAAGAAACCAGATTCAAGTCCTTCTTCCACAGACATTTGTACCAGTACACCTTGTACTACAACTATTGGGCTGTATGGCAGCAACCATTACCTTAGTACCACTGGCGAGGTTGCACATGAGACTATTACAGTGGCTCCTTTCATCACAATGGTCGATCTTAACCCACCCACTCGACCATATGATACGCCTACAAACCTTTGCAAGAAGGAAATGCTATGGTGGATAAAGCCAGAAACAAATCTTTGGTGTCGACCGTTCTGCCTTCCACAGCCCAGGGCCATGGTGACCATGGACACTTCCCTGTTAGAGTGGGGGGGGGGGCATTTCCAGAGAAAGACAGTCCAAGGCACCTGGTCCCCCATGGAGGACAATTTGCACATAAATGTCCTGGAATTGAGGGCAGTTCTCTAAGTGTTGCAAGCGTTCCACACATCCCTTCCTTCCAGGACCATTGCAGTTCAATTGGACAACATGACAGTCATCTGGTACATCAACAAACAAGGCAGAACCAGGTCTTACCCCCTGTGTCAGGAAGCCATGAGAATTTGCCACTGGGCGATGGCTTCCAACCACTTTTTCATAGCAAAGCACATTTCCAGGAGTTCCAATCTTATTGCGGACAATTTGAGCAGGAATATTTTGATACCTCACGAGTGGTCCCTCAATCCTATAATAGCAGATCAGATCTTCCACCATTGGGGCAGGCCTTGCTGCGACCTGTTTGCTCCTCCCCTAAACAATAAATGCAGATGTTATTTTACCCTGATCCCCCCTCAGGGGGAGTCACCGAGGGATGCTCGATTGGCCCCCCGGGTCTGCTGTATGCCTTTCCCCCATTTCCTTTCATCCTAAAATTCCTTCAGAAAGCTCAAAGGTTGCAAAGCAGAGTGATCCTCATTGCTCCTTATTGGCCCCATCAAGTCTGTTTACTTTTCCTATGGCCTCATTTGATTCACAGCCCGTGGATCCTGGATCAATCCCAAGGTCTGCTGTCTCATCCTCAGGGACTGATTCACCCCAATCTCCATAGCCTCAAGCTCACAGCTTGGTTTCCCTACTTCCAGTGATTGCCAGACTACCTGATATTTCATCCCTTGCTTGCGAGATTCTTTTGGCTTCGCACAAATCTTCCACCAGGAAAATTTATTCGAGTAAGTGGATTAGGTTCTCTTCATGGGCCAAAGAACATAACATATACCCCTTTTCCATGCCTATTCAGAAGATCCTAAAATACCTGACTACCTTATTGCAGCATCAACAATTACAGTGCATTTAGCAGCTATTGCAAATTTTCACAGTGGAATTGACAATTCATCTGTTATGTCACACTGACTGTGCAAAACCTTCATGAAAGGCGTATTACATATTAAACCTCTGGTCAAGCCTCCTATAGAGCCATGGGACTTGTCTTTGGTGCTTCAGTCTTTAACAAGTCCTCCCTTTGAGCTCTCTGACTCCTTTGATATAATTTTTTTGTCTTGGAAAACTCTACTTCTAATAGCCCTTACCTCAGTGAGAAGAGTATCTGAGTTGCAGGCCTTCAGTGTCAAGTGACCTTACTTGATTTTTCATAGGGAAAGGGTGTCCCTACATACTGATCCCGCCTTTTTGCCCAAGGTGATTTCTAGGTTTTCCAATACTCAATCTATTAACCTACAGGTTTTCTTTTCTCACCATTCAAATAGAGGGGAATACCTTCTGCATAACCTGAATGTTCATAGGCAATTTTGTTTCTACTTGGACAAAACTAAATCTTTCAGAAAAATGGATCAGTTGTTAATGGCCTTTGCAGGACCCAGATTGGGTAAGCCTGTTTCCAAAATGACTTTATCTTCTTGGCTCAGAAACACCATTACTTTCAACTACCATCAGAATAAAGTGCCCTTACCTTCCAAACTAAAGTCTCACTCTACTAGATCGATGGCTACTTCAGTGGCTTTTCATTCCAGAGCCTCTATGAATGATATCTGCGCAGCAGCCACTTGGGCAAGACCTCATACCTTTATCACTCATTACAAATTGGATTTAGCCTCCAGGGGACGAGCATCTTTTGGTTCTATGGTGCTCAGGAATGTCATGCCTTAGGACTTCCCAGGACTGAAGTAGCTGTGGACTCAGTTCTAACAGTAAGGAATGAATAAAGATTTACAACATCAGATAAAGAAGTTATGTCTCACCATAACATTCCATCTGTGTTGTAGATCTTTATAGGTTCATAGGTTCATAGGTTGGTACTGGGCTATCTGCCCAAAGGCATATATTAGCCCAGCCACGTTGTGCGGTATTCACCACCCCTTTAGTAGTTCCCTAGACTCTTGTACTAGCAGCTAGTACCCTTACCCCCTATCTAGTAGTGCTGTTGGTGTGATCCCTGGCGTGAACTTTCTGTTACCCATCCACTCATCAAGGTTCCTCTTGAAGAATGATAGTGAGGGGCTCTGTCTTATGTAGATTGGGACCCTGTTCCATAGTAAGGGAAGTCTCTGTGAAGGGAATCTATCTCTCCAGCATGTTCTATTCATTGTTGTGTTGAGGTTTATATCCCTAGAGCGTGTAGCTCGAGTAGATTTAGTTTTGCTAAGATGGAGCATGTTCAACAATCCTGGGTTGGACATGGCTCTGTACGTTAGACAGAGATCACCTCTGAGAAAGCGGTATGCAACAGAGAACAGTCTTAGCTTTTTCAATCATGCTGCATAGGGCAACTGTTTGAGGCCAGTAATCCTCTTGATTAGGTACCTTTGTGGTCTGTCCAGCTGCTGGAGATGTCTAGCCAGGTACATTCCAATTGGTGCATTGTACTCAATAATGGGTCTGATGAGGGAAGAGTAGAGGGGCACCATTACATCCTTAGATCTTGATGCAAACCCTTTTGTGATTGGATGGGTCATATAGAAGGATTTTCTAACCACTTTGGCAACATGGTTATCAAAGGAAAGCTGACTATCTACTTGGGTCCCTAGATCCCTTATTTCTTCTTCAGATTTCAGGGGATTACCTCCTATGTTGCAGTTTGCGGGTACTCTGTTTTTTCCAAAGGGGATTACTACGCATTTTTTTGCATTTAGCTTGAGACCATGGATTTGACACCATGCATCAGTCTCATTTCAGCCCTTCTGGAGGATCTCCATGTCAGCCGGAGACTCCATTATAGCATCCAGTTTGCAGTCGTCTGCAAACTTAGTCAGCCACAGCCCTTCCGTGCTTGCCTGTACTTCTGAGAAGTATATGCCAAACAGGAGGGGCCCCAGGACAGAGCCCTGAGGCACACCACTCATTACTGGTCTGGATTCGGACATAGATCCCGCTACTCTTACTTTATGGGATCTGTCTGAGAGCCAGTTTGCGATCCATCTTGTGACATAAGGGTTTATGTTTATGTTTATTCATTCATTACTTCCCACCCTCCTTCCCCCTGCCTTTACTCCTGGTGGACTTTAGGATTTCCTTATTAGTTAAGGTATCTGCTCAGACAGAGCCTCCTACTATCATTATTATTACTTCTATACTATAATGGCAGACAAACTTGATCTGAAGAGACTATGAGAGGGGCATTGTGGGCAGGTCTTAGCTGAGAGTTTTTAGTTGGAGTGAGCTTGGTAACGGCCGTGTCGGTTCTGAGGACGGAACAAAAGTCCTAACAGTAATGAATGAATAAAGATCTACAACACAGATAGAACGTTATGGTAAGACATAACTTCTTTTTATATGAACTTAGATATACATAACTTGTAAATAACACTTAGTGGAATGTTTGCATTTTCTTTTGTAAATGTTAGTAATATTGTACATTTGCTGTGCTTTTTTATTTTTGGTTCCCCAGTGAAAATGGCCTATTGACCAGCAGGGCTAATCAGGTTAACAAAATATAACTAAATATTTATTTATTTGTTTGTTTATTTATTTATTTATTTATTATTTGGCATTTGTTTACTGGGAAAAGTCTGACTGGGCATGAATCCTTTTTTCAGCAGAGGCACAAGGAGAAAAGTTCCAACATACATAGGTCAATTAATAAACTATATAATATTGTCACGTGAAGTACAATAACAAATAATAGAACTGACATATAATATAATTAAATAAAATAAAGTATGTAGATTGGTAGTATAGGGTATGGCTCTTGAAATTCACATCGTATCTTTGAGAAGGCTGTCCATTTAGAAGTCCAAGGTATTTAGTGTGTCAATAAAGCTGAATGATTTGTCCCATTGTTTTGCACTAATGTACAAACTCAGTGCTTCTAACAATGTATATTACCTTAGAGTCTCTGCTAGCTTTGTATTATGTATTATTTAACTTAGCATTATACTAAATTACCCTTAATTTCTGTAAATGTTAAATCATTGTCATGTAAGTTGTATTTTTAACTAATATTGTCACATTGCCTAATTTAGTGTAATTATTTAAACTGTAAATGTTTTAGTATTTTGTAGGATTGTAAAATTATTGTTCTTAAAATGTTTTGTAATACTTTGGAGCTTTTCTCCCTGGGCATCTGCTGAAATGGATTCTTACCCAGTCAGATTTTCCCACTAATCAAATGTGAATAAATAAATAAATAAATAATCAGATAATAAATCTAAAAGCAATAACTTCAACAAGCAGCCACCCCAAAGCAACAATCAAGCCCACAAAAATAGCCATTACCATTCTTTGGTGGGGGGGGGGGGGTGGTGGAGTTCAGCTTAATCATTACACAGCCAGCAGCAAATACTAACTAAACACTCTTCCCGACTGATATGTAATAATATATAAAAGCTTTACACTGCATAGCAAAATAAAACTGAAAAACAAATCAAAGAAAATCTGTGAAACATAAATATATACAAAGTGTAAAATTGTAGATGATCAGAAGCAAATACAATAAGTAAAAAAAAAAATTTACTATAGATATCCTATAGAATAAAAACAAAAAGGACATCAAGCAATAGGTTCCCACTGGAATTATGAACATCACGTTTCAAGTCCTTGAAACACCATCACTAATACTGCAATGCTGTGGCTATATAGTTAATCTAAGACTATGAAATCTAAGAGTATTTCCTTTAAAGTACAGAAGTTTAAGACTTGGTATCTATCAGTAGTAAATGCATGGAGGACACAACATTCATCCCACATTAGGAGCTGCAGCCTCCATGTTATACTACCTTTACCACAACATTTCAACGATTCATAAATCCTTGCAGTTTCTTTGTATTATTTATAGTCATAACACCTGCAAATATGGGTTTTACATAATGTAAAAGACAGACTGAGAGAAAAAAATGGATAATGACACATAAGACACTAAGGAAATCCATAGACTAAAGAAAAAAGAAAGACTGAAATCATAGGCTAAGAAAGAAAAATTGAAAAGACAAGGTCAATCTAGAGAAAGTAAAATAACTAAAAAACATTTACAAAAGCTAAAAAGGAAGAAAATTTTCAAAGGAAAACAAAGCAATATAAAATTGTATCTGGGGAAAAAGACAGCAAAGCAATTTACTAAAATAAATGAAGAACAGTTATTTGATAACACAGATATCAAAGAAAAGTACATATCATTTGCAAGACCTACCAGTATTATGGTACAAAAATGACTTCATGCAACATAGTTCAGCAGGATAGAATGATCTCCTTTACTGTAACAGAATGCACGCATGTGGGAGACTAAGCAATCAAGGTTTTATCTCCCTGGACACAAGACGCTTCATCCTTATATATTATTATTGCATCTTGGTGGAATATTTTGTAGCTATTAAACTATAGTGACTGACCAATTACAACTGACCACCTTTATATTATTTTTCTTACTAAGAAACAGTTGACCCCCTGTCTGTGCCTTTCCATATTAGGCACAAGTTCTGATCTTCCTCACTGGAACTTTCTATGCTGGCACTATCTGTGTTGGTAGGAAATATATCATCATAACAGATTTATAATCATCAAAATCCACCTTGAAACAAGATGGAATACAGAAAGGGAAAATATCACATAAACCCAGAATATTTTTCCCATTTTTACTGTTCTGCCTTTACACCAGCTACCAGGAAAAGACTAAAACTGCATTGCAATGACCTATGAAATAAATAGTTGAACTGTTGTATCAAATAACTGTTAATTATGCAAGGAAGAGTTTGAAAAAAGGGTACCTCTGCTGTAGGCAATAGGATGTCCTCATATGCTTTATAGCAATCAGAAAGTATTTCTTGAAGAAGCTGAAAAAATTATGAATATGCTTGTTGGGAGAGGCTCTTCTCAAGAAGTTTTATTAAGAGCCCAGTACATGGATTCTATAATTACCAGAGATTATCTTCTTAAGAAAAGAAATGACAAAATATGAGTAAAAATATTTCAAGTTATGATGGCAAGTCTTTAGACAGCAGAAAATATAAATATTTTGTTACCACATAGTATTGTTTCTAATGAACTTGTGCCTTTATTAAACACAATGCTGTCCCTTTCTACACAGAGAAGAACAGCTATCTAAAGTACTACATGTTTATCTGCATATTCATAAAAAAGAAACAAAACTGACATGCTTGAATATGTAGTTCCTATATTTACCATTGACTGGAAGACATGTATCAAAAGCTTGTATCTGTAAGTACTGTCAAATAATGTTAATCACCTTACTTAGGGTAATGGTATAACATCCAAAGCAAAAAAATAAAGTTACTCGGGATTCTGAGCAGGTTGTTGTATCTGTTCTCAGATGTCCTTGCAATCTTTATTATATTGCAGAAACCAAGAGGAAGTATAAAGTTAGCTTGCAAGAGCATTTGAGATCTATTAGAATAATTAATCATAGGGATGTTGAAATATAGGATATTGTGGTGGGGACTTATCCCCCCTAAAAATATAATTTTTCTTATTTTATTGCTTTAGTTTAACATAAAGGTTTTGAATATTTTGTTTAATTCAATTACCATTTAAAAGTTGGCCTTTTGATTGTCAGCTTTCTAAGTATGAAATTCAGAAGACAAACTTTAAAATGAAAATGTCAACTAGGACATTTGTGATGCATCTGCCATGTGTTGCCCATGCTTTTCTTGTTTTCTAATGTCTGTACATGTTTCATCACCATGATTATGATCATCTTATCAGTAATAAACTAAACATCCTTACACTACTAGACTGTAGAGGAAAATGTATACATATAGCAAGCACTGGTTAAATCAGGCTAGGAAGAAATGTTTGAATTATAACAAATCACAGCTAAGGTGCAAAGCAAAATTGTAACAAATTAAATGAGTAATCCAATGACGTCTGAAAAAATCTTGACAGGAAGTAACTCTAAAACAAATAATTTGCATATGTGGCATCATTGAATGTCCTTCCCCACCCTAAATTAAAGTAAGTAACAATGAGCTCATCATTTCAGTAAGGAAAATAATCTGATAATGCATTGCCAGCCTAGTGCAAAACAATTGATTGCATTAAGAGATTTATGAGAATATCAGTACACAAAAACACAAATACAAATCAAATTCTTCACTTTGCAGAAATGTCTATGTACATCATCTTCATTGAACAGTATGTACCTTAATTCATCTAAACACACACACAGACTCATATACATGCACAGATATACTTACCCTCACACACACACAGTGAAAAACATGTAAGGACAATAGTCACCTTTAATAAAATGTAAAAGATTATGACAAAATCACGTGCACAATTATCAATGTCATTGGCTGACTTTTTAACTAAGTGTGAGTTGCCCAACAGCACTTTATTGAATTACCATGTTGTAACAAATGCAGCATTTTGTATTATAGAATCAAAATGAGTTTGAAGTCAGGTTACAAATTAAACACTTTGTTTTCATTCCTATTTCTATTTGTGTACAAAAAGTATTCCATCATTCTGCATTTAAAAATGTAGGCTGAATAATACTGGGCTGTAAACAAGATTTTCTTGTAGTGTTTTTATAAACTGCATCTAAGGAGTTTGATAGAAGCAATACAGTAAAATATCTGAATAAATCTGTGAATTATGTGCTTACTTTTTCATGTTCCAGAATATAGTTGTAGTGAGTGAATGTGTATGTTATTTTAATTCAGCAGAAGACATCATCTGATCTATTTACTGGAAGAGAAAGGAGGTCAAACTCTCAGTCTTATATTGGACGTCCAATTGAACTAGACAAGATTTTGCTTTCAAAAGTTAAATTGCCACATACCTTTGTGATTCACTCCTATACTCGTCCAACTCTGTGTCAGTACTGCAAGAAACTTCTTAAGGGTCTGTTTCGACAAGGCTTGCAATGCAAAGGTAAGGAAGAAAGAAAAGTATTAATAAATTAGATGTAACTGTTCAAGGTATTTCTACTTGAAATGGCTGTTATTTTAGTCACTGATGATTGCTAATTACTGTCATGTAAATGGCATGTATATTCATTAGCAAGCCTAGGTTTAAAGAAGTATTCTATAAAATTAAATAGTATGTCTTTGTTGAAATGCTGTTAAACTGGCAATAAAATTAAACAGTCTTTACAATAATGCTGAAATCTGTTCTATTTGAAAATAGTGAACATGTTTCACATCTACCACATTTTCAAACAGCCACACATAAAATGTGAACAAAAACCTTGTAAGTTAGTAAAACCTGTGTGTGTTCATTGTAAAAATAAATGTTAAAAGGCTGGCTGTTCACAAAAAGCTGAATATACTAGAATATAAGAAAGCAGAAATAATATTTTCAGGTGAGTAGGTAATAATTCTTAAGTTCATTTTTGGAAAATCCATACTTTGCAGAGCATGCACAGAATATTTCTTATTCCAGATAGACTAAGCAAGATTGTGAATGAATCAGGAGAAAAAATGTTGGAGATGTTCACCTGTGAGTGAGGGGAGCTTTGAGAAGCCTATCTGTCCCTGGAGGAGTGGTTTCAGCACAAAAATTAATAGTTTATTGGCCATTTTGGGCTAATTTCTATCTCTTTCTTTTCCCTGCTATAAATACCGTATTTGCCCGGTTTTGCATGCCGGGCAGCGCCAGTTAGCTAGGGTAAAACTTTTCCCGGTTCCACAAAGTCTCCTCTTCAATTTTTCCCTTGGAACTAGACAAACTTTCAACTTAAGCACTCAAGCCATTCATTCCTCAGCCCGGCACTTGCTCAAAACTTATAGCAAGCACTTATAAACCCAAGCACTAGACCCTCCTGTACTTTACAGAAGGACAAGGCTCTCTATTCGACCTTATCAACCATCCAGTAAAACAGTTCACTGTACCTATCCAGGCATGTCCAAAGGGCAGTTTCAGGTGTACTCTCCAGTCCAACTGGTGAATCTGGGCATTTTGAGGCAATGTTACAACTGCCTCATGTACATAGACAACCCCCTCCTCCTACCACCAAACACTAATACATGTAAAATAAATAAATAAAATGTGAGATATGCAGTTATACAGCCATACTAGAGGCTAAGCTCTCTCAACCCAAGACTGGATCAGACAGTCAAGAGGAGAAGGGAAATACTTGCATCACACCAACAGTCTTACATAGACCCTTTAAACCTACACTGGCAAAAAACACACATAAATACATGGAAACATACTCGGAGACTCTAAATAAAAATCTGCAAAACCAACAGAGACTTCCAAAGCAAACATCCAAGCAACCTCCACCCCCCCAACACAAACCATGAAACACATACTTCACAAAACCAGTGTGCCATGCAATCACAGCCCTTAAGGCAAAATAACATACCCAACATACTAGTAATAGGTGACCGTATAGTCAGGCACACTGACGTCCCACTCACTAGGCTGAATAAGGAGAAGGTTACTGTTAGCTGCCTGTCAGGTGCCAGGAACTGCCACATAACACAAGCATTCAGGTCACTCCAGAACAAGTACAAATATGACTCTGTCATTGTCCATATTGGTGTGAATGACATGAGCTGTACCTCCCTGGATTACATGAAAAAAGACATGGAAGAGTTCTCTGATCACGTAGCCCAGGCCGGTATGACCCTGACCCTGAGTAGCATCCTGCCCTCACCAAGAATGATACCACAGTATAAAGAAAAATTTCTCTATTTCAACAATTGGCTAAGTTTCTGGTGTCAGTCAAAGGGGATCCAGTGTATGTCTGCCTGGGATAACATGCTCGACAAGCCACGCTGCTTCACTAGAGATGGCTTGCACCTGTCAGCCTTAGGCTTTCGAATACTGGCCATGGCTCTTGCCACCCCATTGTGCCTTTTTTAGGCAAGGCTCAAAAGACAAACCCACTGCCATAAATAGCACAAGTAACAAAAAGCTGAGGGTAATGCTACTCAATGCCAAGTCTAAACCTCAAAATGCACACACTTGAGGCACTCCTCAGTATGGAGAAAATCGATATATGTGCAGTAACAGAAACCTGGTTTAAGGCTCCAGAGAGCACACCAGCACTACCAGGCTACAACTCATACCATACATTTCGGCCACAGAACCCAAACCAAAATACAAAAGGCAGGGGCGTATCCATATTCATCAAGGATACCCACACCTCCAGGTTAGTGGCATAGCACAATGCTTCAGAGATCATCCACGTGCAACTAACAATGGGCAAAACTGCAATTCAAATTGTAGCTTGCTACAGATCACCCACCATGTCCCAGGACCCCCATTCCGCATTTCTGGAAATAATGGGAAACATAAAGGTCCTATCAAACACTCTGATATTGGGTGATTTCAATTACCCAAACATTAACTGGGAGAACTACTCAAGTACTAACTCCCTTGCCCAACTTTTCCTAGAATTTATAAACTCAAACGCCTTGGTTCAACTGGTCAACACTCCCACCAGAGGTGACAACATATTGGACCTGGTCATTACCAACATGGGCAACCGGTGTTCCACACCAGAGGTCAACCCCTCGCTGGTTAGATCTGACCATAAACAAATCACTTTGGATATCCATATTCCGCCCCCACCCCCGGACAAGAAAGCCACCGTGAAAAACTTTTCAAAGGCAAACTTCAAGTTACTTAAGGTCGAGGTGGAAAGTTTCAAAGCTGCCATGCTGAAGGATATCACTGTCCAAGCTGCAAAATCCTTTACTAATGCATTCTATGGGCAGCTACAAGAATGCATGGATCATGTCATCCCAAGCAAAACCAAGACTAACTCCTCCAAGAAAAGGAAACCAGTCTGGTGGACTCCTGCCATAAACAAGTTATACAATAGAAGGAGGAAACTAGTGCAGAAAATAGTAAAATCCCAAGAAGGGAAGGCATCCCTAATCAGTATCAGCAAGAAACTATGATCCCTCATAAAATCATCCAAGGCGAGCTTTGAAAGAAAAATTGCCAAGGACTCCAACGATAACCACAAGGCATTCTTTAGCTATATCAAGAATCTAAGTGGCAATGTTCAGATCTGCTCTGAGTTAGTGCAGAACGGCACAAAACACACTGAACCAACCGATATCACCAGCATCCTGGCAGACAGGCTCAGCGCAAACTTCACCCCCCCTCCCACCCCCAAAAGGGCCCATAACCATACCAGAAAAATGTAGAGTCCCTAAAATCACAGACACTCAGGTTATAACAGTCCTCTCCAAAGCCAAAAACACAGCATCAATGGGACCGGACGATGTCCCAGGCTGTGTCCTAGACAAACTAACCTCTCACCTAAACACATTGTTCAAACTCAACATCTCCACAATCTATATACCCATAGAGTGATGCACAGCAACAGTTATTCCACTCCGCAAAGGTGGAGCCACAGCAGACCCCGGGAACTATCCAGAGCCTGACTAGCTTGGTCTGCAAGGCTATGGAGTGCATCATCATGAAACTCATTAACAGAGACGTTGGGAACCTCCAAACACTAGACCCTACCCAGTTTGGCTTTGTTAAGGGCAAATCATGCCTCCTAAACCTGGTTGACTTCTTTTAGACAGTTACCAAGGGTATAAACGAGGGAAAGGTGGTACACACAGCCTACCTAGACCTCATTAATGCCTTTGACACCATTCCTCATTCTGGTATTATAAACAAGCTCACCAGCCTAAATATAAACCCCTACATCACAAGATGGGTTGCCAACTGGCTCTTGGACAGAACCCACAAGGTGAGAGTTGTGGGAGCTAGGTCCGACTCTAAACCGGTTACAAGTGGCATTCCCCAGGGCTCAGTCCTAGGACCCCTCCTGTTCAGTGTATACTTCTCAGAGGTACAGACATGCACAGGAGGACTATGGCTGACCAAGTTTGCAGACAACTGCAAACTAGGGGCTATAATTGACTCTCCGGCTGACACAGACATCCTCCAAAAGGGTCTCACTGAGACGGATACCTGGTGTCAAAATCATGGCCTCAAGCTAAATGCCAAAAAGTGCATAGTCATCCCCTTTGGAAAAAACAAAGTACCCACAAACTACCACATAGGTGGTAGTCTCCTTAATACAGAAGACGTAATAAGGGATCTGGGGACCCAAGTAGATAGTAATCTCACCTTTGATAATCACATTGCCAAAGTGGTTAGAAAATTCTTTTACGTGGCCCACCTAATCACAAAAGGGTTCGCATCCAGATCAAAAGAGGTCATTGTGCCCCTCTATTCATCACTCATCAGAGCCATCTTAGAGTAGAACACCCCATTTGGGATGTACCTTACAAGACACCTGCATCAGCTGGAAAGACCACAGAAGCACCTCACCAAGAGGATCAATGGCCTCAAACAGATGCCCTATGCAGCTTGACTGAAGAAACTACAGTTGTACTCGGTTGCGTACTGCCTACTCAGAGGTGATCTATGCCTGACATACAAGGCCATGTCCAACCCAGAATTGATGGACATGCTCCACCTACTCAGAGGTGATCTCTGCCTGACATACAAGGCCATGTCCAACCCAGAATTGATGGACATGCTCCACCTCAAGAAAACCTTATCCCCTCAAGCCACACACTCTAGGGATCTAAACCTCACCACAACAATAAATAGGACATGCTGGAGGGATAGATTCCTGTCCCAGAGACTTCCCATGCTTTCGAACAAGATCCCAATCTACATTAGGCAGAGCTCCTCGCTAACACTCTTCAAAAGAAACCTTGACGAGTGGATGGGAAACAGAAAGTTTACCTCGGGGATCATTTCAGTGGCTCTTTTGGACAGAGCACAGGGAACTATTCTAAGGGGGTGACAAAAGCCAACACATTCTGGTTAGGCTTATAAATGCCTTCGGGCAGATAGCCTAGTAACCACCTATGAACCTATGTAGTTTTGAAGGAAAGGCAGACAATAAACATATTTGAATGTGAATATGTCAAACTATGTTGAGAAAATGTGAATTATTTTTTTACAAGCTCTGTACGCTGACAGAATTTTGATTACTAAAGGCATTGTGTGATGTAATATTCCTACTGCAAAATGCATAAATGCTAACTAAATCTTTTTTTGGTTTATTCTTTTGGTAGCAAGCAAGTTATTGCTAGAAATTGGGAACCGAGTAGAAAAATTATTTTGTAGAATTCCTCCATTTGCTACATTTGCTAGTAATTGAAGAAATTGAAGTAAAAAACTCTGAAGTAGCAATAAAAAGATTTTATCAACTGGATTACATTAGCAGAAGAACAAAACCTATACTGCTACTGAAGATATTTGAATCACGTGACAATGACATTTCTCATGGGTATTAAAAATTATATTTTGTATACATAGAAGTTTATTTTCACTGATTTAGAAGGTCATAATTTGGAACAAAATGCAAATTTCTTTCATTTTCTATTAGCTTATATAGTTTAATTGTTAAATGTATTTACTTTTCTTTCATATTTTTAAAATGGTATTATAATAAGCCCCTCATTTTCAATTAACAATGTATATAGATTGTACTAGTTCTCTAAGATTAAATATGTATTGCATTATATTAAGAACCAATAACAAAATTAGGAAAAATGAAAAAGAGAATGAGCAAAACTAGATAAACAAATAATTTTATAGTCTTGCTCACACATAATCTTGCAGTTAAATATACATGGTACAAGAGCATTCTTAACTTTTAAAAATATCTTTATTAAATTAAATCATAATTTAAACAGTAATTAACTTTTGTCCTTGCTGTCACATATTTGAAAAAAAAATGTCTGAAAATTTAAATTGGTTTATTTACTTTTGAAGTGACTAATAATTAATTTTAGTATCATTGCAATCTGATTCCTTTTTTGATTAATTGCTGTAGATGTGTGATGCTTACACATTAAAAAAAATCTTTTTCCCCTAATAATCCCTAACAAGGTTCTCTTCCACCAGTATGGAGTTACTTTTTCTTTAGAGATTTATATCCCATGTGATATAAACATCATTATTTTCTTTAATGCTTTGTGGCTCATGTTTCCAATGCTTCTCAGCTACTTGAATATTGTAATGTTTGCACAATCCATAATGCAGCAGTCTTGCCACATAATTATGCCTTTCAGTTTACAGTTCCTCAGCCATTAGTGAATCACATCCAAGATGTTTTGCAAAACCTGCATTTCTCTGTTTCTCCTATATGTTCAGTAGACTTTGAAAACCAATGTGTACATAGTCCACTGTCCTGGGCTGCCAATATTGACTTTTTATCTTTTAGTTTAAATTCACCTCTCCTTAACAATTTCTGCATCAGATCCTGTTTGATGTGTTGTTGTTCTGGGATTTTTCTGTACTTGCAACTATTTTTATGTCTTTTCCAAATTTCTTACCTTCTCATCTGATCCTTATATCCTTTCTTTTGTTTTTTTTTAGCTCATTCAGTTGCTGTCTTCCATTTCCGCTTGACACTAATATGATTCTGCTAAACTAAGCAGGAAAAGGAGTGTCATCTTAGACTTGTTCTTCTTATGTTTTAAAACTTTCACTGTGTTTGGATCTTGAGAGGTCAGCAGATATGTAAGCAGTCCTACGATTGCAAATCTAGTCATGTAATCAATTCCAAGTAGGCCGATACCTCCTTCAGAATGGGGAATATATAATATTGGTATACACTGATTTTTATAAATCATTTGAGATGTGTTAAGCATTTTTCTTGTTTTCCTGTCCAACTGATCCAATACCCTTTGGGGCCAGTCAATCACCCCAAAACTGTAAGTTAGAACAGGAAGAGCAAATTGGTTTATAGCTTAGACTTTGTTCCTAGATGTCAGGGCTGTTTTCAATATTGATTTTAGTCTTATAAAATCGTCCTTAATAAGTTTTATTTGATACAAATAGCAAAAAAGGCTCCAAAACACGTAAAAGCCTATGCTGGACACACTGTATAACAAATAAAAAACAAAGAACAGCAAGGCTACCATTACCATATGAAAAGTAAAAAAATGCGTGTTTAATAATTCCTGGATAAGCGCTTTCACATTATACAATGCTTCTTAAGATCCAAACAAAGTTAGTTCTAGTTAGTAAGTTTCATTTGCAGTTTGTCATGCTTTATTGTTGATGCTTCATCAATTCCCAAATATTTCTATCCTCCTCTCTGCTCAAGTTCCTTTATATCGCATTCCTGACCCAGATTGATATTTTCTTGGTGCTGCAGCTTTCCTGTTTTAAAGTTGGTTTTGCACACTTAACAAGGCCAGATGAAGTTCTTGTATCCTATGAGAAACTTTTTCCACTTGCAGTTATGCTTTCAGTTCCTCATCTGATGAACTACAAAAAATTTTAAGACATCCACAAAAATAAGATAAGTCTTTATATGTTGTTGTTTTCTGGGAGGCAAATTGTAGTCATGCCCTAATCTGCTAAGTAGACAGCTTAATGGATTAAGGGCAAGACAAAAGAGCAGTTGTGATATGGAGTCACCCGGGAATATTCCCTTTTGAATTTTTATTCCTGGAATAACAATTTCCTCTTTGTCATAGCTTAGCTGCAAAGTCATTTTCCACTGTTTTATGGTCACTATAATGTAATAGTTGAATGTAGGGTATATCTTAAACATTTGTAATAACTCCTTTATGGATAAATTTGGGATGCTATCAATTTTTTTTGTAGTCTATCCATGCCATTCCTAAATTTGTTCACTTTTTAAAAGTCTCCATTGTGACTTTATTTAACAACAAAAGATCCTTTGTTCCATATGACTTTCTTTTGTTACTCTTTTGTTCTATTGTCATGACTGAGTTTTCTTCTAAATGTCCATAAACTCTGTCGGCATCACTTTTAGTGCATAGTTTATACACTGACAGAAGGCAAGTTATTGGTCTATAGATTTTAGGATATCTTGCAGGTTCACACTAAAGAAATATAATTTTTCCTGTTCTTAACTAGGCTGGTGTCTGTTCGGGGTGTGTATACAAATAGTTCTTATTCAGAGCTAAATCTCCATGTAAAGATGTTAATACTTCTAGACAAAAGTTAGGTACTGCATCTGGGCCTGGGATTTTCCATTTAGGAGCTTTTATTAATTTTGTTTCAATTTCTGTGACTGACACCTGATCCCATTTCTTATCCTGTACATTTGAACTTCTTACTGTTTCTTTTACTTCTAGCCATTCAGCATCTTTGTTATGTTCCACAGGATCTTCGTAGATATTTCTCCAAAATGTGTCTATAAAATGTGCTTATTTCTTCTCTTTTTATGGTGTTTCTATTTCTTTTGCTTTGTTTACCAGTTCTGTGTAAAACTTTTTTAGGATCATCAATGAATTGCTTATTTTGTACTTTTCCTTTATATTTATCTACGTATCTTTTTAAGTTTTTCTGCATGTGTGATGTCTTTAGTTTTTAATATGCAATAGTGTATGATACATCCTGGTCTGTTCTGATACTGTGCCTTGCTTTTATCATGTCTATCTTTCTAAGTATTTTTGGTTATCTGTTCCATCTTCTGTACTATTCTGACATTGGCACATCTTGTCTTAATTGCTTTATAGTTTTTTTTATTCGATACTCCCATGAGATATTTGATTTCTTCCCTCCCTTTCTCTTACTGCTCTCTGTTTTTGTGGTAAAACTTCATCTTTTATTAATATAGCTGCTCAGTAATATATTCTCTTTACTTCTGAATTTCCATGAACAATCTTGATTAGTGTTCATTTGTTTTATCAGACTTCTAACATTTTGGATCTTATTGACTTTCTGTAATCTATTTCTTTCACTGATCTTAATATGTCTATCCGTCTCTATTAAACCAAGCCACCCTTCTCTTGGAACATTTTCTTCTAAATTAAGGGCACATTCTTTGTTCTCCATTTACTGCAGGTATTCAACAGAAAGTTCCAGAATATCTTTCTGTGACATATTCTCTTCAGCTTAATTCTGTGTCATACTTTGCACTTTCATATGGAAACTCATTGTCCTGTCACTCCACAACATTGACTGCATCAGAGTTGCCACCATTTTCTGTTCCTTCCCTTGCTGTGCAAGTCCAACTGAACTTTTGTACTGGTTTCCTGTGGAAGGGTCCAAAGTATATGGCAACTGAAAAGATGCTTTCTGCTCCACCAGTTTCCTCAATTTGAGGAGTCATTCTTCTATTATGCTGTGCTATTATCAAAGTGAGAATTTCTACACTAAATCCTTCACTTCGCAGGTAATCCTTAACTTCAGTTTCTATTTCTTTAACTTCTCCATTACTTATCCTCTTTTCTACTTTCTCCCTTTGCTTGCTTATTTTTTGTATTGTAAAATGTTCCATATCTAGATTCATTCGCCTGTATTTCTCTTCAAATATCTCTGGTGATGCTTATTTATATTGGTTAGTTTTGCTTTCTCCTTTGCATAAATATTACACCATATTCAATCTCTTTTTCTTTCCCATGCCCATATTTCTTCTTCAGATGTCTCCTGCTCTTCCTGTGTCTCCTTACTTTGGGGACTCATTGCTCATTCATGCTGTGACATAACCAGTGTTAGACTTTCTGCACTAAATCCTTCACTTCACAGGTATTCCCTAACTTTAGCTTCTATTTGTTTAACTTCTACTTTACTAATCTTCTGATCTACATTCCCCTTTGTGATCTTATTTTTTGTATTGTGAAATTCTCCATACCTGAGTGCCTTTGCCTCTATTTCTCTTAAAATATCTTTAGAGCTGCTTTTTTATATTGTTTAGTTTGGCTTTCTGTTTTGCATGAATATTGCACCATATCTGTTATTTCTTTCTTTCCCATGCCCATATTTCTTTATACTTTTCAAATATCTCTAGATTTTGTTCTTTATATTTTTGCACTTCCTCAGTTGCCTCTTTTTCCAAACAGCCCAAGGTTTCTTGGTCTATATATTATTTCTCACAAATCTGCTGTATTAAAGAACACAAATTTGCATTTGAAGCTTTTGAAAGTTTTTTTTCCGAAAAGGGCAATGTCTTTGCATGGCCGAAAGAACAGAGAGCGAATGCTCCCCAGATGGAAAGAGGTGTTAATACTGTTAAGAATAAAGATCAACAACTTCAACCTACTACATCTGGCTCTAATGAAGCTGTTTTGTTGAGCATTACAGATACTATCCCTTTAAAATCATTGCAACAAGGGATAGAGGCTACTAGTGTGAATACACTGTCAGGTTCGACAACTGAACAAACAGTAAGACCAAAGGTCACTTTAGCCAATAAGGAGATGGCTATAGTGGAACCTGAATCATCCACCAATTGGGCTTGTTCTTTTCTGGTCCTTCCCCTCCCCTTCAACACACGTTCGAAGAGGAGTTTAGAAATGGAGCCAGAAGGAAGGAGATTCAAAAGGAAACCGTCGCTAGGGGAAGGACAAGTGCAGACCCTGAAGAAGATGTGGCAAAACACTTAGTTTATAACATTTCGAGCAGAATATTGGACAAAGATGAAGCCAATGTATTGAATAAGGGCTTGGGCTTCATTCCTGCAGCACAAGTGGATTTACCTTATAATTTAACTAAAATGAAACTTTTTGCTCGCAGTACAGCACTAAAAGTGATATATGGTGTAAGTAATACAAACAATATTGAAGAGAACTTATTTAAGAAGCCTAGCGATGTTCATTGTTTTACCCTACTGCAGTCATCACACTTGGGTTATCCTGCCGTCAGGTGGTCCCGCAGTCAGCCAGAGTTCCAAAGTCTTGGTCCAGCGTCGGTTGCTGTCGCTTCCTCCCTGACTTCAGTGCACCAGGGGTATATAAGAGGCATCCAATGCCATTTTCTTCTGTCTTTCTTGCCACGCGGTGCCCGAAGCAGAAGCAATTTGCAAGTGCCGGTCATCCGACACCTGAGATTTTCGAATTGAATTTCAGTCCGAAGTCTTCAATAAAGCTAAGTACCCCATTGGGGAACCTTTTCTTGCCTCAGTCCGATGTCAGGAAAAACTTAACAATTGCATTTCTCGTGGGAAGCAAATACCTCATAAGGACTTCTATTCTTATTGTATTCCTTGCCTAGGCCCAGACCACGACGTCACAGGTTGTCGGTTTTGTACTAGGTTTAATAAACTAACTATCAAACGCCATTTTGACTTCGCACATTACATTGGTAGGAAATTTAATTGTATCATGCCGTTGGAGCAGCTGATGACCGGCATGCATAAAAAATGCAAGGATAAGGACAGGCAGCCTAGAACCAAGCCAGACTCCAAAGCCTCTGCTGGGTCTGTCGCCGGTTCTCCAGTTTTCAGTCAGGTGCTTACGCAGCCCCTGACGACCGCGGAAATGGAACCCCAGACAGCTTCTGATTCTCAAGTGGAGTGTACTAGGCTATCGCAACCATCTTCATTAGGCCCTTCCGACACCGGAGCAGAAGGTGATCATGGTGCAGTAGAAATGCATTCAGTTTCAGAAGGTGTCTTCAGACTGACTACACTCACCATTAAATCTTAGGCTAAGCTAAAAACTCCATTAAAACCAAAAAAGATTGTACATCAGTCTCCTGTTCAAGGCCCCATGCCTAGGAAACAGATGCTTAAGATGGCTGAAGATTTGATTTCCCTAATCAGGGGTTCCCATCCCCCTCCTGATAAAAGGCCAAGACAAGAGGAGGACTATGCTTCTTCTGACCAGGTTTCCATTTCCTCAGATTCTTCTGAGGAACAGGATTATGCTTTTCCTCCTTATGAAGATTCTGATGCTGAAGACTCCATTCCCTCAGCATCTCCCCCTGAAGACTACTCCTTTGGGGAAACTTTACATACCATGAGGGAACATTTCCACTGGGAAGGCCAGGACTACTCTGATTCTAAGAAAAGGCTCCGAGAGTCTCTTTTACTACCCCAGCACAGACCACTTGCTATCCCTCCAGTTTTAGATATTGTGGATGATGTTTACTTAGAGTCTAGTCTAAATCCAGACTCCCTACCTCCTGCTCCAGCCAAACCAGACAGATACTACAGAGTACCTGACACACACAAATTCCTTTATAAAAGCCCTCTGGCTGACCCAGAAACAATTTACCAGGGTCCCAAAGGGGCTAAAGCTTCTATGGCTAAAAAACCTGTACCCTCTGAAAGGGATTCCAGAGCTTTAGATAGATGGGGAAAGAAGATATACACCTCAGCTACTCTGGCTATGAGAGCATTAAATTGTCAGTTTCACATGCTGAAATATCAGCAATTCCTAATGTCTCAATTAAAACAAAAACTGTGCACACATTCTGAACAGGCTGAATTCAAGGAAATGCAGGATCTGTTGCATACAGCTGAACAGGTGGGCAAACATACTTTACAATGTGGATTTGATTCATTGGAAGCTTCTTGTAGAGCAGCTGTTACTGGGTCTGTCATATGCAGACATGCTTGGTTAAAAGAACAGACCCTACCTGATCATGTTAAAGCAAAATTATTGGATGTACCTTTACAGCAGGATGTCTTATTTGGTGTCAAAGCAGAAGAAGTTTTAAAGAAAATGGAGGATAAGGCAAAGTCTATGCAGATGGTCAAGGATTTTTTACAGGTACAACCCCCTCGTTTCAGCAGAAATTGGCCAACAAAAAACTGGTCCTTTCCAGCTTCTGACAGACCACAGAGGGGAAAATACAGATGCCCAGGGGGCAGAGGTCAGTCACAAGGCCCTTACAAAACTCGCCAACGGGGTGCCACAACCCAGAAAGGAGGTGAAGACAGGCCCCAAGCTAGAAGAAGACAAACACAATGACTCAACCCTCCAACTACCAAGCAAATCTCTCTTGGCAGCTCCCCTTGGGAGGAAAATTAGCACTTTTTACAGACAACTGGCACATCATCACAAAACACAAATGGGTCCTACACATTGTCTCACAAGGATACAGATTCCACTTTCATACCTTACCAAAGATAAAAGGAATGCCAAACCTGCCACCAAATCAATGGGCAGAGGCACAAAAACAAATTGCAGCGCTCATGGACATGAGAGCCATTCAACAGGTACCTACACAGGAGCAAGGACAAGGATTTTACTCAAGACTCTTTCTAGTCCCCAGAAAGGACAAAGCATGGAGACCCATTCTGGATTTTTCAATTCTGAACACCTATCTGCAAGTACCAAAATTCAAGATGCTAACACTACAGCAGCTTCTTCCCATGCTGGGAAAGAAGGCTTGGCGAGTAACATTGGATCTCAAGGAGGTATACCTGCATGTCCCTATCAGACAAAATTGCAGAAGATACCTCCGCTTCATTGCAGGTTCAACCCATTATCAATTCTCTGCACTGACCTTTGGCTTATCTACTGCACCCAGGGTATTGACAAAATGCCTCGCACCAGTAATTGCATACTGCAGACAAAGAGGAATTAAAATATACCCATACCTGGACGACTGCCTTATTCAAGCAGAAAGCAAGGACATTCTTTTAAAACATCTGGCATTTGTCAAACACCTTCTAAGTTGCCTAGGGTGCACAGTAAATGAAAAGAAATCAAAACTAGTGCCCTCACAAAACATAATATTCCTGGGTGCCAGCTTGAATACAATGGCCCAGATGGCTTATCTCATGCCAGACAAGCAACAACAGCTGACTCAGTACTTCAAAATAATGGCAACAAAGACCCAACTCCCTGCAAGAAAAATTCTGCAGGCCTTGGGATTCATGGCATCTTGCATACTACTAATACCATTTGCAAAACTGCATATGAGGAAATTACAATGGTACCTGAAAAGCGTATGGACTCAGCACAGCCACAGCTTGGAAACAATGATACCACTCATTCCCTGCCTTCAACAGGAGTTTCTATGGTGGGCACAGGCATGTCACCTCAACAAGGGTCAGCCTTTCACATTACCCACAGCCAGGCAAGCTATGACAACAGATGCATCAGACTATGCCTGGGGAGCACACATGGCAGGACAGTGCATTCAGGGCAAATGGACTACAGATGAAAGGCATCTGCATATCAATCAAAAGGAAATGCTAGCAATACAAAATGCCCTAACAGCTTTCAAGGACCTCTTACACACAGGACAGCTAATAATAAAGACGGACAATACCACGGTAATGTGGTACATCAACAAGTAAGGGGGCACACATTCCTACCCTCTATGCAGGCAAGCAATGACCTTGTGGAACACAGCACTGTCTTACCAAGTTCAACTACAAGCACAATTCCTGCCAGGAAAGAAAAACACATTGGCAGACGACCTAAGCAGAAACATCACGGATCCCCACGAGTGGAAACTGGATCCACAAGTAATTGCAATGATAACTCAAAAATGGGGACGCCCAGACATAGATCTGTTTGCCAACCCCCAAAACTACCAACTTCAAAAATTTTGTACAAGTACATTCCACCCACAAGCTTGGAAAGTGGACGCCCTCTCATTCAGTTGGAAAACATTAACAGTGTATGCCTTTCCTCCACTGCCTCTTCTAGCAAAGGTGCTGCTGAAAGTCAGATTAGAGAGGCCACAAATGATACTCATTGCAGCAGACTGGCCACACCAGCACTGGTATCCAATTCTAAAGAACATGGCCCACGGCCCACCATGGATTTTACCACAAATTCCTCACCTGCTCACCCAGCGAGACAATCAAATTCTACACAGCCAGCTCAAGACTTTAAACCTGTCTGCATGGCAAATTACCTAAACAATCAACCAACACCTCTATCCAAAGCTGTTATGGATGTCATTCTGGAGGCCAGGAGGCCCAGCACCAGGAAAACCTATTCAGACAAATGGAAAAGATTTTGCACTTGGAACCAGACTAAAGGCCAAAATCCCCTTAATCCAAATATTCCTCAGATTCTACAATATTTAACTGAGATGTTTCACAAAGGACTTTCCTTTTCATCTATTAAAATCCACACCTCAGCAATTTCAGCTCATTACAACACGGATTTTCCTTTATTTTCATATCCACTCCTAAGACAGTACCTCAGAGGGGCTAAGAACATAAGACCGCCCAGGAGAGCACCAACACCTACTTGGGATCTCAACTTTGTTCTGGAAAAACTTACACTGCCGCCCTTTGAACCAGCTTTCTCAGCTGATTTAAAGTTTCTTTCATAGAATACTGCCCTGCTGCTAGCAATAACTTCAGCTAGAAGAGTCTCAGAGCTACAAGCACTAATGGCAGTGGAGCCTTTCCTCATTTTTCATCAAGACAGAGTCTCTCTGTGAACTAACCCTTCCTTTATGCCAAAGGTGGTATCCAGTGTGGCCCTAAACCAAACCATTCATTTGCCTACCTTTTTTCCAAATCCCCAGAACAAAGGAGAAAGACTCCTGTACTCTTTGGACATTCACAGACAATTACGTTACTACTTGGATAAAACTAAGGCTTTCAGAAACTCTGACCAGCTCTTTGTAGTCTATGCTGCAGGATCACAAGGAAAAGCTATCTCAAAACAGACTATTTCAAAATGGATAGGACATTGCATACATTTCTGCTACAAGCATCATGGGAAACCAGTACCTGCTGGCATTAGGCCCACTCCACCAGGGCTACAGCTACATCAGCATCCTTTCTCAGGGGGGTGCCAACCAAGGATATTCTGGAAGCTGCAACTTGGAGTTCAGTGCACACCTTCACCAAACACTATCACTTACCTCTATATTCTAAGACTAGAGCTGGCTTTGCCACTGCAGCTTTGCAGGGCCTACTAGCTTCTTCAAACCCTGTTTAACTCCACCACCCATCCTTAGCTTTGGGATTCAACTCAAGTGTGATGATTGCAGCAGGGTAACACGATGAACATAGTACAGTTTTGTACCTACCATAAATGTAGATGTTCGAGTGTTCACCCTGCTGCAGTCCAGGTTACCCTCCCTCCATCCCCACTGAACTAGCTGGACTTATCCATACCTTTCTATCCTATACAACCTCTGTGGTGTATTTGCTTGTGACTGAAAGTATTGTTTTATTTTTACTTGTATATTTTTATATAACAATAAGTATTGCCTACCTTTTGGGGGCACCTGACATCTGGGGCAAGAAAAACTGAATAAAATGGCTTTGGATGCCTCTTATATACCCCTGGTGCACTGACGTCAGGGAGGAAGTGACAGCAACTGACGCCTGACCAAGACTTTGGAACTCTGGCCGACTGCGGGACCACCTGATGGCAGGATAACCCAAGTGTGATGATTGCAGCAGGGTGAACACTCGAACATCTACATTTATGGTAGGTACAAAACTGTACTTTTTTATGCCTGTTCTTCCATCTAGTTTAGAGATTTTTGTGAAAGCTTGCGAAAATGATTTATATGAAATGTTTCGCTCTAAATGGAGGGAAAGGAAATTTTACAACATGACATTTAGTGAAAAACAATCTCTAAATAGACTCAAAAATGATACAGAAATAATTATAAAGCCTGCTGATAAGGGACACTCTGTAGTAGTAATGGATAGGTTGTTTTATTTAGAAGCCATAAATAATTTATTGTTGGGTGTGAATGTGTATAGGATGATTGATACAACTGAAGTTAATATGCTGGTAGACAGTTTTAACCGTCAAGTTAGAAATTGTTTTTTGGAAAATTATATAACAATGATCCTTAGTTTGGGAGGTCACTCAGTGGAAGTTCTAGCTTTGCTGGAGTTTTCATTTTGTTTTTACTGATTGGTTTTTCAGTGACCTTATCACTTATTGCTTTAGAAAATTATATAACAGAAGATTTGCTTAAATATTTTATTGTTGAATGTCCTATTGTCCCTAGTTTGCGTGTACTTCCAAAAATTCACAAATGCATCCTGAACCCTCCTTTTAGAACAATTGTCTCGGGGGCAGGATGGATTACTGAGCCAGTATCAGTATATTTGGAAAAACAATTGAGACCATTAATAACACAATATAACTTGACACTACGGGATTGAGAACATTTTTAGAGAGATTTTTATGCCTTTTTAAATGATCATAGGCCTACAAGGAAAGAGTTTTTAGTCACTTTGGATGTTATATCCCTTTTTACCAGCATGCGTAATGTGAAAGGAATATGCTATCTAAGAGACTTCTTACTATAGGAAGGCTCATTTAGCATTGAGAAGGTTGATTTGATTAGTTTTCTATTATAGCTCATCTTAGAATTTAATATTTTTACATTTGATGGGAAATACTTCCTACAAATGTCAGGCGTAGCTATGGGGACTCCTACAGCCAATAGCTACGTCAATTTGGTAATGGCGCAATGGGAGCAAACTTTTACGATGAATGACAACATTTTCAAAGGTGACATTTTATTTTTTCGTTGTTTTGTAGATGACCTGTTCCTTTTTGGGGGGGTTAGTGAGGAAAAACTATGTGAATTTGTGGAATATTTAAATAATAGTACTGACTTTTTAGGCTTTACTGTGAATAGATCTCATACTCACATTGAGTTTTTAGATATAAAAATACAGTTGGATGGAACCACTGGCAATATGTACACTAAATTTCTTTGGAAGGATTGATACCGTAACAGTTATGTTCACCACACTAGTATGCACCCTCCCCACAATTTCAGGAACATTATTAATAATCAAGCTGTACACATGTCTAAATTACATGCAAGAGATCAGGACTTTGAAACTAGTTTGATGACTCTGAGGGATGAGTTCCTATTCAGGGGTTACCATGAAAGAGAAGTGAATGAGACATGCACTGAAGCCAGAACTAAAAGGAAAACCACAGGGAAACCATATTTCTCTAGTCCCAATATGGGCGGTGTGGAAATTACCTCTAAGAGAATGAAGAGTCGAGAACAATTAGTGAAGTTTAGCATGACACACACAGTTGGTACTCATTTGATTAAGGATATAATCGTAATTGGCATGTATTGGGCACTGATGATAGGGTAAGTGCAATAGTAGGAGAGAAACCTTGTTTTATTTATAAAAATCAGAAAAAATTGAAGCAGATGCTCTGTTATACAGATGGGTTAGAGCATAGATCCATTATGAGCTATGGGAGTAGGAGATGTGATACATGCTCATTTTGTCAGTATATAGAGACTAATGCAATGTTCGTCCATCCATTAAGTGGGAAATCCTTCAGGTTTAAGGCCTCAGGTGACTGTGAGAGTAGAAATGTGATATATCTAACCCACTGTGCCTGCTGCAGTATATGTTATGTTGGTAAGACCAACAGACAGTTAAGGGAGAGAATTTGTGACCATCTTTACTGTTTCGGGAGACAACAGGAACGTAGCGCACTGGCCAAACACATGTTACATCAAGGGGAGAATCACTATTTTTACTTTTCCATTATTGATACCATCACTTAGACTATTAGGATGGATGATTTAAATAATAGAACTGAACAAAGGGAGTTGAGATGGATTTTTATGTTAGCAACCCATAAACTACCTGGGCTGAATGATTATGTATCTCTGAAACCCATTTTGAAAGGTAGGAAGAATAGGAAGAAAGCTATTTAATTTGTGATTTATAGATAGGGTAATACCTGCATTTTTAGTTAGATAATGTTCAGACAATAAAATATGTTATTTATATATATATATATATATATATATATATATATATATATATATATATATATGTGTGTGTATATATATATATATATATATATATATATATATATATATATATATATAGTATTTTAGAATATTAGGAAGAAAGCTGTTTAACTTGTGACTTATAGATAGGGTAGCGTCAGCATTTTAGCTAAATGCTAGACAGTATAGTAGACTATATAGTATTTTTATGTTTTTTTAATGTTTTTTGTATGTTTTTTGTATGGTTTTGAATTATATATATTTTCTACTATATCGTATTATATGCTGGTTTTCTACATATTGCCTTGAATGAACTTTTGTGCATTTTGTATGTACTTGTTCTTTTAACTCATTTAATTAATTAATTAGTCATAGTCATGTGACACAGGACTTAAGGTTTTTAAAGTTTGGAATGGTTGCAATCTTTGGTCTGAGGAAGCAACCAGGGCTTGTTGTGAAAGCACTTACCTACAATAAAGAGCACTGGATTCATATTGGATTTTACAGTGGTTTTTGCTTCTTCAGTGTGGTTTTTGCAGTATCAGGAGTTCACGTTTTTTCTGGATATTTGTTTTTTTGCATCGTTTAATTTGGCTTTCTCTTTTGCATGAATACTGCACCATATCCATTATTTCTTTCTTTCCCATGCCCATATTTCTTTATACTTTTCAAATATCTCTAGATTTTGATCTTTATATTTTTGCACTTCCTCAGTTGCTTCTTTTTCCAAACAGCCCAAGGTTTCTTGGTCTATATATTTTTTCTCACAAATCTGATGTAGTAACACAAATTTGCATTTAAAGCTTTTGAAAGTTTTTCTTGTGCAAGTATTGTTTTCCTCTGATTTCTGTCTTAATCTTTTTGTATATATCTTCTAGCTGGAAATTCTGGGATTCTTGCATAATGCTAACAATACATAATTTATTTTTTATCCTCAATAGTCTACTCTGTCATCTGTATGGCTTTATTTTTTTTGGCCTGTCAAGTTTTGTGTTTCTTGTGGACTACTACTTTCTTCAACAATATCCTCCCGCTGAGCCTGACCTAACCCCATTGCAGGTATGTTTCCATGTCTTGAGGATTCTACACTGTCATTTTTTTCAGTCCTGTCATCAGTGCACCTACCAGGATTAGATACTTTTTCATCCTGGGACTTGTGCACATAGCTGTGTTTTTTATTTATAAACCTACGTTTGTCTATGATCTGTGCTAAATAAAATGCAGTCTAAATATCAGTGTCATCTTGGTGAGACTTTGTAAAAACAGGGTCTACCTTGTGAAGGTGTTCACCAAGACTTGAGGAATAATTAATTTCCAACAATATTACTCTCCTTTACTTGATGATTTTATAATCTCTCCATTTAGATTCTTTGTCATGCTTCCGCAGATATCATTTTGCTGGCAGGAGCCTGCATTCCTTTTACAAAGGCTAATAATGTATTTAGTTTTATGTGGTTTACAGCACTTCTAGTGTTTCTGCCATATTATTTTGTGAGTATTGTGGCATGTGTTTTGATAGATTTTTTTTTCATCATCATCATCATTGACATCAACTTCAAACCCCTTTATACCATTTCTTTCTAAGTGGAGCCAGTATTATATCAAATCGTTGCCACATATCTCAATTCATTGTTACTCTCTTACTTCTTCAGTAGTTGTGTTTGACTATTGTAGGTCTCCTCTCATGCAATACACCAATCTCTTGGCTGGACATCCTCAGTTCCTCTTGCCTTCTTTCTGTCTGTACTGCTCTGTCATCACTGCCATTTTTCTGTACAAATGAACAGTACTGGCCAGACCTTTGTTTTGTACATTTTACTTTTCAGCTTTTTTTATTCTTCTTCTTTCACACACTACTCCCTGACACTTTGTGCCTGTTCACTGCAAACCCCCCCCCCCCGATTCTAGTTTTGAACTCCTCATTCAGACTTCCTTTACCCCCCCACCCTCAGTATACTTGAAGCTAATAACCTGTTCTGCCTTTTCTCCTTCAGTGTCAGTTTTCACCTTGTTTTGATTCCCCCTTTTGCTACCTTGATGACTGCCTTTTTTGTACTTAGTTTTACCCTATTCGCCTTCAGTTTTACATTCCATTCTCCTATATCATTGGCAGAAGATTCTGTTCCGAGTCTGCTTGTAGTGCCATGACATCTGCATACAGCAGCTTTATTGATCTACCCCTTCTAACTTGTTTGTTAATGTAGTCCATCACCAATATGAACTGCACTGTGCTTAGAGCTGAGTCTTGATGCACAACCACTCCTAGTGTGAACCTCTCTGTGATTCTGAATACTGTTTCTGCTTGTATCAATGGATCCTTGTATATAGCCTACACTAATTCTACCAGTGTTTTGAGGGCTTCAAACCATACAAAGAATGTCCAAATCAGCTTCCTTGGGACCTTGTCATATGCTTTCTTCAAGTCTAGGAATGCCTGATTGGACTCTATTCATTTCCAGCTTCTACTCCACTGTCTATCTTATTACAAATGCCAGGCTGTTATATTTTTTCCACATGCACCTTTATTTATTTACTTATTTATTTATTTCTGGTGTAGAACAAAAATACACTTTCTGCTTAGGGGCTGCAGGCTTCCTCTCAAATGCTTCTGTTTCCACTTCTGTTACTACATGTAATTTTAGTTTCATACTTAGAGTGTCTGCAAGGCTATGTAATCTTCTGAACAGATGTTTATATATTTTTCTGCTTGTCTCAAGAATATATATGGGTGATAATGTTTTAAAGTTTGTGGTTCTTTCTTTTAAGAAATAGGTTGTAAATAATTGCTGGAAAAACTGATAGAACAGTTTAGAATCTTCCATTCATTATCTACCTTATCACTGTGGACAGATTTCTGATATACTGTTTGGAAATGAGCAATAGGGTTTGGTGATCATTTTCTTGGATTTGAAGAATTTTAAACTTTCTGTCTCATACAAGAATATTGCCTGGAGAGATATATAATACTTTCCGTACATGTTGGCTGTTTGCCATTTCTCATTAGTCTTGTTGATTTCATGATTTAATTGAGGTCCACCATGTTAGTAAACTGGGGATGAGATCATAGGTTCATAGGTGTGTACACAGTAATGGCCCTGGAGCCTTTACAAACCTAGCCCATAGGATTATCCTGGCATCATGCCACCCGACCTTAGTTCCTAGTGTCCCTGTCGAGTAGAGCCACTAGAGTGATCCCTGGGATGAATTTTCTATTTCTCATCCACTCATCAAGAATTTTCTTGAAGAGGGCCAGTGAGGTGCTCTGCTTGACATGTATGGGAAGTCTATTCCATAGCATGGGCAGTCTCTGGGTTATGAACCTGTCCCTCCAGCATGTCCTGTTGATTGTAGTAATGAGGTTGAGGTCTCTGGAACATGTGATGCGGAGGGATTGGGATTTCTTTACATGTAGCATTTCAAACAGAGCTAGGTTAGACATGGCTTTGTAAGTCAAGCAGAGATCACCTCCAAGTAGGTGATATGAGACAGAAAATAGTTGGAAATTTTTGAGTCTGTCCATATAGGACACGTGTTTAAGGGCTAGGATCCTCTTTGTGAGGTACTTTTGTGGCCTCTCCAGTTGTTGCTGGTGTCTAGTGAGGTACACGTCAAATGGGGCATTGTACTCAATGATTGGCCTAATGAGGGAAGAGTAGAGGGAGACAATGACCTCTTTCTTCCTGGATGCAAAACCCTTAGTAATGAGATGTGTCACATAAAAAGACTTTCTGACCACAGTGGCAACGTGGTGGTCAAAAGAGAGGTTACTGTCAACCTGTGTTCCCAGATCTCTTATAATACCTTCTGTGTTCAGTGGACTGCCATCAATGTGGTAATTTAAGGGAACCGGGTTTTTCCCAAGGGGGATTTCGACACTTTTTTTTGGCATTGAGCTTAAGGCCATGGTTCTGACACCAGTCGTTGGTGTCATTGAGGCCTTTCTGTAGGATGTCAACATCACTTGGGGAGTTAATAATAGCTCCCAACTTGCAATCATCTGGGAACCTTGTCAGTTAGAGTCCCTTCATTTTGGCCTGGGCTGCAGAGAAGTAGATACCAAACAAGAGAAGACCCAGGACCGAACCTGGTGGGACTCCACTCGTGACTGGTCGTCAGTCTGACTTGGAGTCAGCTAATTTTACACTGTGGGTTCTACCTGTGAGCCAGTTTGCAACCCACCTAGTGATATAGAGGTTGATGCCTAGCTTAGTGAGTTTTTCTATGATTCCTGAGTGGGGAATGGTATCAAAGGCCTTGGCCAGATCAAGGTAGGCTGTCTGAACCACCTTGCCTTCATCTACAGCTTTGATGACTGACTCAAAGAAGTCGAACACGTTGAGCAGGCATGATCTACCCTTCACAAAACCAAACTGTGTAAGATCCAGAGTTTGGAGATTTCCTATGCCCTTGTTTATTAGGTCCATGATGATGCATTCCATAGCTTTGGATATCAGACTTGTCAGGCTAATTGGATGATAATTCCCGGGGTCTGTAGTCACTCCTCCTTTGTGGAGAGGGATGACTGTAGCAGTGCACCATTCAGTAGGGACAAAGCCTGAGGTGAGGATGTGATTAAACAGGGTACACAGGTGAGGCTCCAGTTCACTCTGTAGTTCATGTAGAACACAGCCAGGGATATTGTCAGGTCCAACAGAATCCGTATTCTTGGCTTTGGACAGTGCTGTTTTAAGATGTGCAGCAGTAATACTGGGTGCCTGGCAATCTACTGGTATTGATTGGTCTTTTGGGGGGGGGGGTAAAGTTAGCACTGAATCTGTCAGCCAGTATATTGGCAATATCTGTTGGCTTGGTATAGGAGGTACCATTGTGCAGTAGCTCAGAGCAAATTTGGGTATTGCCGTGGAGATTCTTTACATAACTATAGAAGGCCTTGTGGTTGTCTTTAGTATCTGCTGCAATTATGTTTTCATAGCTAGCTTAGAGGATTTGATGAGGGATCTTGACTTTTTGTTGAGGCTGATAAGGGGGTTTTTCCAGTCTTGAGACTTTGCCTTATTCCACATCAGTTTCCTCCTTCTGTTGTAGAGTTTGTTTATGGCAGGGGACCACCAGATTGGCTTCCTTTTATTTTTGAGGAGAGCATCTTGGTTCTTTTGGGTATGGTGAGATGCATGCATTTGTGTACATGTTTGTACAATGCCTTGGTATATGATTCATTGGTCATGCAACTATTCTCCATTTGCATGGGTGCCATGAAGTTAGCCACCTCTGTTTTTAGGAGCCCAAAGTTAGCTTTAGAAAAGTTTTTCATGCTGATAACCTTTATTGGGGGGGGGGGGGTGTGAAAGGGATGTGGATTTCCAAGGTGATTAGTTTTTGGTTGGATCTAACCAGGGAGGATTTGACTATTGGTGTAGAGCAATGGTTGCCCATGTTAGTAATGACCAGATCAAGGATGTTGCTACCTCTAGTGGGGGTAAGAATGAACTGGTCCAGAGCATTGGAATTAATGAATTCCAGAAAGCATTGGGCAAGTGTATTGGTACATGAGTAGTTTTCACACTTAGTGGGGGATAGTTGAAGTCGCCCAGTATGAGAGTGTTAGGCTGGACCCAGATATTCTCCAGGGTGCTTAGGAATGTGGAGTGTGAGTCTTGGGACATGGTTGGGGACCTATAGCAGGCTACTACCTGAATCGCTGTCTTACCCAATGTTAGCTGCACCTGAAGTATCTCAGATGCATTATGTTGGGCTACCAGTCTGGAGGTGTGTGCATCCTTTATGAATATGGAAACACCACCGCCTTTGTAGCTTCAGTCCATGTTCTGGGGCCGAAAGGTGTGGAATGAGTTATAGCCTGGCAGTGCAGGGGTGCTTTCTGCTGGCTTAAACCAGGTTTCTGTTACAGCATAAATGTCGATGTTCTCCATTTTAAGGAGTGCTTCACGCAAGTGCATTTTGAGATTTAGACTTCTAGCATTGACCATATTGACTCTCAGATTGCATTTGTTTGTAGCTGTTACAGTGGTAATTTGGTCTTTGGAACACTGCCTAAAAAGGAACTATAGGGGTGGAAAGAGCCTTGGCCAGTATCTGGAAGCCCAGGGGAGACAGATGCAGGCCATCTCTGGCAAAGCATTGATGTCTGTCAGTCATATCTTTCCAGGTAGACAGATGCTGGATCCCCTTAGAATGACACCAGAAACTTAGCCAATTGTTGAAATCAGTCATTTTCAGCAGTGCAGTGTTATGTTACTTTGTGCATTATTTCTGTTGCTTTGGCAATTCTTTGATATTTGTTTTTGTGGCAACTACCTCAACTAAAACTCTGGGTGCACTGTTATATATAGCCCTATTCGCAATTCATGTGTCTGAAAAAAGGCAAAGTTTTGCAATCTACACTTCAGATCTATTGGTGTTTTTAAATAATAACCCATAATGGCTTCTTTTGTTGAAATATTATTCTGTGTAGCTCATAAAGTAATACTGATTTTGTCTATAAACTCATCACCCCAAGACAAAAACTACACCAGAATTGCCTTAGTGATCAACTTTATTATACAATAGCAAAATATACAAATGTAAATAAACACAGCAACCATAAACACCATAATGTACCACAGTTCACCTGTGACAACACACTCACATCAGGCATGTAAACCATTCACCCATACCCAGTCACCAATCTACTAGCCAAAATTAAGCAGTCACTACAAGCCCTAAAGCAGTGTTACCAATTCTGCTCACTCACATCTTCCAGCCATCCTCAGAAAGAGGAATGAGGATACTGACAGACTCGTACTCAAAAGACAACATTCTCACCTGTCCATAATAACAGGGAGTGGAGTGAGGGATTCAACAACCGCAAGCACTGAGAAAAGTTGCTCAGCTTCTGCACTAACTTTAAACAGGCTTCCCAGCCTCTTGCCACTCAACTACTTCACATCCTGTCCCAAACAACCAATAACTAACAACCAAACATTCATCATCTCCACTCCACCCATCTTTATTTATTGATTGATTTATTGATATTTGATTACCAGGAACGTCCGACTAGTTAGAAACCCATTTTCAGCATATGCCTAGGGGAAAAGCTCCTTAGTATTACAAAACATTTTAAGAACAATAATATACAGCCTTTAAAAATAATACAAAAAAATACATTTTAAACAAGTATACCACATTAGATGTAATATGAAAACATTGGTTAAGAATAGATACATGTTATATGACAATGATTTAATAATTATTGAAATGTTAGTTTATGGAGAAATTAAAAGTAAGTTAGTATAGTAAAAACAGGAAATGTAATAAGAAGTAGGAGAAAAACAGGATTGTGGTATATTTAAAGAGACAGCCAGGGGATAGAAATTGATACAAGTAAGGAAGTGCATGAAGAAGGGACATAAATGAGGTGTACTCATGTATTTGTTCACATTTAGGGATAACATTTATCTGGTGTTGAGTAAGAACAGAATAAGCTTTTGGCCAGGAAGTCTTTCAGAATGATTTTGAAGGATGTGAGAGAGGGCATTGGCCTGATGGATACAGGTTAGACATTGCAGGCCTTAGCAACATGGCATGAGTGCAGACAATGCCCAGATGAAGAGTTTTTAGTCATTGGATTGTAATAACTGACTAGGAACACAGTTGTACAGAATGTTATTTAATGTTGGACAAGCAGATGGATTCTGGATAATTTTATATGTGGTAAGAAGCTGTGTATATGATAGTTGCTGGTTTAGTTCTAACCAATTTAAGCTTTTTACTGCTTTACACTGGTGAGTTCTGAAAGGGGCATTTACTGCAAATTTAGAAACCTTGTTATAACGTTCCTTATGTTTTGATTTTGGTGATGTGTGAAGGTTATTAAGGATGGGATAGCCATAAAGTAGTGTAGGGAGTTGATATGTAGTGGCAAGTGTAGCTTTAGATGCATTGGTGAGAAAGGTTTTGACTCTATAAGGCATCCCTAGTTTTTGATGAGTTTTTGTTGAGTTTACAGTCAAAAGGCAGAAAGTCAGTTACACAAAAGGCACCTCCTTGAATGAGGGAGGTGCAACAGTCAGAATGGTGACGTTCAAGTGTCTGTCAGTTTGTAAGGACATACAGAAGGCAGGGTCATGAAGCATCTACAAATATGGTAACTGTTGACTTTAACATCGAAAAACTGTTGTCGATGTTATTTGTTGATGTTCTGACCTCATTAATATTAATGAGGTCAATTAAATTGTTCGCAGATCTCATAGTTCGCTATTTTGAATGTCAGTATTTTGATAGTAATCCATTTTTCTTGTGCACTTTTGAATATGCAGGTAGAATTTAAGATTATCATCCACTATCATCCCTAATAATTTGCTATGAGAAGTGACTTCACTCATTGTGATTATCAAGAGCGAGGACTTTAAATTGTTTTTTTTTTTCCTGAGAGAGGTTTGAGCATGAGTTGTGTGTTACAAAGCCATGTTTCTATCATTGTTAAGGCTTCCTGAGTAATTTTTTGGAGGTGTGCTATGTTGCAAGATTTGCAAATGAGTGTGGAGTCATCTGTGTACTGTATTAGGAAGGCCTGTTGTGTGGATGTGTGGATGAGTGGAGGTTGTTGGTGAGAATGTTAAAAAGGAGGGGACCAAGGATATAGGAATATTAAAAAGGAAGGGACTAAAGATATAGGAATGTTAAAAAGGAGGGGACCGAAGATATAGGAACATTAAAAAGGAGGGGACTGAGGATATAGTCTTCTGGTACAGGTACACCAGTAGTGTCTGAGAGGTATGGAGAGAGGGCAGACAGACATTTTACTGACTGATTCCTATTGCACAGGTAGCTTTTGAACCATAGAAGAGTGGGTTGAGAAAGATCTAATCACATCTGAAGTAGAAGTTTGTTTTGGCAAACTGTTTTGAAGACTTTAGATGAGTGTATAAGTAAGGAGGAGACTAGTTTTCTGTTATCTCTGGCTTTATTGACAGTGTCTATATCGGTTACAAGTGCAGTGTGTTAGTACTATGGGAAGGAGGAAGCCATGTTGTGTGTGAGGGGGATAGGAATTCTTCCTGCAGGTAGTAGTTTAGCAATTGTTTTTGAATATATTAGTATTTTGGAGAGGGGGATAAGACTGACATAGGTCTGAAGTTAGTGATGTCTGTTTAATTTCCGCCTTTGGGCAGAGGGATAATGTGTGAGTTTTTCCATAGTGGGGGAATGTGGGATACCTGGACTGACCTATTTAAGACAGGATTGGCAATGCTGTTCTGTTTCTATTTTAAGGTACTTGCTTGGAAGATCATCAGCTGAAGGAGAGCATAGTTTGAGTTTCAGAGTGGTTTTATATAGCATGTGGGCACAGCTTTGAAGGTGAAAGTGAATGAGGTGATACGTGGCTGCTGGGCAGGATTAGAATTAGATGTTGCAGAATCCTTGGTTAGAGATTCTATACTATCTATGAAATAAGAGTTGAATTATATAGTGGTTTCAAGTGATGAGTTATTGGGAGAGGGATTAGGGTTGAATTTATGGATGGGATGCAAGATTTCTTTAATAGCTGTTAATAGCTGTCCAGAATTTGTTAGGGTTATAGTATACATTTTCCCTTCAAAAAAATTGCTTTTTAGTATGATTGCAAAGCATTCTGATGTTTTCAAGATACTGTGGTGTTTTGTATTTTTGCCATTTTTTTCATGCTTTTTCTCTTTCCTGCATTAGCATTTTACTCTTTTTGAGTAGCTAAATTGCAGTATTTGTTTCTGTCTTCCTTCTACGAGATACAAGGGTATTTAGGATATTCAGGAAAGTTGTACTGAATTCATTTATAGCATCATCAAAGGGGAGAATTTTTCGGAAGTTCCAGTTAATAGACGATACTGTAGTAATGAACATTTCTAGGTTAAACTTGAAAAGGTTGCATGCTGTTTAGTGGATGTGTGAAATGTCTGGTTATATAGACTGGGAAATGATCACTGAGACAGTCAGACATTGTACGTGTGGTGACATGTTTGCTAAGGTCTGATCCAGTCTAATACAGAATTTGATATTGTGCTATAAATTTTGGTCTGTTAATTAGCTGCGTGAAACCAAATAAGTTCATGCTAGATGTAGGGGAGTTAAGAGTTTATGTCCAACCAGAGTTTATGTCCAACCAATTGACACTCATGTCACCTAGTAATATTTTTTTATTGTGGAATTGTTGTGGATATCCAATGTAGGATATCTTTCAGTATAGCCATATTGTCACAAGGAAAGATGTAAAGAACAGTAATACATATTTGTTTATAATTGTTTAATTTCAGGAAAACAATAAGAATCTTTGAATTGAATCCGGGTATTGGTTTGCAGTAAAGGGAAATGTGGTAGTTTCTGGGAAATATTAAAGCAATACCAGCAGATTTCTACTTTATACAGTCATTATGAATGATATTATACCTGGGAGGTGTAACTTCAGAGTTGTTTATGCTGGTTTAAGCCAAGTTTCAGTTACAGGAGGAATATTAGGCTTATGTTGGGTAATCCAGACATGTAATTCAGCAATTTTATTTCTTGTATGTCTAACATTTATGGCAGCAAACATTAGATAACTGGGGTTGGGGTTGACCATTGTAGTGTTAGAGTAGTGTGTATTAGAGAATGGTCTTGATGTTCATTGTGATTGGTGGTGTCAGCATTAGGGTGATTGTCTCCTCCTAAAAGGATTTTAGTATATTGAGAAGCTATTTGTTTTTGGAGAGCTTTTTTCCACTTAATTTTATTTTGGTTTCAATTTAATGGTGCAGTAGTTAGCATTGTCACCTCACTGCAAGAGGTTCTCCGATTCGATTCTCAGCTGGGGTGACCTC